>NC_135349.1:50615699-50931398 GCF_023851605.1 Tamandua tetradactyla
TCTTCTTCTTTCCCAGCATCCCTTGCAAAATGGTTTGTGTATGTGACTATAGCCACAACATATAGTTAATTAACTAATATTAATTTTTAAAAGGAAATGTAGTATAGGTACAAACATTTTGCTGTTGTTGGCTATTTAGCCAGGTGTTCAAAAAATGGGAAAAGGTAAGTAAATGTAAAATCATGAAACGTACCTCTACGTTAAAAGCTTCACAAAATTTCCACAAAAGACACTCTATTTGGAGAATGGGGTTCTGTTCTGGTCTGCTATATGGTTCCATATCAGTGATAGATTGTCCTCAAAGTGAAACTGGGCAGTCTCTCCTTGCCTCTATGAATGGATTCAAAATCAGAGCACAGAAAGTACCATCAATGGATTGGTACAATTGGCTCACATGCAGTTCCTGCAACTAGGGAAGGTTTCTTGGGGACGGGGAGCCTGAGCATGAGTGAGCAAAGAAATGCAATGCCACACGCCAGGTGGACAGAGCTCATGAAAAAGGAAATATGGCTAGGCCTAAATCCATCTGCCATTAATGGCAGGGCTGATTTCTTACGTGCATGCTGATAGACGCAAGCCAGAAATAGAGACTTTCTAGGAGGGAAATAACAGACATTCACGTTGATCTTTTCCTTAAAGCATATGGTCATTTTATCTGAAAGAAGTTTTTATTTTAAGAGACTGAGGACTTTTCCAGTAGCCATGCTTATTGGGAGGTGGACATCAAATGTGGATGAGTTTCTGAATTACCATCACCAGTGAATGAAATTCTAGTTTAAATACACTGTATAAAGAAATTGTCTCTTAATAGAGTAGAAAAAAGTCATTTGTAAAGGGTAGGGAAGTACCAAAAATATCTGTTTTGAAAACTGTATTTCATACAATGGGTCTGCATTAAGCAAAGACGCAGCTCTCTTTGACGGCCTTAGCTCCAGCAGGATCTCAGACCCTTTTGACCACCATGATGGCCATTTCTTTCAGTGCTCCTATCTAGGCACCATTCCCAAAATACTGAATGGTTGGGATTCAGATGTCGATATTTTTTAAGTGTCCCACGAATGATTAGTTTGTCCAGTCCTAGTTAAGACTAACCAGATCAAGAAATCAAGCCCTTCCTCCCTCCTTCACTCCCTCCCTTCCCCCCCTCCATTTCTGCAATTTTATTGTGGTAAAATAGATAAACCATAAAATATGGTTATATTTTAATGGTTTATATTCTATTTAATGGTTATATTTTATATATTAACTACTTTATGTCCACAATTCAGTTTTTACAATGCTCACCAGTATCTCTATACCCATTAAGAACTAACTCCCCATTCCCACCCCCAACAGCCCCTGATAATCTGTAATCTAATTTCTGTCCCATGAATTTCCCTACTCTAGTTATTTCATATAAGTGGAATCTACCAATATTTCTCCCTCTGTGTATGGATAATTTTATTTGGCATAGGCCCTGGTAAAAGGAATTGAATTAAGAGTCCAGAAATAAACTCAAATATCTATGGCCAATTAAGTTTCAACAGGGGTGCCAAGTTCATTAAATGGAGAAATAATAGTCTCTTCCACAAAAAGAAATTTGCAAAAGAAGTATGCAAAGAGTTTGACTCTCCCTCATACCATATAGAAAAATTACTCTTAAATGGTTCAGTGACCCAAATATAAACTCTAAAACCATAAAACTCTTAGAAGTAAACAGAGTAAAATTCTTCATATGACCTTGGATTTGGCAATGGATTCCTTTTTCTTATGTCTTGCTTTTCTTTTTTTTAAATATTTTTATTAAGATACCTTCACACACCATACAGTCTATCCAAACTATGCAATCAATGGATCATAATTTCATCACATAGCTGTGTATTCATCACCATGATCAGTTTTAGAACATTCGCATCACTTCAGAAAAAGAAAAAAGAAAACCCCATACAATCCATACCTCTTACCCCTTCTTCTCATTGACCACTAATATTGTAATTTACCCATTTTTAACCCCTTATCTACCCTATTATTTATTTTTTGTCCTTATTGTTTCACTCATCTGTAAATACCCTGGACAAAGGGAGCATCAGTCACAAGATTTTCACAATCACACAGTCACACTGTAAAAGCTACATAATTATAAAATTGTCTTTGAGAATCGAGGTTACTGGAACACAGCTCAACAATTTCAGGTATTTCTTTCTAGCTACTCTAATACATTAAAAATATATAATGCATACTCACAACCTCCAGAACAACCTCTCAACTCTTTGAAACTTCTCAGCCACTGAAACTTTATATTTTTGCATTGCACTCTTCCCTCTTTTGGTTAAGAAGGCTTTCTTCTTTCTTTCTTTCTTTCCTCAATCCCATGATGCCAGGTTCTGACTCAGCCCCAGAAGTCATGTCCCTGCATTGCCCGGGAGTCAGGTCCCCCATAGGTGGAAGAGCAATGAGTTCACCCGCCAAGTTGACTTAGAGAGAGAGAGAGAGGCCACATCTGAGCAACAAAAGAGGTTCTTTGGGGGTGATTCTTAGGCATAATTATAAATAGGCTTAACTTCTATTTTGCAAGAATAAGTTTCATAGGGGCAAACCCCAAGATCAAGGGCTTTGCCTATTAAATTGGTTGTCCCCATGGCTTGTGTGAATATCAGGAATTCCCCAGGTGGGAAAGTTTAATATTTCCTTTCTCCCCAGTCCCTCAAGGGTACTTTAGAAATAATTTTTATTCTCTGCCTAAATTACTCTGGGATATACTGGGGCACCATACTAACCTGGACAAACCAACAAGATCTCACTCCCTTTTTGAGATTCCATGTAATTACGGTGTTCGAATAAACTGATCATACAAGTTAAATTAGATAGTGTGCTAGCAAAAATATAAAATTGCATCAAATAAACACCTCTTCCTTTGGTCTCAACACAAAGGTTGAAGCTTTAAAATATAGACCATATCATCCTTTTCCCTATACTCTGATTTACCTTAGTCCTTTCTAGATCAGCTTCTTTCATACTTCTATTTGGAGTCTTATCCCTTTCTTGGCTTTTTAAATAGTTGTTATATGGAGTAATGCTGACTTTCATCGCTTCAGAGCTATAACGCTGAGTCTCAGGTGTCACACAAATACCTGAAGTTCCAGGGAATGACCAGGTTATAGACAAATAGCTCAGCAACTCAGCATTTAGAAGAAAAGTTACAATCCATAATAGATGTAACTGCTTGTATTAGTTAGGGTTCTCTAGAGAAACAGAATCAACAGGGAACACTTGCAAATATAAAATTTATGAAAGTGTCTCACGTGACTGTAGGAACGCAGAGTCCAAAATCCACAGGGCAGGCTGCAAAGCCGATGACTCCAATGGATGGCCTGGATGAACTCCACAGGAGAGGCTCACCAGCCAAAGCAGGAATGGAACCTGTCTCCTCTGAGTCCTCCTTAAAAGGCTTCCCATGATTGCATTTAGCATCACTAATTGCAGAAGACACTCCCCTTTGGCTGATTACAAATGGAATCAGCTGTGGATGTAGCTGACGTGATCATGACCTAATCCTATGAAATGTTCTCATTGCAACAGACAGGCCGGCGCTTGCCCAATCAGATGAACAGGTACCACAATTTGACCAAGTTGACACTTGTCCCTAACCATGACAGTCCACCCCTTGTCAACTTGGCACCTATATATATATATATATCACCTTAGACCATACTTAATTTCCAAATGAAAACAAATAAGCACACATTTTTTTTCTTTCACCTGACAATACTCAACTGTCCTGCATATAACTGGAAACACATTAAATCTCTCCAGAATAGGGTGCAAATCCTTGGGCAACATTCATTCCTAAACTTGATATCTTACAACTTAAATAGTATAACACAAACAAAACAGCATTACAGTCCTCGTTTCTGTAACTGATCACGTGGTCGAAGTTCATATTTATCACTACCTTCTTCCACTACCCATTCCATGTTCCCTTTCCCCTCAGCAAGCACTTCAGCTGGCCGTGGTTCTTTGCCTGGTGGGGTGACCCAAACCTTCATTCCTGAAGTCTCAGAGCCATTAGTGGTCCTGCCTGGATTGTGTTGTTGCAGTTTTCCATTGATTTTAATCAAAGGGCATGGTAGTACTAATAGACGCCCCAGGGGATCTCCTATATTCCAAGAAAACCCTTCTTTACCTCCATTATGTAGTTGCAGTCCTACTTCCTTCTGATAGTCAGGGTCAATTACCCCAGACAATAATGTAATCCCCTTCTTGGTGTGTTGATCCAGAGGCATAAGTAGCCCAAAGTGGCCAGGTGGCAATCTTAACTTCCAGTTCAGTGGTATCACTGTTGTTTCTCCTGGAGAAAGCACACCCCGTTTTGGAACTAAAACCTGTAGACCAGCAGAACTCAGGGTAGCAGGGACAGGAAGCAAAAATTTTCCTAGTGGATCACTAGGAGTAATAGTGAGTGGCACCACACCCATTTCCACCCCTTGGTTCCTGGACCCATGGATCCTGGCTATGGGAGAAACAGCACCATACAGTGGACGCTGATTCAGAGCATACACAGCTTCCTGGAGAACATTACCCCAGCCTTTCAAGTTTTTGCCACCTAGTTGGCACCGTAATTGAGTTTTCAAAAGGCCATTCCACCGTTCTATCAATCCAGCAGCTTCTGGATGATGGGGAAAATGGTAAGACCAGAGAATTCCATGAGCATGTGCCCATTCCCGTACTTCATTTGCTGTGAAGTGTGTTCCTTGATCCGAAGCAATGCTATGTGGAATACCATGACGATGGATAAGGCATTCTGTAAGCCCACGGATAGTAGTTTTGGCAGAAGCATTGCGTGCAGGGAAAGCAAACCCATATCCAGAGTATGTGTCTATTCCAGTTAGAACAAATCGCTGCCCCTTCCATGAAGGGAGTGGTCCAATGTAATCAACCTGCCACCATGTAGCTGGCTGGTCACCTCGGGGAATGGTGCCATATCGGGGGCTGAGTGTGGGTCTCTGCTGCTGGCAGATTGGGCACTCAGCAGTGGCTGTAGCCAGGTCAGCCTTGGTGAGTGGAAGTCCATGTTGCTGAGCCCATGCATAACCTCCATCCCTACCACCATGACCACTTTGTTCATGAGCCCATTGGGCAATAACAGGAGGTGCTGGGGAAAGAGGCTGACTGGTATCCATAGAACGGGTCATCTTATCCACTTGATTATTAAAATCTTCCTCTGCTGAAGTCACCCTCTGGTGTGCATTCACATGGGACACAAATATCTTCATGTTTTTAGCCCACTCAGAAAGGTCTATCCACATACTTCTTCCCCAGACCTCTTTGTCACCAATTTTCCAATTATGGTCTTTCCAAGTCCCTGACCATCCAGCCAAACCATTAGCAACAGCCCATGAGTCAGTATACAAACGCACCTCTGGCCAGTTTTCCTTCCAAGCAAAATGAACAACCAGGTGCACTGCTCGAAGTTCTGCCCACTGGGAGGATTTCCCCTCACCACTGTCCTTCAAGGACACCCCAGAAAGGGGTTGTAATGCTGCAGCTGTCCACTTTCGGGTGGTACCTGCATATCGTGCTGAACCATCTGTAAACCAGGTCCGAGTTTTCTCTTCCTCAGTCAATTCACTGTAAGGAACACCCCAAGAGGCCATAGCTCTGGTCTGGGAAAGAGAAGGTAATGTGGCAGCAGGAGTGGAAACCATGGGCATTTGTGCCACTTCTTCATGTAACTTACTTGTGCCCTCAGGACCTGCTCTGTCTCTATCTTGTATATACCATTTCCACTTTACAACAGAGTGCTGCTGTGCACGCCCAACTTTATGGCTTGGTGGGTCAGACAACACCCAACTCATGATAGGCAACTCAGGTCTCATGGTAACTTGGTGGCCCATGGTTAAGCGTTCAGTCTCTACTAAGGTCCAGTAGCAGGCCAAAAGCTGTTTCTCAAAAGGAGAGTAGTTATCTGCAGCAGATAGTAAGGCTTTGCTCCAAAATCCTAAGGGTCTGCGTTGTGATTCTCCAATAGGGGCCTGCCAAAGGCTCCAGACAGCATCTCTATTTGCCACTGACACTTCCAGCACCATTGGATCTGCTGGATCATACGGCCCAAGTGGCAGAGCAGCTTGCACAGCAGCCTGGACCTGTCACAGAGCCTCCTCTTGTTCAGGTCCCCACTCAAAATTAGCAGCCTTTCTGGTCACTCGATAAATGGGCCGGAGTAGCACACCCAAATGAGGAATATGTTGTCGCCAAAATCCAAAAAGACCAACTAGGCGTTGTGCCTCTTTTTTGGATGTGGGAGGGGCCGATGCAGCAATTTATCCTTCACCTTAGAAGGGATATCTCAACATGCCCCACACCACTGGACACCTAAAAATTTTACTGAGGTGGAAGGCCCCTGTATTTTTGTTGGATTTATCTCCCATCCTCTGACACGCAAATGCCTTACCAGTAAATCTAGAGTAGTTGCTACTTCTTGCTCACTAGGTCCAATCAACATGATATCATCAATATAATGGACCAGTGTGATGTCTTGTGGGAGGGAGAAACGATCAAGGTCTCTGCGAACAAGATTATGGCATAGGGCTGGAGAGTTGATATACCCCTGAGGTAGGACAGTGAAAGTATATTGCTGACCTTGCCAGCTGAAAGCAAACTGTTTCTGGTGGTCCTTACTAATAGCTATTGAGACAAAAGCATTTGCCAGATCAATAGCTGCATACCAGGTACCAGGGAATGTATTGATTTGCTCAAGCAATGATACTACATCTGGAACAGCAGCTGCAATTGGAGTTACCACCTGGTTGAGTTTACGATAATCCACTGTCATTCTCCAAGACCCATCTGTTTTCTGCACAGGCCAAATAGGAGAGTTGAACGGGGATGTGGTGGGAATCACCACCCCTGCATCTTTCAAGTCCTTAAGAGTGGCAGTAATCTCTGCAATCCCTCCAGGAATACGGTATTGCTTTTGATTTACTATTTTGCTTGGTAGGGGCAGTTCTAGTGGCTTCCACTTGGCCTTTCCCACCATAATAACCCTCACTGCACAAGTTAGAGAACCAACGTGGGGATTCTGCCAGTTGCTCAGTATGTCTATGCCAATTATACATTCCGGAACTGGGGAAATAACTACAGGATGGGTCCGGGGGCCCACTGGACCCACTGTAAGACGGACCTGAGCTAAAACTCCATTGATCACCTGGCCTCCATAAGCCCCCACTCTGACTGGTGGTCCAGAGTGACCTTTTGGGTCCCCTGGAATTAATGTCACTTCTGAACCAGTGTCTAATAATCCCTGAAATATCTGATCATTTCCTTTTCCCCAATGCACAGTTACCCTGGTAAAAGGCCGTCGGTCTCCTTGGGGAAGACTTAGAGGAAGGTTAACAGTATAAATTTGTGGCAGTGTAACAGGTTTCTCCCCCATAGGGACCTGGCCTCCCCTTCATTCAAGGGGCTCAGGGTCTGTAAACTGTTTCAAGTCTTGAAATTGATTAAGGGGCCGTGACTCTGTGTTTTTGTAATTCAGGTTAGACTTCTGTTCCCTTGACCTAGAACTCTTTTGTTTATACAGCTCCAACAAGAATTTAGTAGACTGCCCTTCTATTGTATTTCTAGGCACCCTATGATTTACTAGCCAATGCCACAAATCTCTGTGTGTCATATAATTTTGATGCCTCCTTTGAGTTTGTTGTCTATTATAATACCCGCGTCTACCCTGTCTTTGGTGATTAAGCGCTGCCACCTGGCTTCTGCCAGCTCGGGATCCTGTCATCCCCATTGTGTTTAAGGATTCCAGCTCAGTGACAGCAGTTCCTACAGTAATATCTGACCTACAGAGAAGTGCAACCACAGAGCTCTTGAGGGATGATGGTGCTAGTCTCACAAACTTATTTCTCACTGTTCTGGTAAAAGGTGCATCCTCTGGACATTCCAGGGGTGTAAGAGCAGGCTTTGCATGATAAATCCACTCTAACATCCCAATCTCTCTAAGCCTCTGGATCCCCTCATCTACATTATACCAGGGCAGTTCTGGCATTTCAACCTCAGGTAATGTTGGCCACCTTTTGATCCATGTTTCAACCAACCACCCAAACAAGCTGTTAACACCTTTTCTAACTGCTCTAGCTATAACATTGAATGCAGAATCTCTGCTTAGTGGGCCCATATCAATAAATTCAGCCTGATCCAGCCTTATATTCCTCCCACCATTATCCCACACTCTTAAAATCCATTGCCACACATATTCCCCTGATTTCTGTCTATATAAATTGGAAAACTCACACAGTTCTTTTGGAGTATAACATACCTCCTCATGTGTGATACTTTGTACCTCACCTTTAGGGGCCTGTTGGGACTTTAGTCTAGTTATAGGTCTAGAAGAAATGAGGGGTGGTGGGGGTGGGTCATGAAAAGAATTAGAAATATCTTCCAAGCCATTTGCTTCAGGGCTTTCATTTGCAGTTTCATCTGGTGAAACAGGATTAATAACTCTAGGGCTAATCCCTTCAGGAGGAGGTTGGGTGGCCAATTCCTCAAGGCAGGCTGGAGGTGGGGCAGCTATGTCCTCAGGGCAGACTATTACAGGGTTATCTAAAGAAGGCTCAGCATGGTCTAGGATTTCAACCTCACCCCCAACATCATTATCAATCCATATGTCACCATCCCATTTTTCAGGGTCCCACTCCTTTCCAATCAATGCCCTCACTTTAACGGCAGACACCATGCAAGACTGACATTTCAGTTTACGTTGTAAAGTTGCTACTCTAACAATAAGATTCTGAGTCTGATTTTCAGAGATCTCAAGTCTATGGCTACAGGAAATAAAATTTTCCTTCAGGATACTCATAGAAACCTCTACATCTTTCAGACGGCACTTAAGCTTCTTGTTTGAAGCCTTAAGCCCATCCCTTTCACCCTTTAATGTAGACAGTGTATCTAACAACAACCAACCAACATCTCTATAACTCTTATTTCTACAAAACTCTGTAAAGGTGTCAAAAACGTTATCCCCCAGAGTCTGGCTTCGTACAAGCGAAGCATTAGGAGAATCGAATGATGATATTTTGACTATCTCCTTTGCCAACTCAGTCCATGGGTTGGGAGTGTCATTCTGATTATGGGAATCAGAGTCCTTAGTGTCTCTGAGCCCAGTCAGAGTAGAAAACCATTCATAAAAACCCATTTTTAAGATTCTGTTCCTTAAGAACCACTCCCAGTACCAAGATGTATTAGTTAGGGTTCTCTAGAGAAACAGAATGAACAGGGAACACTTGCAAATATAAAATTTATGAAAGTGTCTCACGTGACCGTAGGAACGCAGAGTCCAAAATCCACAGGGCAGGCTGCAAAGCCGATGACTCCAATGGATGGCCTGGATGAACTCCACAGGAGAGGCTCACCAGCCGAAGCATGAATGCAACCTGTCTCCTCTGAGTCCTCCTTAAAAGGCTTCCCATGATTGGATTTAGCATCACTAATTGCAGAAGACACTCCCCTTTGGCTGATTACAAATGGAATCAGCTGTGGATGTAGCTGACGTGATCATGACCTAATCCTATGAAATGTTCTCATTGCAACAGACAGGCCGGTGCTTGCCCAATCAGATGAACAGGTACCACAACTTGGCCAAGTTGACACCTGTCCCTAACCATGACACTGCTGTAAGGGCTTACAGTCTAGGGACCTTTACAATAGGCTTAACTTGATAACCCATGCTCTCCTTTCAATTCTCTGAGTAGCAATGGATTCTTAGATAGAACACCAAAAGCACAAGCAAACAAAAGAAAAATTTAGGTCAATTGGATTTCATAAAAATTAAAAACTTTTTTACGTCAAAGAACATTATGAAGAAAATGAATCGACAACCCACAGAATGGGAGAAAATACTTGCAAAAATATATCTGATAAGAATTTGATATCCAGGATATGTAAAGAACTCCTAGAACTCAAGGGCAAAATGATAAATACCCCAATTTAAAAATGGGCAAATTACTTGAACAAACACATCTCCAAAGAAGTTATACAAATGGCCATTAAGCACATGGAAAGATATTTAACAATGAGCAACTTCCTGGGTAGAGGACAGTGTTCTTCACAAAAATCTTAATTGATGATAATTCTTGATACAAGGTGTGATATTTAAAGATATTTGGAAGGCAGGAATTGCATCCAAGACAAAAGTTAGAGAGAAGGCATTCTGTACATGTTTGGGTTCTTGTTCATGTCAAATGTTTTACCTGTAGCAGACATCACTCCTGAAATGCATCCAGAAATGACTATTATTTAGATGAAACATTATTGGAATGATAATACGATAGACAATATTATGTAACATGGGGCCTTCAAATATTTTTAGTGCATCGCAGAAACATGTTCATTATAAATGCCTCAAAGCATAAATAAATTTATGATGTGGACAGCATTCCAATTACTACCCAGAGAAAACCACTGGTTAATAATTGGTATACAACCATCTATATCTGTATCTACTTTTCCATCTATTTCAAAAATATGATCACACTACACACACTACTCTACAACTTGCTCATTTCAATAAAGCAGGGATATTTTCACATGGTGGATTATGGATTTGTATCCTATTATTTTTAATAATCATCTAGTATTCTATAATATTACATAAATTTGTCATATTTCATGTAGCAATGGTGGCACCAGGATGGTTTTAAATAGCACATAATTAACTCTTCTTATATGGAAATGCCATCACTATTCCCTTTTTAGATTTTGGGGGGTGGAAGACATTGGGGGGAGCCTATAATTTCACCTACTAAATACTTCAATATGTACAGAGGCTTTTCAGCTTTCTCGCTCCTTGCACTATTATATGGACATTTGTGTTTTATGAAGCGGCCCCCATCTTGGGCATTCAAATTTCCAGCAAGCTGATCTTGGTTGCAAATTATTTTCCGAATTGAAAATCCCTTAGCAAAGATGATAGTGAAGCATAGGAGCTGTGGGGGAAGCTCTCCGTGAAGGAGCTGCTTAGAAACCGATGCTGACGTCTGCCTTGTGGGGAAACCACGCAGCAAACATTATGCCTCAAGATCAAGGCACATGCACAGTGAGTGTGAAGTATTAATCAGACCTGACAGCTCCTGTACCGCAGCGTTTATCATGTGAATTCTAAAACACACACAAACACTGAGACCAGTACCTCCCGCCTCTCGCTTCGCTGGTGAACTGCATGGGGCTTTGTGTGTCAAATTGAGTTTGGTAAGCTCAACCTTCAGTTTTAAGGAAATGGTCTTCTGGAATAAACAAACAGTTTAAACATCCAGGAAATTAACTGCCTTAGCCCTGTGAAAAAATTGTCCTCAATTTTCAGCTGTACTGTTAAATGGTTTCGGTTGTAAGAAAATGTGTAAATGAAACTTAGTTAAGCCAATGCACTTAATTAGAGATGTGAGATGTGTACACACACAATATGCATTCACACACACGTGATGTGTATTTATTTAATATTCTTGAAAGCAGAGGTAATGTTCTGTTCCAAACTGGATACTCAGAGACAACTAATTGTATAGCATATGATAGTTATTCAATGAATGCTTTGTCAAATGAACCAACGTATTCTTTTATCTTTTGATGAATGTGATAAAGAAAGAATCAGAAGTCAAAAAAATATCATTTGAAAATATGAAACTGTCCTTGGAGAAATGTTTGATTATAGGACTGCGGCAGGGGGCCTACGATGAATCTGAAACATTTTGTAGTGACAAAAAGTAAGGAAATGTTTAAAGCCCAAAGGGATGGGAGCATGTCAAGGGGACACAGGGCTAGTGACAGAGCTCCTAGTGGTTAAACTTGGAACTATTTAAGTAATACATCCTTTGAGATTATAGCCCATAGGATAAAAGAAATATACATGTGTTCACAATCATAAAAATAAAAAATTGAATATAAAATGGGGGGGGCAAAATTCCTTACCAAAAATAACTCTGAATAATACATGTGGATAACTCCCCTCAAGGAAGTGGAACTTAACTCCCTTCTCCTTGAGCTAGGCTGGATTTAGTGACCTGCATTTAAAAAATAGAGCATGGAAAGAGGGGGGAGAAGAGGAGAAAACAGTAACTTTACAGTGGAGGGAACTGGCAGATGTCACCCTAACACATGATCAGTTCAGCATCACCAGTGTCAAGTCAGGTGAACCTCTCGTACACTCTATTTCCATGTGATTTTTCCCTAAAAATCCACCATGCTATCTAATCATAAGGAAAATGTCAGAAAACCCAAATTCAAGGACATTTTACAAAATTCCTATTCAGTCCTTCTCAGAACCATGAATGTCATGAAAATCAAAGAAGGACTGAGAAACTGTCACAACCAACATGAGACTGAAGAGACCCACTGACTAAATGCCATAAGGGATCTTAGATTGGGTCCTGGAACAGATCAAAGAATATTTGTGGAAAAACTGATGAAATAAGAATAACATCTGGAGTACCAGTGTTCATTTCTTAGTTTTGATGAATGTACCATGGTAATGCAAAATGTTAACATTGGCTGAAAACTGATGCAAGGTGTATAGGAACTCTCCATAATCTACAATTATCGTACATCTAAAATTATTCCAAAACAAGAGGATTAATGAAACAAGAAAATTAGAATGAGCTTATTTTTACCAGCGACAATACCTAGATCTATAATAAGTTGTGTAGAAGACAGGAATGTTTCTCAGAGGTAGATATTTTAGGGCAATTGAAGAAGCAGAAACTAGTCTATATCTTTTAGACAAAAAGGATTTTACTTGGGATTGGAAAGGACTAAGAACCCAAAGAGGGGATGGGTTGTGTTCATTGGCTGAACAGACGCAGAAGCATAGGTGAGGAAGCCCAAGAAGCATCCTCTACTGAGGGGAGAGTCAGAGCAGGAGCAGAAGGAAGATGATTCCAGGAGCCTCAAGTGGTTATCTGGAAGAGTAGAGCATGACCATGAAAAACCAAGCTCATTTTGTATCTTGTTTCATTAAAAGCAATGTCAAGATGCGCGAGTTCCAGAATCGAGTGTGGACAAAGAGATGTGCCACAGACCTCTAAGAAGTAAACAGTAAGCAGCTTATGTAGGTAGATTACAATTAATAAACTTTCCCCACCTTAAAATTTGGTTTTGCTTCCCATTATGCCTGGGGAATTAATAGCAAATTTTCTATAATAAAACTTAAGTATTGAGTGTGTCTCTGCTCCAGCTAGGAAGAAAATAGCTGCTGAGCAAATTAAAAATCTTACTATGAAGGGAACGGGTATATTTAATAACCTATTTTTAAAAACCAGTTCGGCAACAATTCCTAAGTAGTGATTTTGCCGGCAATGATGTTTTTGCTATTCCTCGAAGTAGATGACTTAAAAACCATAGGCTTCTTGTGGCTGGAGTACTGTTATTCTGGTTGTTTCAGGGAAGATGTTGAGTGTTATGAAATATCTACTTAGAAATTTAATTTATTAGTGTTTCTTCATATACACGAAAAGCATCAAAATTAATTAATAAAAATTGTAAAGTAAATGTTTCACTGGTCCAAATGAGTTTCTTCCACAAACCATACAAAATAATTGTGCCTTACTTTATACATCACTAAATATTTTTGTGACACAAAATAAGACCTAACAGGTTAAAACTTATTTTTAGCTTATTTTGTTGTTGCTTCTTTTAAAAATTTGAGGTCTTTTAGCAATAAGATTTTAATTACATTTAAACATCAAGAGTGGAAAGGAAAGGAGTGATATACTCTTATGAGAATAATAATTTAATCTGGCACAGTCCAAAGAGCTTTAGGTTTTGAGAATTTGTGTGATGACAAGAAGGTCACATCCAATCCCATCTCTCTATTCTTCTATCTCCATCTGGCCATTTCCTTCAATCCCCATTGCTAGTGTCACTGAAGGGGACTGCTGCTGAGGGAAAGGGCCACCACGCCACATAGGGTAAATCTTCAGATTGGGTAAAGGAGTTGTGGATACATGAAAAAGACCATCCAGCTCATGTTTTGAGCACAGCTGTTTTTTTAAAAAAGACAAATGTCTGAATTTTTAAATCATCTCAACATCTGCATCTTCTTCTTCAGAACCTCCTATACCATGTACTGGTCACTGTGCTAAGTAAGAACTTCATATCTTCTCATGAACCCCAACCACCACTCTGCCACTCTATAACGTGGTGTGACAGGTGGAAAAATGGCCCTCCAAAATGTCCACGTCCTAATCCCTAGAACGTGTAAATACGTTGGGTTACATGGCAAAGGGAAACTAAGGTAGCAGATAGAATTAAGATCGTTAACCAGCTGACTTTAAAATAAGGTGATTATCCTGGATTATCAGGGTGGGGCCAGTGGAATCACAAGGGTCCTCCAATGGAGGAGAGGAAGGCAGAAGAGAGTCAGAACCAGACAGATGGCTCACGAGAAAGACTCAATCACTCTGCTGGCTTTGAAGAGGGAGGGAGGGGGCCACAAGTCCAGGAATGCAGGCGGCCTCTAGGAGCTGGAAAAGGCAAGACAAGTATTCTCTGCTAGGGCCTCCAGAAGGAACACAGCCTTAGACAGCTTGCTTTTAGCTCAGTTGAGATGCGTTTCAGGCTTATGATCTCCAGAACTGTAAGAGGATATGTCTGTGTTGTTTCAATTCCCTAAATGTGTGGTGTTACAGAGGCAATAGGAAAATAATAACAGCAGGGAATTTCTATCTACATTTTGCAGATGAGAAAACAAATGTGTAGAAAAACACGAAGCAGTGAGCAATTGCACCAGGATTTATTAGCAAAGCCTTTTTGGCTTGAAAAGTTAGGCTTTTATTTTTATTTTTCTAATTTTAAGGATGCTATATTGCTTTACTTTTAAATATTTTAGTTGCTTTAGCCATACTGTTGCACTCAAAATAATTTGAGGAAAAAGTGATTTAAAGAAATTCTATCTCAGGTTAAATTCAGTAAGATTTAAGTGAAAATGAGGAGCAACTGGAGACATACATAAGACATCTCAAGTATGCTCTCTCCATTTCAAAGTGTGACATTATGATTTTTGGTCTTTGCTACTGCTAGTAAATTTAGGAACCATGTACCACATGCGGGAACAACAAAACACTGATGTAACTATTTCTGCCTTATCTGTACACACACATACACATATAGGCAGATGCAAACCTAGAGAACAAAAAAAAGATTATAAAGAATCCCACCTGTCTGCAATGACTGGGAAATGGTATTGTCTGGTCATGATCATATTTCTATTAAATGACTTACTAGATACTGATTTTTTATTTTTAAAGGATCTAAATACCAAAGATAAGATTTACTATATATTTCAATCACAATAAGCACAAATGAACTACTTCTGGATGATTCAACATTCATTTCAACACTTCTTCTAGCTGCCGACTTTCAGTTGATGGTCAGATGGACACTTGACCACTCACAGACGAATCCCTCAGGAATATTGTTAAAAATCCAAAGCACAGAATCCTACTCTTAGGGATTGTGACTCAGCAGGTCTGGGATGCAATGACCTCAGTTACCCTAGACTAAACACGGTAAGAATTTGCCTGGACGTGTGAATTCTGGGAATAGATGACTTTTGGATGTACTGGTATGAAGGAATATCAGAAACAATATCTAAATCATCCCCCTCCTGTTAGGGACTGAATCATGCCCCCCACAAAAGGTATGTGCAGGGGCAACCCCTGGTCCTGCGGGTGTGCACCCATTTGTAAATGTTACTAGTCAAGGTGTGGCCACCCTGAAAGAGAGTGGGTCTTGCTCCAAGGTGGTTCAAGTCCTTGTAAGCAAAGGAAATTGGATGCAGAAAGGAAGCCACGGGAGCAGCCAGAAGCTGGAGGTCAAAGGAAGACCGAAGAGAAAAGAGAAGATGCCGCCATGTGACTTGGCATGGGACAGAAAAGCCAAGGAACTCCCAAAATTGCCAGGCAGCCAGAAGTTACCAACACTGGGAGGAAGTGAGCTTTGTAGCTTCTGAAGCCTTGAGCCAATGAATTGTTGTTAAGCCACCCCAACACATGATATTTGTTTTAGCAGCTGGGAAATGCGAATAATTTCCATCTCAGTATCTGCTCGTCTGTCTAGGACTCTTTCTCTCTCTCTGTCTCTCTCTCTCTCTCCACTTTCAACAGAGGTTGTTGTTAGAAATGCATTTAGCCTTAAAGGTGCCTATTTTAAAGTAAGGTTTCCCCTTTGCTGTTCCACAGTGAGATGCCAGTCTGAATGTGAGCTCTGGGTAGGCAGATCCTGCCTATGTCTTGGCGGCCCTCCCGTCCCATGCCCAGCACAGAGCCTGGCAGGTAGCAGACACCCAACTGATATCTCTTGAGCAATGAATGAGGACTAAGTTTTTACCTTTACCTTGAGCTCTCTGCATACTGTTTACATAGCAGCACAAGCAAGAGCTAGAGACTCACTCCAAGGACAAGCCCACTGGCTGCCTGCATTTGGGCAAAATGCTTTCACTTTTAGTTTCCCTCTTTATGGCTAATTGAAGACTGTAAATTCAAAGCAGCCAAAAAGATGATATTGTCACAATGCAAGACCTGGGTCACAGTCTGTGCTTGATAACAGAATCATGAGCCAAAAAAGCTGAAATCCAAACTATTTACAGGATTGAAAAAAAATGCCAGAAGTTACTATAAATCTATAAATCTAACAGTAGTTCTTAGGAAGGTGAATTTGCATGCATGCATATATTGATTTTATTATGAAACTATCCATTTTTTAAAAGACATCACTCATTTCTTTTAGAGTTTAACCTATCTTAAGTACAGATTAACAGATAAGAAATAAACACGTATAAAACCTTAGAATCACATATTTTTATTGTACCTTAAAATCTTAACAAATTTTAGAATTACACACATGCAATTCTACATATAAAATGTATGCATGTAATAAAATGCCAATAATAATAAAATGTCTAAACATACACAAAAGTAGTGTATATTTCATAATGTGCCCCCATATATTCTTCACCCATATTCAGCAGTTATCAAGATTTTGCCACATTTGCTATTAACTTGCTACATAGCTATTTGCTAAAGAATCTTAAGGCAACTCTAGTCTTCATTTAATTTTGTTGGTTATTTTTTAACTTTTATTTCTTTGGACTTCATTTAATTCTCACTCTACATAATCAGTGTGTGCCACTAAAAATACGGCTACTTTATTACATAGCCATAAAGTCATGGTCATATGTAACAAAATAAACTATAAGATTTATAAAGTTTTTGGAAATAAAAGCCACTTTAAAGATCCTTCTATGGTGGCTTCCTATATGACTTTTTCATTTTTCCAAAAGTGCCTGCTGGGGTTATCACACTGACTCCGAAAAAGCTGGCATGCAAAGGAGAGGTGGGGTGTGAAACAGCAAGGAGAGGAGGGAGAAGCAGATGGGGTCCGGAACAGGAGCGGAAAAGGGACAGCAGGAGCCAACAGAGACTCAGGGTGTTTCAAGGACAAGCATGCAAATTCCCAAGGAGACCAAAGGTAGCTGGACAAAGGAACACGTCTGGCTGGAGAAACCCCAAGACTGGGAGATGAAAAGGAGATCAAAGTTAAGAAGCTACAAACAAACTTCACTGAACAGCCCACTCATTCTGGAGATGGGATAAATCACAAAGTTTGAGATCAAAACTTTATGGAATGGAATTAAAGGGACATCTGTCTATTTCTATAAAACACCCAAACAGCAGGACAAGAAGGAAGAAAGGCAGCCAATTATCCTGATGTTAACCATACAATTAGGGCCATTGTTGATGTATAGCAGTCACAGCCCAGATGTCCTCTTTGGTGGGAAAAGGGGGGTGTATGGAGCTCAGCTGTCAACCACACTATGTGGAGCCTTTTGGCTCTTAACCCCAGATGCCCACTGAGCTCACCTGGGAGCTTTACCAAATATGCCCAGGGTCCATCCCAGGTGATTCTGATTCATTTGATCTGGGGTGGGGCTGAAGAACTGGTATTTTTTTAAAAGCTCTGCAGATGACTTCAATGTCTGTTTTGGGAAACACTGCTCTAACCACAAAAGCCAGGATCTTACATCAACGCCCCATACTCATCAGGAAGATAGGCTTTGTTTTGAGCAGGTGATAGTGGACCTCACACTGAATCTTAGTTATTGATTCATTTAAATTTTTAAGTTAAAAAATGAGATACATCGTACAAGAATCCTAGTTTCAGGTCCTCTTGAAAAATCTGAGGCTCCAGTAATTTAGGGCTGCACTCCCAGGTGGTGACTCTCCCCTCTAAACCATTGCATCCTGCCTGCATTGCATCCACTTGTCCCTGTCACATTTGAGTTTGAGATCCTTATCTCTAAGGATCCAAGGAATGCTATAAGCCAGAGCTTTCCATGGCTTCTCTTTATGTCATCTCACTGATGAGCAAACAATAATTCAGCTAAGACTACAGGGCGATTATTATTTTCTATTTGCAACTCTTCTGTTTTTTTGCCACTAGGATGGAAACTAGATTCTGATGCAAAATAAATACCAAAATTAATAGAAACATGAGTCTTGTATTTTTTTTCTTGTGTACACTGATGATAAAAAGAAGTGAGAAGGGCACTGAACTGAGTTGGGATTTCTATTCTCCAGCTCTGGTTTTATTGCTCATTAGTTATATGTATTTGGGCAGGACTCTCAACCACGCCAGGCCTCAGTGATTTTATTTGCATATGAAGGGGAAGGACTTCCATTGGCTTTCTGCTCCAGAATTCTTCAATTTTCTAAGTGCTAAGTGGCAGCAATAAAAAACATAGAGAGGGGATGAAGCAGAGAGCAGAACAGGAACACGGCCATCCCCACCTCATCTCAAGTAGGGATGCGGATCACAAATGAACATATGAGTTGTCCATGCATCAGTGAGCACCTGCCCACTCTGGAGACAAGACAAATGGAACTGGAGCGAGAGAAAAGAGAGGAGGCTTCCCCAGGAGTCCCAGCCTGCCCTCCAGCATCAGGTACAGCCCACACTGTCAGATGCCCTTTGTGCAAGAACATCACGACATTCTGAGGTTCAGCGGTTGGGGTTTCAGCACACTTCTGTCCCCTCCTCCTTCTGACTGAAGGAACCCAAAGGAAGCTGCCTTCCTTTCTTGTTCTGGAGAGAGCCTCCCAGACTTGGACAAATAAACTTCTTGCTAATGCTCTTATAAACATCTTAGGCAAATAATGATGGAGGTGAAGGAGTAAACCCATTCCTCTCTTCATGCCAAGCGGTTGCATCCATTTCATTCCTTGATCCTTTACCACCCTCCTCCCCACAAAGGAGAACAACTGCTTATCTGGATGGTCTGAGTTGGTGGCTGGACCCATTACAACCGTGCTTTAGAAGACAGGAACTACACCCTCCATCTTTTGCATCCTCTTCATCCCTATGGGGCAGAATGAGTAGGCAGAGCAAGGGCCTCTAGGCGTGGCTCCATACACAGCCATGTCTTTTCTCCTTTTTTTCCTGGACCCCAACAAATATATCTGGGAGGATAAGCTAAGGTGGGGAGGCTCTTCTACAAGGAAAAAGAAAAGAAGAAAATACTTAAAAATACACAAATAAACTAAAACTAAGGATGGAGCCTCTTCTATGTGCCAGACCCGCTCTCTTTTCTGTGTATACCCACCTGTGTGCCTGAGTAACTGGTCCTGAGGTTCAAATTGGAGATGGGAAGGAAAAGTAGAAAGGTCCCCTCAGGACCTTTTACTAGACTGGCTTCCAGACCTGGGTGCTATTAGTAAGGCTATTAGTAAAGTGCTCCTAATGCCCCTACCTCCTGCTGCTTGTTGTATGTACAGATGCCTTCCAATGCCTGCAGGAGAGGTAAATGGTAGAACATAATTCATATTTATTCCTAGCCCCGGCTGTGATACCCATGAAAGCACCAAAACCCTCAACTTGCTCTCCTTTAAATAATAACCAACTGATCAAGAAGCTGTCTTGAAAACCCATTAGAAAGGGTGGCCCATGAGAAGCTCAAATGCTGCAGCCATATCTCTCAAATTAAAACCCAAAGTCGGAATCATGTGCGGGTTCAATGACTCATTCAGCAAGAAAAGACTCTTCCATTTCATGATCTTAAAAAAAAAAAAGTCCTAAATTGGATATCTAATACCTTTCTTTTCTTCAATTTAAAGGACAAAGACTTTAGAATTGGGCTAAAGAGGTTATTTAAATCCCTAAGCTGTGCTACTCTGTAATTTCTGGTCTGACACAGAAGTTTTAAAACATTTTTTCCTTCTATTTCTCCACCTCCAATGCCCTTTCTCAAGGAGCAACTCTAGCGCTGTCTATAATCCTATTTAAGAGGCTATATTTTCTCACATTTTTCTGACTCAGAGCATTACTTCAGGGACATTGTTTAGTCATATTAGAGGCTCTTTCATAGATCTAATTCCCCAGTAAATATCCCCAGGTATCACTCACAAGGACAGCATTTAAATTCCTCTTAAGGTGTTTTTTTTTCTTTCTCTCGGACGTTGCCCACACCCTTGATCCACAGACAAGGCTATAATCTTGATTATTACTTATAGTGTCTGTCTGTGTGGGTGAATGTTTCATAACGGAGCTGTTTCCTCAATGGTAAATCTATAAACTTGTAATTCTATCAGACCGAGATATTTAGGTGGATCCCAATTTGTCCCGTTCGTTCTTTCAGCTCTGATTTCCTCAGAACCGTTGACAGGTTTGTAAGGCATGTTAATATTAACTGCCTTTTGTAGTAAATTACATCTTGCAATCACCATGGCTCTCATTCTCTGGCCAGAGCCGTTATCAGCTGAAGCAAATAAAGGGTTTGGAGCCTCTGCTATCTGTTTCCTTTCAGAATGCCAGAAGTCCTCTATAAACACGAGAGTGTGTGGAATGAGGGGTCATCTTTTGAAAGCTATAATAAAACCTGATTGTAACAGAACATGTGACAGTCTGCTTAGCAGAGCAGACTTCTGACGGGGACTCAGCTGGAGCAAGATGGGGGGGTGCGCTGCAGGGGCTGGGGGTGGAGGTGGGGAGAAGAGAGATCAGGTAGGGGAGGAAGGAAAACAAGGCTCCCGAAATCCTGTCTGGTGAGTATTGTGTTCCTCAGTACCATAATTTATTTCATATTTGTATATAAATATATAGGCTTCGAGAGAACAAAAAAATAATAATCTGAGTCTCTGCCCCATGAACTTGGGTGATGGGTCCTATAGGTGGGACAAGGAAAAAGAGACTTGAGGTTCCCAGCTTCTTTCCCTCACTTGTTCCTGGTAAACTTCAGGAATAACACCCAGATTCTCTGTGTTCATCTGAGGAAGACAATGATATAACAGCATTTAACATATTCTTACTACTGCAAGGAACTGTGTATAACCCTTGCATTATCTTACCCATTTCACTGACTGAAGTAACACTTCACTCACTAACTAGGCTTATGGGTGTGGACTCACCTACTGGCCAAAGCTCTTCAAGCAAAGTGCTTTTCTTCTCTACACTTAAGAAATGCAGACTTGAGAGGCACATAAAGCTTAAACAGCTGATCAAGATTGCCCAGGTGAGGCAGCTGAAGTTTGAACCTGTGCAGATGGGCTCGAGAGTCCCAGCTCTTTACCACTCTGCCACTGAACCATTAAGGGGATGCTATTATTCATTTCCATTTACCTAGAAAACCCTGATGGTCTACAGGCAATAAATGGCAGGAGATACCCTGATGGCCTGAGAAGTGAAGTGCCAAACCACCAGCCTCCCTTGATGCCAAGTCAGCGCTTAAGACTCGGGCATGTCGCTTAGTTTGGTTTTTTGAAAGTTCCTCATTACTTCAAACTAAGTTGGGGATTCCTAGATGGATGGTGGATGTTCCCCAAATACTCTAACTCATAAGCAAACATAGTATAGAACTGAAAAATATTTTGAGAGGTTCTTCCTTTCCTTGACATCATTGAAACCCAAATTCTGTCTCTGCAAGAATATGCTACTTCTATACCCCAGGTCACAATTCCGTGAATACACAAAGCAATTAGAAGACTACTGGATGGTTGCAAGTTCAAAATGGCTTGGAAAAAATACGATTTTGCTTTATTTAAACTCCTGCAACCCAGATAGAACAGTTGAGCCATCCATACTCCTCTACTAGACTCATGATCTGAAGCATCCTCGGTGTGAACAATAAAGATATTTGGGTTTAAAGAGTAGAATTCAACACAGAATCTGTGTGAATCCTGAGCGTCCTTGTGAGATTATTTGAAACACTTAATAAGTACAAAGAAAAACATTTAAAAATATTCATCACCCTCACCTCCAACAGAAAACCAGTATTAACATTTTGATATGCATTTGTCAATTTCCCCTACATACTGTAAATATATTTATAATAAATACAACCATGCTCTGTGGCATTTTTCTGCTATCTTTTGTCTCTCTTGTCAAGATTTTATTCTTCCTCTAAATATTCTTAAAAATCATTTTGAATGGCTGCATTCTATTTGATCATATGGATATATTATAATTTATCTACTAAATCCTCACATTGGACATTTAAAATGGTTCACATTTTTTCTATTATACATAATCCTGCAATACTTGCCTTTATATGTATCCAACTGACATTCTCTGTTTATTTTCTAAGGGTTGATTACAAGGAGAAGGCAAGAATATCTGGTTTATGAAGTTGATTATGGCATTAGTTGTAATGGCCAACAAATTAAATCAGCCTAAATGGTTATGAATATGAAAATTATTATATAAATCATGCCTACAGTTAATATAGAATAGTATGCAGTTATTTAAAATGGTAAGTTAGAGATTTATACCTTGACCAGAAGGGAGATCAATATATATGCAAGTGAATAAAACAAGTTAAAAAACTAAATTGTTTGACCACATCTAGAAATCATGCATTTGCATATATATATATATATACATATTACATAAATGAAATATGGGTGTGAATATATGAATGCCACAATAACAATCCAAACCTGACCAGCCATGAACATAACCATAAGGGTGTTTATTATGTCCTAAATAAGAATACCAGATAAGGTCACCCTGCGCTTTCTCAGCAATACATTCACGACATCAAGGACCCAATATCTCTTGATTTTTCTGATCAACCATTCTCGGTCTAATGAGCTTTTGTCCATGGACCCCTATCTCATGGTTTTAAGATGGATGCAGCAGCTCTGAGCATCAAAACTACTTCTTGATGGATGGCAAGAAGCAGATGATGGTTAGCCCAGCAGGTGGGGGGTCTTGATGCAGCTCACTCCTTTTAAGTGGAAGAAAACTCTGCCTATGTTCCCTGTGAACTTCTTGGCGTCTAATCAGACAGAACAGGGTCCCTGGTTGCAAGGCCACATATTGAGGATCTGGCCTTTCTAGGTTGATGCTGGAAGGTAGGATGGTTTTGGGGTATATAACTGACAGATTTCACTGCAAGAAAAGTCTGGGTGAATGTGCACCAAACTCGTATTCTGGCTACGTCTGGAAACTGGATTCTACAGAAAGGAGAGAGAAGTTCTTTAAACAATTTATAAAATTTTCTAGGTTACGTGTTATGTAATGGATGTAAACTCCTTTTGTAATTTCCCGGGAAAATAAAAGAAACAGAAATTCTGGTTGTAGCTATCATGACAGAGTCATTGTTGGTAAGAATATCAGATATTCATCAGGTTGAAAAAAAGCTTCCCAGAAAATCCCCCTCTTGAGAGCTCATTCATCCAGAAGACTGTACCAGTAGCAGAAAACATATAAGCATATGTCCAAGCTTATATATGGATATTTTTATGAATGTATATATGTATGTATATCTTTACATCTATATCTAGCTATATATATATGCATACATATATGTCTCAGAAGGAAGAAAGCCTTTTCTCACAACCCAGCTCACATATACAACTCAAGAGACTCTATTAGCACCAATGATGTTTAAATTACGGTTATTCAAGTCACATATGTACAACAGATAAGCAAACCCATTTCAAAGAAGGTGTTTCTCCAGCTCAAACTTTCATTCTGAAGTCCAATTCTCATTAACAGTTACCCTTATCTTATCATGAAGGTATGGTTAATGAGGACAGTAAAAAAGCCCATAAGTATGTATTTTGCTATAAAGGAAAATTAATATAACTTGATATATAAATGATGCAAATAAGTTATTACAAGGAGGCACCCTGGGGAAAAATTCTATGTAAAGTGCCAAGACAATTCAATGGAGGAAAGAATGATCTTTTCAACAACTGTTGTTGGGCAACTGGATATCCATATACAAAAGCATGAAGGCAAACTCCTACCTCATGCCATACATAATAATTAACTCAAAATGAATCAGAGTCCAAATGTTAGAACTACAACCATACAACACTCAGAAGAGAACAGAAATGTACACGTTTTTGACTCTGGGTTAGGCAATGGATTGATAGGTATAACACCAAACAAACAAGCAACAAAAGAAAACAATAGATAAATTGTCGGGCTGCAATCAATCACGTATAAAAGGTGAAAAGACATCCCACAGAATGAGAGAAAATACTTTCAAATCATATATCTGATGAGACAACTATCAAGAATAAAGAAAGAAACAATTTATAGTAATATCAAAATTCAATATTAGAAGACAACTTAAAAATGGGTAAAGGATTTGAATAGACATTCATCCAAAGAAGACACCCAAAGACTGGCACCATTAACCTGGCCAAGCTGACACATAAACCTAATCATCACAACTAATAATGTTGATTATCTTTCCATGTTCTTATTGGCTCCACTCATAGGTATATATCCAAGAGATTGACAAATACATGCCCATACAATGGGTACTTGCATATTAATATCATCATTAATCATAAAATCCCAAATCAGAAACAACCCAAACGTTTATCAACTGATAAATGGATAAACAAAACGTAGAATATTAATATAATGGAATACTATTTGGCCATAAAAAGAATTAAGTACTGATACATGCTACAACTGGATGGATCTTGTAAACATGGATGGATCATCTTGAAATATATAGAAACAAAAAGTAGACTAATGGTTGCCAGCAGCCGGGAGAAAGAGAGAAGTAAGAAAGACTATATAATGAATATGGGGTTTTGTTTTAGTTTCCCAGCTGCTAAAACAAATACCCTACAATGGGTTGGTTTAAATAATGGGAACTTATTGGATCATGGTTTCAGAGCCTAGAAAGATTTCTTGTGCCCAGGGTCAGTATCTTCCAGCTGGCCAGAAATCTTGAGCTTCCTTGGCTCTTCATCATGTGGCAATGCACATGGCGGCATTTTCTCCTTTCTTTTCCGGGTTCTGTTGACTGTTAATTTCTGGCTCTTCTCAGTTGCTTACTTTTTCATGTGTCCAATTTCGTTTGCAGATAAGGACTTGAGCCATATTGGATTAAGGTTTGCCCTCATCCAGTTTGGGCCCATCTCAACAAGTAACATCTTCAGATGCCCTATTTACCAATGGGTTCACACTGACAGGAGCAGGGATCGGGGCCTGAACTTGACTTTTGTGGGAGGGGGGCATGAGTAACCCCCAACAAGTCTCTTTTCTGGTGATGGAAGATTTTCTAAATTTAAATTGTGGTGATATTTGTATAATGCTGGGAATACATTAAGAACCATGGTAAATGGATGAATTTTGTGGCATGTGAGCACTATATGGTTTATAAAGCTCAATTAAGATATTTTAAAAGTTTGTAAAAAACATTGTGTATTTAGGCCTCTAGAATTGTTCAGCACATATTCTGAACACACATCTACAGTGGTCCTAGCCCTTGGGTTGTTGGCCCAAACAATTGAAAAAATGAATTAGATGCTAATAATTAGAAAACAAGAGCTTTCACATTAAAAACCTAAGGGTATGGCTTTTCTTGATATCTGAACCCCTAGACTCTGAATTCCATCATAGCAAGAATTTGCAATCATTTAATAACCTTTTTCCCTGGAGTATTTACACTCCAGTTTGCCCCAGACCCCACTACTTCCTTTTGTCAACCCTACCTGTAATGTGTTGAATGGTCTCCGAAAGATATGTCCAGCCTGAAACTGTGAACATGACCTTATTTAGAAAAGAGGACCTTTGTAGATGTTGTTAAGTTAAGGATCTTGAGCTGTGATCATTCTGGATTATCTGGGCTGGTCCTAATTTCAAGGAGAAATGCTCTTATTAGAGAAAAGCAGAGGGAGATTTGAAAAACAGAGACACACAGAGGAGAAGGCCAGAGGAAGATGGGAGCAGAGATTGGAGTTGTGATACCATAAGTCAAACAATGCTTGAAGCCAACAGAAGTGGGAAGGGGTAACTTCCAGAGGCATGATTCTTCCCTGGACACTCCTGAGAGAGCAGAGATCCTGCTGACATCTTGATTCCAGATTTCTGGTCTCTGAACTATGAGAAAATAAACCTGCACACGCTTACATAATGACCCTAGACCTTTTGTTTTGGTCCAAACATTTAAAAAAAATGAATTAGAGGCAAATAATTTTAAAAAGGAGACTTCACATTAAAAACCTGGGTATTTGGCTTTTACTGGAAAATCAGAAGATCTGGCCCTAGGGGTCCAGCATTCTGACCTGGCAAAATCTGCTCGAGCTGAGAAGCTTCTTCACCTGGAGTAGCCATTGTTCAGTTTGACATAAACCTCATACCACTCCTTTTTGAACACCTTATCCTTAAACTAAAAGTCAGTTGCCATTTATGATCACGCGTGTACTCTTTTTTCCCATATAATTGTTAAGGACAAGTAAAATATTTCATCTGGCCTGTTTCCTGGTTCATAAAGTTTGGATGTGGAGATTGTTTTTGTGAATCCTGATTTCCATGTTTTCTTTTTCGCTTACCTGGTACCAAATCTGTTTGCTGAATGCACCTCTCAGGCACTTTATCGTCTCACAGGACGAAGCATTTGCCTGTATCTTTTCTTGATAAAGTCCTGTCATTCCTTATGAATTGCATCTCCACTTCAGTATGATGAGGACACATTCTGTGGATACAGATCAATTCAAGTGTCCTCAAACAGTCTTATGTTCCCTGGGTAGTTAATAAATATTCAGTCCAGATGCAACGTTGAGAGGAGGGAAGCTAGTTTCTTCCAATGTGCAAGAATGATCCTAAAGGCTAACTTGAGCAAGGCCAGTGGGGTGGGGTGGAGGATGTGATTCCAGGAAATATCTAGGCAATGGGAGGTGTTAAGGATTAATTCATGCCCCCCACAAAAGCATGCTCAACTCCCAACCCCCAACCCTGCGAATGTGAACTCATCTGTAAATAGTTACTTTGAAGATGTTATTAGTTTGGGTGAGTCTAAACTGAATCACACTGGCTTTAATTCAATGCAACTGAAGTCTTCATAAACAGAGGAGATTTGGACACACTAGTAGGAGGCAGATGGAGAGAGATGGCCACGTGACAGAGGCAGAGGCTGAGTTATGGATTGTTGGCAAGCCACCAACAGAACGCTACAGACTTCAGAGAAAGCATGGCCCGACTGACACATTGGTTTTAGACTTCTAGCCTCCAAAACCATGAGACAAATTCCTGTTGTTTAAGCCAACAAGTCTGTGACATTTTGGTATAACCATTCTGGCAATCTAAGACAGGAGGCAAGTATTTTAAATATTTGAACTAAACTCCCATCAAGTCAAGGTCCACCTTTGGAAAACTGCCATATTCGTGGTCCTCATTTGAGACCTGAAATATGCTCAAGCCACCTACTTTTTAATTTACCATCCAATTAATATTACCAAGTATCATCAAATATATGCACTTAGTGAAAAAAAAAAAGAAAAAATTAGTCTTACTTCCTACTAGCAATTTGCTTTATTATTTAAATAAACAAAATTTAAAATAAACTAAAAGGAAATTCTTTTATTACTAGTATAAGTTGAATACCAAGAATGCTATCATAAATAGAAGGTGATAATAAAAATAAATACAACCCAAAAGTCAATCCCAGCTAGATCCCATTGCCAGCTAGAGGATAGAGATTCAGCCCCAACTATCCCTTTGTTACACAGAAGATTGGCAAATTTCATTAAAGGTAAACTATCTTCAAAATGAAAATTTCCTCAATGATGTCAAAAAGCTTATAAGAAAAATGAAAAGTTGATAATTTCCTTGATATGTGATTCCATGTTATTTCAATTCTTTCTCTTAGCACCTGAACTTATCTCATTGAACAGCAGTGAATTCATGTCTAGACTGACCAGCATATCCTAGGGAAAAGGGAAAAACTCAGTGGGGCAGGCAGAAGAGCACATGAGAGGGGGCAGCCAATAATTTCCATCCACAATTCCACGCTCATTTATCCCATGGGGAGGAAAGGATTCACAGCATTCACTGCCAGGGTACATTTGCCTACCAGAGTGTAGTAAGCCCACAGACTTAACTTTCACTTGCCTGTCAAGCTCTCTATACATGTGTAGACATGAACACACATATGCACACATATACACATGCTCACACGTGCACACATAGCCTTGCTTAGAGCCAGACAAAGGTGGGACGAATGCAGATTTCATCACTAAGCGGCTGAGCCTCAGCATCCTCATTTGTAAAATGGGAATTATAATATTCAACATGAAGGATGATTGCACAGATTATATCTGGTTTGCTACCCAGACCCCAGTAGGAGTCTAATAACTAGAAGCTAATATTCTTTCAGTATTTCTCTATTGAAATATTGCAAAGATAAAGAAGGAACATGAAGAAAGGAAATTGGAGAGACGCATGTGAGAAACAGACTTAGCTGAAATTTCCTACCTGAGGGTCTTGGGTGTGTGGTAAAACTCTGGATTTCTAATTTTTTATACATGAAATCATATAAAATGTCTCCTGCCTGCCAGGATGAAATAATAGGATGGCCATTAAGTCACTCTGCACATAGCACATGCATAGAGCATGCTGCTTAATTATCTTCATTTGAGCAAGTGAAAAATATAAAAAATTGCATTTTACAAAGCAAATGCATTTTCTGGTCTTATTTTCTGAATTCCTTCAAAAGGATTTCTCAGTGTACAAGAAGATCCGCTATTCTTATTTTAAATAGTCAGCTGTTAGTGCACTTAAAATGCATCTCCTTCTTTATTGAGAATCACAGACCCTGCCTTCTGGGCAAATTTTAAGTTAAATATAATAGTACAAATTAAGGCAGAAACTGAGCAGCAGAAGAAGTAACAGAGGCTGGTAGATAAGGATTTTGCATTGTGTGTCCCAGCAGCTAGGACTTAAAGAGATATAGTGCAGTTTCTGTCATCTGCAAAAGCACGTATTAATCCCACTGCAAGAATAGCCTGACCTCTGTGCCCCACCTCCAGCACCTCAGGGATAATCCATGCCGTTAGGTACTGAAGGGATTTGCATAACCTATCAGACACCTCATTCTTCCAATTATTAATGTGTTTAGTGTATTAAATGTGTGGTACCCACTCTTAGAGAAAGAAATTAGAGGGTGATCATGCACTTATTATTTCACATTCATTTTCATCCAAAGAGGCACATGAGCCTCAGACATTGGCACAAGCTACTGTTGCTATATGTCTGCACCTGTAAAGGTCATTTAGATACTACGTTATGTATCAGGTACTCAGACAAATAAAAACTGTGGGACAAGTTTTTTAGAAGAAGAAGGGGTACATCTGAATTTTCAATGGCCCCTTGGCACCCACCTGTTGTGGTGGGAAGATTGGTCTGCCAATCCCTGGAACCTGTTAATATGTCATGTTGAGACTTTGCAGATGGAATTAACATTATAGGTCTTAAAATAGAGAGATTATTTTGGATTCTAGCTAATCTTATCAAAGGAGCCCATAAATTCAAAGAAATTTCTCTGGTTTAAAATCAAAGAAATTCCTCAGGGAAGATGAGGCAGAGGTGAGGTCAGAGAGATTCAAAGTAGGCAAAGACCCAGACCAGTCACTGTTGGCTTTAAAGATGAAGGGGCCATGAAATTGGAACCTGGGCAGTTCAGAGAAGCTGACAACAACCTCTGGCCAATAGCCAGCCAGGAACTTGGGCTGCAGTCCTACAGCCACATGGAAACAAATTTGCCAACAATCTGAATGAGCCAGCAGGTTAAAGCTCAGCCCAGCAGATACCTTGAGTTTTAGCCTTGTGAAACCCCAAACACAGAAACCAGCCAAACTACCACACCATTCCAGGCTTCTGATCTACAGACCTGAGAAATAATGAATTTGTGTTATTTTAACTTGCTAAATTTGTGTTCATTTGCTATGACAGCAAGAACAAATTAATACAGCAGTGTTCTCAACACAAACCCACAGACCAGAGAAGTGTGCCAGTAAGTCCTACCAACCCTCTGAAAAATAAGGAATAATTCATAATAATAATAATAGGTATTTTCATGTATAGAGAATAACTTGGTATAAAGTAATGAACATTTCTCTCAAAGGGAAGGATTGCCACTTATCTGAGGTGATATTCTTTCCACTTCTTTGACCTTAATATTGTTCTTTGTTTTATGCAACTATGAGGAAGTACACAGTTCTTTGTCTCTCTTAAGCCCCGTTCTGTCTTTTGATCTTCTTCCATGTGTTTATTTTTTTGGAAATGTTATAGATCTGAGAGCCTCTGCCACAAATTGCACAATTATTACCATGAAGCTAAGAGGTGGAGAAGTGAACATCCAACGGATACAAGAAATTGGCAATGAATCATTCAAGACATCCTTTGAACTTGCCCATATATTCTGTTTAGGGAAATGGATATATCTGGCTCTTCAGTGTAGATATATTCTTTAAAATGTGGTTTCAGATTGTTTGGGAGTTTGAAAGCATGTGTGTTTGCATGCCCATGTGTGCGTCCATGTGTCCACGTGTGTATTTATGTGTGTGTCAATTCAGGCACATTACAAGGAACTAGATACACTTGTGATACCAACAGAATACTTGTTCATCCATTCATTTATCCATTCATCCAACAAACACTGATTGTGTACCTACTGTACACCGCAAAAACGTAGCCAGTCCTGGAAATTCTAGTGAACCACATGAAAATCTCTCAAGAGGGAGACAGATATCAATTAATTAATCTCACAGACATATGCAAAACTGCAATTGTGATTAATGATGTAAAAACAGGGGTTTGGTTGGGTCTCGTCAGAAGGCCAAAGAAAGCTGGCCTGGGAAAATGATGCCTGAGCCAGAATCTGAAGGATGGGGAGATACTAGTATGCAGACTGCAGGATGCCAAGCGTTCTGCACAAATGCAAGAACCCCAGTGTGAATGGAGACATATTCTGATCACTAGAAACAATGGATCCATTTTATTCTTTTTTTAATGGTGACAACTGTGCCAGAAAAGGCAAGAAGAGAGAAGACCTGAATACCCTGCCTGGAATCCAGGATCTATTCTCAGTGTTTTGTAAATCTGACTCTATCTCTGGTCTTGGTATTTCTGAACTGATGAGACAGTGCTGTATGAACTCTAGGCTGTATAAACCTTTCTTAAAATTCCTGAATATATACAATATTTCTCTGGCTTATTTAACTCAACATGAGATCTTCAAGGCTCATCCATTTTGCATCATGCATCAAAACCTCATTCCTTTTTGACAACTGAATAATATTCCACTGTATGGATAGACCACATTTTGTTTCTCTATTCTGTTGAAATTTGGGATGCTTCCACCTTTGGCCATTGTGAATAATGCTGCTATAGACAGATGGTGGTACCTAAGTTATCAGGGGTGGTAGATAGGGGCAGGAAGAAGGACTTATAGTTTAATGATTGAGTAGGTTTTGTTTGAGGTGATGAAAAAGGAGAGATAATGGGATGTAGGTGAGGGTAGCAAAATATTGTGAATATAATTATACTACTGAACTGTACACTTGAATGTGGTTAAAATGAGAAATTTTGTATTTTATAACAGTTAGTATAACAAAAAATGAAAAGAAATACCTATATATTTAAATCATCATTGTAAGGAAAAGACAGGCTGATGATAACAGCTCATGATGTATATTATTGCATAGTTTTTAGTCTGTGACCAGACACCGTGCTGAAGGTTTTCCATCAATGATCTCATTTAAGCCTCATACCAATTCCTGAGATAAGTATTTATAGGAGTTATTGATATGGCTCACACAATACTGTGAGTTCTTGACCTCTGGAAACATGATGGGATTGCAATTCCTGGTCCTCAGGGTTGGGCAAGACTCAATGACCTGTGTTGGCCAATGAGTTGTGAGCAGAAATGATACGTGTAACTTCTTGGCTGTGCATTAATTTTGGCATCATACCTTCCAGCAGACACTTTTACTTTTGTAATGAAGAACAGCAGCAATTTAGATGTTGGCATCTTCATAAGTCTAGAGGATGTCTGACATGAAGCATAGCCCATAATTGACAAATGTTCGATTAAATAATATTATTATTTTAAGCTACTGAACTTTGGGGATGATGGCTTCCACAGCATATCCTAACCTATCCTGCCTGGCACACAATTACGATCATCTACACCTTACAAATGCTAAAAGCAAATTCAAAAAGGTTGTGTAGCCCTATCAACCCCCTCAAGGCAATGAAGCTACTAAGTGGAAGAGCCAGTATGTGGACTTAAGTAGTCTGAATCCAGAGTCTAAGCTTAACCACTCGCTAACCTATTTGTGCCTGTGCCTGGTCTGTTGTGCTACCGGTTATTTCTTAGAGTTGGGAGGTTCTTGCCATATAAAATGTGCTAATAAATATGGCATACTTGTCCCTGAATTATGAAACAAAATGTTCCCACTAATTCTAAAAATGTCATCCCAAGACCCTTATAGCTAAAAGAAAATATACACCTTCAGATATTCCCCCTCCCCATTTTCTAGAAGGATTGCTACTATTCATGCAAATATCCTCTGAATTCAGAGATGAAAAGGCCTCCAGCCAGGCACAATAAAGCCAATTTAGCTTCTTAAGCTGAGAACTGCTTTGTGAAATAATCCTGTAGAACTCTCCATGAAATGAGTTACAAACTCCTTGCATGGGGCTTTCATTGAATTTACTAGTGAAAGCTATAAAGGACAATTGTCTAGGAACCAGGTACATCAAATGCAGGCCTGCTACTGTGTAAAAGCATGGAATTCTACACCACCTACACACTCAAAGAAAATTAGTTTTTGATTGAAAGGAAGCACTATTGAAGAACTCCAGGGGAGGGGGAGAAACAACAAAAATGAATGACAACTACAGGCAAATCCAATGGCTGAGGCCATTTGGCTAAGGACTTTCTTAGTCTGAAAGGAGGAAAAAAGTACAATTTCTGAGGATCATGAAAGATAATTGAACCAAATCTAAGGGAAAATAGTAGGTCTTGAAATTCTAAACAAGGAGAACTTCAATGTACCATGTGAACATAAAATAAAAGTTTCCCATACTCCATTCTGAGTATTCAACAATGAAAAAATGGTGACACGCTTCAGCACTTTCATTCTTCTCTCAGTTGTCACTATTCCAGTTGTTGCATTTCCTTTTCCTTTTCTTTTTTACTTTAAGACTCTCAATCAAAGACTTAAAGCTACTTCCCAGCCTTTCAACACTGTTAGAAGAAGGGGACTGAGATAAAACCATCCCAACATAGCTATTGATATTTTTCTTCAAGGTACATGATGTAGCTAAAAGTCTAACTCATTATTTTTACCAAACCCTATCGAACTGTGTTTACTTTTATGGCACTGATTTTCAACCATGTGCCATGGTTGTGCTAAAGGGGTACAGCCAGTATTTGGTTCATGTTCTTATGAGATGAAATGTTAGAAGTACAAAAGCACCATTCATTACTATCAGAGGAGTAACTAATTAGGATAGAGGGCCCAAATGGGTATAAGGTTGATGGAGAAGACAAAATTTATAATGTCTCAAAATACAGACTGAGAGATTACTTCCTGACTGAAAAAAAATAGTTTATACCAGGGGATCTATAGACAGCACCAGAACTAAGTGATCAACTTTAGTGTCACCAATAATGGGCAACATGATGTGAACTTAGATAAGACACAATGGGATATAGTCAACCACATTTTTGTAGTCCTGTCACATGATGAAACTGACAAGTACTCTTTAAAAATGTTAATCTTATAAAAGACACAAAGATGGACAGGGGACTTTTTAGATCAAAGGTGACAAAGATATAGGACAAACATAATGCATATTCCTCCATTATGTCCTGGAATAAGATAATAAAAATAATTGCATGGTGGTTTCTTAGAAAACTACCCTTGTTTTTTTAAGAAATGCATGCCACAGTCTTCAGGGGTGAGGGGTTCATGGCATCTGCAACTTTCAAATAGTTCAAAATATAGACAGGTGATAAGAAGAGTGGTAAAAGAAAGTAAATGTCAGAAAATGGTAACAGTTGGTGATTCTAGATAAAAGTGTATGGATTCACACTGTACTTTTACTTCTTCCATATTTTGTATTAAAAACAAGGTTGAACTATACAGTGCATAGAAGAAATCATCAGGAGCATCTCTTGGAAATTGTGTCAGCGAAGTGCTTCTTAGACTTTACACCTATAACACAAGTCACAAAAGAAAAAATAGGCAAATGAGACCTCATCAAAATTAAAAAATGTATGCCAGAAAGGACTTCATCAGGAAAGTAAAATGACAAACTGCACAATGGGAGGAGATATTTGGAAACCACACCCAATCAGGGTTTAATTTGCAGAATATATAAAGAATCCTTCAATTCAACACAGAAAAAGGCAACCCAATTAAACATGGGTGAAAGACTTGAATAAACAGTTCTCCAAAGAAGATATACAAATGGCCAAATAACACATGGAAAGATGCACAACATCATCAGCCGTTAGAAAATGCAAATCCAAATCACAATGAAATACCATTTCACAGTCACCAGAATGGGTGTTATTAAAAAAAAAAAGAAAGAAAATTACAAATGTGGGAGAGGATGTGGGGAATAGGAGCAGTCAGTCATTTATGGCTGGTTAGCCATGTAAAATAGTACAGCTGTTGCAGAAGACAGTTTGGCATTTCCTCATCCAGTTAAATATAGAATTATCAAAAGATCTGGCAATCCCACTTCTAGGTATATATCCAAAAGAACCAAAAGGAGGGACTAGAACAGATATTTGCATATTGATGTTCCTAGTGGTATTATTCATAACTACCAAAAGGTGGGAGCAACCTCAGTGTCCGTCAACTGATGAGTAGATAAACAAGATGTGGTCTATACATACAGTGGGATGTTATTCAGATGTAAAAAGAAATGAGATTCTGGTACATGTGACAACACGGATGAAACTTGAAGACATCATGTTGTGTGAAAGAAGCCAGACAAAAAGGACAAATACTGTGTGATCTCACTGATATGAAACAATTAGAATAAACAAACTCACACAGTCAGAATAGAGAATATAAGTTACCAGGGATAGGATGGAGTTGGGAACAGGGATTTATAGAGAGGTTTTATTTGGGATGATGGAAAAGTTTAGGAACCAGATAGTGGTGTTGGTAGTACAACACTGATATAATTTATTTATTTATTTATTTATTTTTACATGAGCAGGCACTGGGTATCCAACCCCATTCTCTGGCATGGCAGGTGAGAACTCTGCCTGCTGAGCCAACGTGGCCTGCTCTGAATTATATAGTTTAATGTGGTTAAAAGTGAACATTTTAGTTTATATATGTGTTACGAGAATAAAATTTTTTTAAAAATCCATAGAGCTGCATAACACAGTGAACCCTAAGTCAAACCATTGAACTATTCTTAATAGTGCAATTACAAAAATGTGCTTCATCAATTATAAAATTGTACTACACCAATGCAGCATGTTAATAATAGGTGGTAAATAGGAATCCTGTATTTTATGCATGATTTTTCTGTAAACCTGCAACTTCTCTAATAAAAACATAAGTTGGGAAAGAATGTAAGTTGGGAAAGAAGAGACATATTGTTTTCACAAAAATAATTTTTATATTTTTACATTTAAAATTCTGTATAATAGTAGACATATTATTTTGACTTGTCCCTCATGCCATCTGTCTTCTTTTTCTTCCAATACCGACTCCTCAAAGCAGCCCACTCCCCTTTTCACAATTACTGGCTCAACCCAAACCCTGCTTATCAGGATGGGTGGTGGCTCAGGTCTGGCCAGGATTTATCTTGTACTACTGGAAATAAGGATCTCTTTGTCTCAGTGCCCCTGAACTTGGAGTGTGTGAGTTTGACCCTGGAAGCAGCCACCTTGCCCCTTTAAGGGAATACCTTGAGAAATCAGAAAATACTGAGGAATATGTAATTATGTGAGGAGCTTTCCTGGCCACATCTTCTGAGCATCTTGATTCAGTCTTGCCCCAAACCAGCTGTGTATCTAGAAGATATTTCAATCATATGAGCCAATGTTTCCTTGCTTATAACCCAGATCAAGTAGAGGGTATGTTACTAGCCACCCAAAAGAGCTCTGATAAATGGAAAGAATAAAATAAAGCCACAATGTGTGATATACCAAATGACGACACATTGGAAATCACCACTGGGTTAACTTGTGCTAATTTAGCTTATTTAGTGGGTAGCTTGAGTTTTTGAGGATCCAGAGACTGCAAGGCGAGTGGTTAAAGGAAAATGCTGGTTTTTACATCTAGTTAACAAGTAACTCTGAGGATTTTCCTGATTTTTTCTCTGATACTATATGTTTCTAGTTTGTAAGTTTCTGGAATGTGATATACCAGAAACAGAACAGTTTTTAAAATGGGGAATTTATTAAGTTGCAAGTTTACAGTTCTAAGGCCATGAAATTGTCCAAATTAAGGCAAGTATATAAAAATGCCCAAATTAATGTCTTCAGGGAAAGATACCTTGGCTCTTGAGGGCCAATGATGATATTTGGTGCTTCTCTCTCTGCTGGAAAGGTACATGGTCACATCTGCTAGTTTTCTCTCCAAACTTCTTCAGTGGTTTCCCCTGGGGCATTTTCTTTCTTCATCTCCAACGGTCTCTGACTGTGTGGGCTCTGGTGGCTCTAAAGCTTTTTCCAAAAAGCTTTAAGCTTTTCCTCTTAAAAAACTCCAGTAAGCAACCCCACTTGAACGGGTGGAGACACATCTCCATGGAAACCATCTAATCAAGTTACCACACACAGTTGGGTGGGTCATATTTCCATGGAAAAAATCAGAAAGATCGTCCCACCCCCAGAAATACTGAATGAGGATTAAAGGACATGGCTTTTCTGGGGTACATATAGCTTCAGACCCGCACACTGCATGAGCTACCTACAGCTTCCATCCATAACCTCTGATTTTAAATGTCTGAAATAATCATAATAGACTCTGACAATGGATTTATAAGCAAATGTTACAAATTTCAAGTTAAACACAAATATTTATTCCTAAATGCAGCTAATACCTGTTTTTCCCATTACATTATATAATTTCATTCACTGGGGAAAAGACTTTCCCTGTGTTAAAAGTGAAAATTTCTTGTTTAAAGTCATCTATAGACACTTTAGTAAGGAGAGAAAGAATTGGGTACAACCCCCTCTATATCGTACGTCTGCAGGGCTCACAAACATCTCTTTTATAGAATATCCTTAAAATTCCCAAATGTAATGCACAGCCTTCTACCCGAATTGACTGAACTTCAGCGGGAAAAAAAAAAAAAAAGCAACATCTACATTAGTTTCACAGTGATGGCCAAAGAAGATGCATCTGGTTCTGCTCCCTTTGAACTGCAGCAGACAGACACATGATTACAGGAGCAAATGTTTACCATTCTGAGCATCCACTATTGTTTGCTGCATTATTTTTGAACAGAGAAAGTTTGTCTGGCCTTTGATCTAACCAGTGCTCAACCACAGCACTATCAAAGAAGTGGAAGAGCCCCACACAGACCATCACAGAGAATTAAAGAGCTCAAAGTAAGAAAGGCAAGAGCCTTCCAAAATACGTCAAGATGAAAAATGGGACTAGAAACATTTCTTTTGATTGTGACATGGGGAATCTATGGTTCTATTCAAAAGGAACAGGGAATACAAGTTAACCTTACAATTAAAATTGAAAGTCAAAGTAAATGCCACACAAGGAGGAGAACATTCCAAAGTTTTCAAGCATGTTGAATGTAGCTCCTCACAGATTAAACACATACAATTAAAATGCCTAAATATTGCAATAGAAAAATACTTCTTTCTTCAAACCAAAGCATAACAATAAAGGCTTCCTCTTTTCTAAATGGAACAGATAATAATCGCCCCTTAGGGAGGTGCTTAGGAAAAATTCCCCAGGGGGCACCAGGAACCCCCGGCACTGCCCTAGAATGATTTCTGCTTCCCAAGAGGATGGATGAGATTAAGATTCTAATCACAGTGTATAATCAAGGCATATGAAGAGTGTGTAGCCCTTCTGTATCTGTGAGAAGAAGGACCTGTTACAAAGCCCTCACTCCATATCCCTCTGCTTGCAAGTGCTGCTTTCTTGCTTGTTCACTTGGTTGAGCTTCAGTACTTGATTCCCCTTTATCTTAAATAAGGCAAAGAAGGGAAGTTTTCATTGGTTTCCACCACAGGACCAAGATCTCTGCTTTAAGAAGGAAGAAGATGATCAAAACCCATCTGCTCTTGCTGAAATTACTGTTCAGTAAGGGGGGTCATCTGGCAGCTACAGGGAAAGCCATTCTTGTGTCATCTGATCCCACCACAATCACTGCCACATCATCCCTAATGTGGGGTGAGGGTGAGGGATAATGATTTCCCGCCCTGGCCAAGGGTGGGATGACTGAGACAGACCGAGGGACGTTTGGGGTGTTGCATTTCATAAGGAAAATAAAAAGCACAACATAGATGTGTTCCTGGTGACCTCATGCTCCTTGCTCATTGAGGTCAAATTATGCACATGCTGTTTGATGCTCACCTTTGCTGAGCCCTAAAACTTCATCTCAAGACTGATGTCACCATTCTGGGAGAAAGTGGATGTGATTTATGCTGGGTTAAAGTCCTGTATTCACAGCGTAAGAGCACGGATTATGTTAGGGGAGGCTTGGATTTAGTCACTGTTTTAGTTTGCTCAGGCTGCTGGAATGCAATACACCAGAAATGGAATGACTTTAATAGAGGGGATTTATTGAGTTACAAATTTACAGTTCTTTGGTTTCTTTGTCACACAGGAAGATACACAGTGACGTCTGCTGGCCCTCTTTCCCAGCTTCTGGGTTCCAATGGCTTTTTCAGGGTGTGTCCTTTCTGTATCTCCAAACATTTGAATCTGAGCTGCTGAGCTCTCTTCTGACCTCTCTTTTTTAAGCCTTCAGCTAATTAAACATCACTCATTGCAGAAGGCACTCCCCTTAGCTGAGAGCAGTCATAGATGAATTTCACATGCTGATGACTGAAGTCCTCAGCAACAGAAAAACTGGGCAGCATCACCTGGTCAAGGTGTACCTGACTCCAACTACTACAGCCACATTGCCTTAAGAATTTTTTTAGTGTTTGCAATTTTTTTTAAAGCCTCAGACTCAGTAATCCAAAGATTTTTAAAACTTAATTTATTAACATACTTACTTAATTTCTTTATTTGGCAGCTTGCACATCTATCAAACTGGATTGACAATGATACAATGTCTTTCTTTACAACAGGCACAGCTAAACTGAATAGCCTTTAACATTTTCCAATCCTATTATATGTTGATTCCCTTACTTTTCAATGAGTAAATAAAACAAGCTGGGGATGAAACATTTATTTTGGCATCACACCAACCTAATTAAACTGCAGTTTCATTAGACTACAGCAGGCTGCTGATAAATAATGTAATTGACCTATTAAAAGTTACTACTTTGGTTCGGTCTTCTGAACTATGAGAAATTACAGTGTGATTTAAAATGCCTAGTTACTTTGACAAAATCAGCCAAAGTGCAAAGAACTAAGAGTTACAGAAAATGGAGGGAATCCAATTAAAGAAGAGACAGGTAACAAAGATCCTCTCCCCAACCACAATTACTCAGAGGAAAACAATAAAATGTAAAATTGAAACTAAGAAGGCTCTAGTTATTTCCTCTATTGACTAAATATTATCCCTGCACAGGGACTAGTCTGATATGCTCCCCCAAAACTTGACAATGAGATTAAGAAGCAGATTTGTTCTCTGACTGCCTAGCATCATTATATTGTTTGGTATCATCACACCAATTTACCTGAGAAATCCATTCCTTTCCTAGTCTCAGACCACATGGTTCAGAAGAAAGCAGCTCCCGGGGATGGGCAGGTGTTCCACTAGTCAATCAAAGCATAGCTCTGGCCCCAATGGTTGATTCACCCCAGGACCAAGTAAAGTTCCTCCTGGGACTTCTGCTGAGGAGAGGAGGAGAGAAGACTTCTACTACCCACTGGTTTCCTGAGTGGAGAGAGCCTGGTGTTGGTGGTAGCCATCTGCAATCGCATGGGGGGAGAAGAGACTCAATACCAAAGTGAGGAGATGGGTAGGAAGGGGAGAATAGAGAACTGAAGAGAAGGGAAAGAGAAAGGAAGGGGGAGAAGAGAAAAGAAGAGAACAGAAACAAGATTTCAAGAGGAGAAAGAAAGATTAAGTAAGTCCTGAATCTTTGACACCCTGGATGTAGCTATACCTCCCGAAATTTCAGCTACCTAAATCCAATCAGGTTGATTTATGATCGTAAGCAATTTGAATTACTCTGTGTCATTGACAACCAAAGGCATTCTGATGAGTAGGCTCTGTGATATTTCTGTCTAAAAATCAATCCAAAATGGATTGGAATAGGGATGTGCAAAACTGCATCTGAAGAAGACCAGATAGCTCCAGACTCAAAATTTATTTTTTTCTATCTCAGGTAAAAACAATCCTAACAACAATCATAAGTAGATAAAAGAAAGAGTGACTTGCAAAGGTGAAAGCAAAGTTATGTACTCCATATGAAGTTTTACCAGGAAAGATTCCCTTTGCACTCTCATTTTGCCACTAATCAGAGCATGCACACGAGGTGGGTGACTACTATGGCTATGGGGACCCAGACGTGAAGAGGATGTACAGAGCACACAACATCACAGTCTTCAGTCTAGGCAGGATTGCTAACCCTGGCTGAGCGTCAGATCCATCTTGGGATCCTTTAATAATACATAATCTTATTTCATATGCTTGAGATAGGGCTAGGGAAGTGCCATATTAAAAAAAAATACTCCTTGGAAGACCTGGGTTCGATTCCCGGCCCATGCACTCCAAGAAAAACAAATTAACAAAAGGGGCTGCAATAACGGGCTATTCATATGGAAAAGAACAAAATGTGACCCCACTGCACAGCATGAAAAAAAAAAACTCCTGGGGTAATTCCAATGATAAGGAAGATCTGGACTCATTGTTCTAGGCCATTTCCATCCTTCACCAGAGACCCTTCTTAGGATCATGAAAATCACCTTCATTCATTCATCCACCTGCTCATTCATTCATTCAATGTTTCACTTCCCCTGTGTGGTGTGTGTACCAGGCCTATTGCTAAGCATAGAAGATGTAGTAGAAGCTAACACAGACATAATGTTATGAAGTATAGAGTAGACTGGCAGAAGCAGCCATTAATAAAATAGTAACATGCATAAATATATGATTACATAGTGCTTTAGGAACATTTGAGGGCAAATTCATTTAGTATAGGATTGGGTAAACCAGGGTAAGCCCCTCTAAAGGGGTGACATTTATGTAGAGATTTAATGAATGAGACAAATCCAGATATTAAATGGGAGAAGGGTTAGGCAGTAGGATAGAAAAAAGTATTCTAGGCAGAGGAACCAAATACCAAAACCCAAATTTGACATGTCTGGGCAACTTAGAAGACCAACTAGGTGAGGCTGGCGTTATGGGATGAGGTTGGAGAGCAGCCAGATCCTACAGGATCCCACGCAAAAGGAGAGTTCACTATATTCTAAAAGCAAGGAGAGACATTTGAAATTGTCACACTGCTATCAAAAGAGAAACTCTTGCTGCAGCATGCAGTTTGTAGGCTGGTGTCTGGGTACATGTGTGATGCCTCTTCAGGGACATCCTGAAATAACCAGAGGTGTATTGAGGATGATAAAAAATGTGTTGGCTCTAACATTTCAAATAGCAAAATTGAAACTAAGTGATTGATTATATTTCTCCAAAATGCAACATTTTGCCAGCATCATTAATTTTTAAATTGAGTGTCATAAATGTTTCATTCATGGGAAGGCAAGTTGTGCATTAGTTTTATTTACACAATGATTGCTGATAAAGTGTAGCCAATCATATATTGTGATTATTGAGAGTTAATTCACTTAAAAATCAATACTACAAAAATTCTCTCAAACTTATACAGCAACAAAATTGTGTTTATGTTAAATTTGAGTGCATTTTAATATAACATATTAAGTTTCTCAACTTCGACACTATTGACATTTTAGGCAGATAACTCTTCGGTGTAAGGGGCAGTCCTGGCAGTGTAGAATTTTCTCAGCATCCCTAGCTTTTACCCACTAGATGCCAGCGTTACCTCCCCAGTTACAACAATCAAAAATACTTCCCAACATTGCCAAATGTCCTCAGTGGGGAGTGGGAGCATGTGTGGGGTGGCAGGAGGGGGGGTCACCTTGGTTGAGATGCCTAGGACAAAAGAAAACCTTGAATTTCCTCTGACTGCATGAGATATGTAATCATCAATTGCTTTCTGGAGGGGCACAACACCAAAACTAAGAATCTGGGACACAAATCCAGTTTTCACAAAGCCTGTGAGCCTCTGGTACAACTATCTCCATAAACACAGCCGAGAATTCCCCATTAGTGAGCCTAGTAGGACACAGGAGCGAGACCCCATCAGCATCTGGGGGAGTCATTAGGTCACCTGTTTTTGAGGAGGCCAGGCAATATTTTCATAGAGAAGCAACATGACCAAAATGGAAAGATCCACGTGTGCCTTCTGCATTCAAGAAGGGTTCATCCCTAAGTAGGACTGTTTGTTCCACCTAGGCTGGATCACCAGGGCTCAGAGCAGAGCTCTGAGGTTAGAGGGTAATGGTTCTTTACCAAAATCACAGCCAACATGTCTGGGGGTGGGGTCGGGGTGGGGGGAAGGAGCTCTGTGCCAGCTGCCAAGAGCAAAGGCACAGAGAAAATGGACCAAGAATCTAATGAGTGACCTCTCTACCAAAAAGGAAAGCAAGGGTATTGGGTACACACTGAACAGTGGTCACTGAAGTGGAGAGATACTGCAAGGCATGGCTGGACCTTGCACCACACCAAAGCATAGCTTCCCTAGGTCTGGAAATCCCAACAGAGGAGGCTCTATTAGTGATGGGCATGGCATGCAAAGAACATATTAGCCTCTGATTTGCTCACATGGACCATCCTTGCCCTTGGAATGGGTTCAGAATGAATCAATAGACCTACTGTGGAAGGCTGAGGAAAGAAGAGGCGGGAGAAGAAAATGAGGTTGGAGAGACATTTGAAGCATCCTTCTAAAATTAGGTTACTTTTGACACTCTTCATCAAAAGCAAAATATATTCATTACATGACTGCAGAGGCTTGTCTTTGAGATGATTACTTTGGAGGAAAAAAGGCAAAAAAGGCTTAAATGAGATACCCAGGAGGCTGTGGATATGCTCACTTTAATTCTGTTTTTGTAAAAATTCCATTCCATTCATGTTTCAGTTCAGATTCGGCATCTTTTGAAGGGTACAGTCTTTGTGGATAGAACGATGCGGGTTTGAATCTCAACTCTAGTCCTTGATCAGGCATGCAAGTCTGGGAAACTTAACAACTGCAAGCCTCAATGGTTCTCCTCTCTAAAGTGGGGATGAGAATAAGAATACCCCTGGCAGGTTTTACAGCCCACAAAAGTACCTAACAAAGGGCAGATCCTTAGCAATGGTTATTCTCAGTCCCTCTCCTGGGACACTTCCTGTTTTGAAGCATTGAGCAAACATGTATTAATTTCTTTTTTCCTTATTCATATGCTTATGAGCAGGACCAGAAGGATTATGTCTTAGGGAGCTCTTAATCTTGCGTGGTATTTATTAGTGTGGATTTGCATATCAGTGTAGCTTAATGATCAACTATTCATTGACCACATAATTAGAAGGTAGCATTACTCTCCAGATAATTGGCAGATCTGTATTATGACTCAAAATTAGCCAGAAATAGATATCAACAAACGGAGGCAGATAAAAAACAGTGATAGAAAAAGTCAAGCAATATAATTTCTTAATGGGTGAACACGTCCATGAACCTATTCGTAAGGATGGCCAAGAAGGAGTTTGGAATAAAACATTAAAACATGTCGAAGTAAAACCAAAGTGGAAGGAAAAAAACAATGTGATTTCAATAGCCTCATTCTTTGAACAAATATTTCTTAATATCTAAGAAATATATTTAAAAGATCTGTATTATTTTAGATGAATACATTTTGATTGTATTAGGTTTTGATTCTAATAAAAGCCAACTTAAAATAAGTGAAAAATTGTCTCTCTCTCTCATTCACGCATACACATAGCAAACCACCCCATTCGACACATTGTGTACGGTTCAGAATAGAATATTTATGCTGAATAAAATACAAATCACAGCTTTACTTCACCACGGATTTTATTTATTTCTCCTAAACACCTTTAGAAGCAGATCAGTGTTCCATCAACTACCTAGCCAAGGACACAGCAAAGAGAACATGTTCCATCCATAGGTAATGAATCAAGAAATACCTTCCCCTCCTGGGATGTTCCAAGGGCATTAGTTTGCTATCTCCCCTCTCTCCTGCCCTCAGATTCGTACACCATGGTCCATTTCAGGCCAGGATTTCGTGTCCCTGAGAAATGTTTGGTAATCATTTGCAAAGCCTTTCTTAGTCCCTTAGTATCATTACATGAAGAATAATTGCATTGGTTGATGTCTACCACTAGTCCTATGCTTGTTTTACTTCTCTGTCCCCAACATTAAATGATGATATTCTTGAAGATAAGGAAATCCCCACATTCTATATTAAAACACATGGGAGGAACTTTTGAAAATGACAATTAAGTGAAAATAATCACTCAAGTGGCATTCTTGGCAATGGAACCTGCCCTTTATTAGCTGGTGACTTTGTCCAATCACCTAGGTTCTCTAATCTTCATCCGTCCTATGCAGTTAACAATAGGACAACCCTACCCTACTATCTGGCTTTCCTTTGTTTCCAGGCCCACGGGAGGATTACAATAGAGCAGGTCTGGGCATATGACTGGTTCTGGCTAATGGGAGTTGGTGGAAATGAAGTGTGTCGTTTCCTGGCCAAAGCACATAATTGCCAGCATGACATTTCCTGTAGCAGAGCGGACTCATTTAGTGATATAGAGGTGCCCTAAAAGTAGTGAAATTTGGAATGTTGAACCAATGCATGGAGAAAAGATTCCCTGGAGAGTAGCCCAGACCCTAAATGGACTTCCACAAAAAACAAAGAAACCTCTCTAGAGTTATGCCACCAAAAAGTATTGTTACTGAAGCCTAGCATAATCCTCGCTGACTGATACAGACTAGAAAATTATAATGAAAATGAAAGGAGATCCTGTAGCACTCTTAGCACTGGGCCTGGGACTTACATTTAATGAGCTATCATTGCCAATTATTAAGGGCTATTGGTCCAAAATCAAAGTATTTGTTTTTAATAAGGACTTGACTGAAATTGCAGCAGACAAAAGTATGCACTGATCCATCAAATGTTAAGTGACACCAGGAACTGGATTAGAAGAATACCCAGATGGCAGAGGCCAGTCCATTTTGTGGCAGGAAAGTGTGGGGCAGGTCATTGAGGGACCCAGGCAGATGACAATTCCATTTTCAACTATAGCTCCCAAGGCCAGCTGGGTGTTAACAGTCAACTAGCTGATGGGGCAAGACAGAAGTACAGAGGATAACACAGAAGCTCTCAAGGGGCCAGTCTTGGAAATGGTTTATATCACTTCTTCTTGCATTCCACTGGCCAGAATTTAGTCACCTGTCACTATTCAAATAAAAGGTAGTCTAGGGACGTAGTCCCTGGGTGGGCAGCTATTTCTTGGCCGTGGAAGAATAGCACAAATTAGCAGATAGCCAGGCATTTTGCCACTCTATCTTTAAACATTTTCAGAAAGTAATTTCCCAACACCTGTGCAATCTCTGCCTTCGTTTAACACCTTCCTCCAACATTGTGCGGACTTCCTTTGATCTGGCCAATACCCCCAAAGTTGCAGTAAATAAATTTCCTCTTTTATTTAGTATAAGAAATATCCTTCCACATCAGTTGAGTTCAGTCAGCACCCCCTTCACCCCACCAATAAAAGCACAGACAATTCCTAATGTTGCTTGTTATTTGCTCCCAGTTTTGGTTCTAACAAGGTTCACAGGAATAAAAGTCTCTTTTCCTGTCCCTTCACAAACACACATAGGCATCAAAAATAGCGAGAGAACTACATAATTTCAATATCTTCTAGGTTTAAAAAATTTTATGAGAATGCACAATTATGAGTACATTTCAATTTGAAGAAAATATAAATGTGCAAGGACCATGCAACACATGTAAGCTAAACAAGCATATAACTGTTTTTAGAAAATATTTTTAAAGTTTATCTTTATTAGAATTATATGTCATAGAGAAAATGAATCATAGAAGTAAACTTAGGCTACATCTTTCAAAAGGCATATTTTAAAGAAATACGTCAAAACCTGACCCTCTCACCTAGAGAAGACATGGATCCCAGTACATGTCTCCAAGGGGCTGCATTATGGGATGTATGGTAGCTAGGTCTTAAAAAAAAGATACGAGCAGAAACCCTTCCCAAACTAAGATCCATCTGCTGGAGCAGTGGAGGGCTCTATCACAGGGCTCACTTTCTGATCTGAAGCTATCAACAGAGAAGCTGGCAATGATGAGAAACTTATGAAAGCAGGGAGCTCCCAGTCCTGTTCACCTGGGCATACCTGGCTGGGGTGAGGGTGAAAGATATCGCTGAAGTGAGTTATGTGCGTGGTATCAGTTAATTGTCAGCTCAAATGTATGCTAGAGGCATGCATGCTACACCCATTTTACAGTTGAGGAAACTGAGGCTTCAAGAAGCTAAGTAAGGTACCCGCAATCCCACAGATAGTAAGATAATAATAAATGGTGGGGCCAAAATTTCAATCCAACTCTTTCTTAGTAATGTAGCATAAGCATTAGCCTCCCCAAGTTTTTAATCTGTTTGCTGCTGAAGAGCAGGCATTCTCAAGAAAAGAAGGGGTTCACAGACACGAGAGAGGACTTTCTGGGTGATACTCAAGCTGTCTGTACCAACGGAATGTGTCTTTTAGAAATGAATTACCCTGCGTCAGTGAGAGTGTGTACTGGAGAGAGGTGAAGTTTGACTTGCATATATTTGCCTGAATCTCCTCGGAGGTGCATCTCTTGCCTCCATGTTGTAAAAAGGACAGTTGTGGGACTGTCACCATGATGCCAGCGGGTGTCACTGCATCCCCACAGTGCTCAGAAGGGAACCTGAAGCAAACAGCAGCTGTGACATATGGCACCCCTTGCTCCGTCGGCAGCCCAGCTCCCTCCCTGCTCAGCAACTCCTCCACTAAGTGTCCCTTTGGCGGGTGCAACCTCCCTGTGCCTCTAACAGAGCAAGCAATGCACGGGTGCAAGTGACAATCACAATCAGTAATAGTATCCAGGTTTTCCCTATCTCTCCCCAAACACTGCCTTTTGGAGGTCACACCACGTGTGTAACCAAAATAAGACGGATGGGAAGATGCAGGATGAACTTGGTGAATTCTCTCCCAAAGTCCTGGCAGCACTCTGAGAATGGTCTGAGTGCTCCCGTGGCCCAGCAGACGGACCTCAGTCCAGATACTTAAGAGACGAGCCAGGGTAAGGAGGCATCTTTAAAGAAACTCTTCCAAGCTGAGAGAGAGACTTCCTGGGGCAGCAGGGAGGCTGCCTCAACTACGTATTTTCCAGGGAGTTCTTTCTGCAGCTCCTGGCAGCCCTCAGCAAAGAGTGCTTGTGGCAGTTGTAGGATCTCCCTCCACGACCCATGTCTGCTGGGTGCCTCGCTGTCAGCCACTCAAGGGACACTGTTTCCATCTACGTGCCAAGGATTGCAAAGTCTCGGGTCCTGGGTCTTTGTCTCCATGGCCAGCTCTTTGAGCCATCATGGGGGAAACCAGACGCAGTGCTGTTCCTGTAGAAGCGCTGAGTGTGGACAGGCTGTCTTCAGAGAAGCTGGTGTATAAACCTGTTTTTGAAAAGGTTCCTGAAAGAAGCCATTAAGTTTTGTTTGGTGCTGGAACCCCAGCGCACAGAGGAGTACCTGGAACACAGTAGGTGCTTAATAATTATTGATTGAATGAACAGCCAGTAAAGCAAAGGCAGGAAGTTATGAAAATACAGTCACCTGTCTGAGGAAGAGCCAGAACGAAAGCCTGGCTGTGGTTCATGCTAATTATTGTTTTAATGGATTAAATGCAAATGGGTTAGGACAGTGTCTGGCAGATTAAGAGCCCAATACAGATTAGGCAGTCTTATTATTTTCATGGGGACAGTTTTGATCCCAAGAGTAGATTTTTAAATTTTTAGCCTTTACAGCTTTAAAAATAGCGCATACTCATAAAAATGTACAAAATTCACAATTAGATCTAGACATGTTGGGGAGACCGTGGGCTTATTTTGTCTTCTTTCTAGAGCTTGACACAGATTAGCTACTTACAAATAAGTATTATGAAATAAATATATCCACAAAATGGCTAATCAAATGAAGTCACATCTTCACTGCAGGATATGATAGGATATTTTTTAAACAATGAGATAGATCTTTACATTCTGATAAAGAGCCCAGGACACACATTGCTAAGTGAACATAGAATATTGCAGAAAAACAGGCTTTGTATGAATTCATCCATATTAGAAGAAAACCGAATTTTTTTGTGCAATGTTAAACTATTAACATATGGAAAACTATCACCAAACTGTTGGTGGGGGAGGGGAGTAGAATTGAGTGAGGGATACTTTATTTAATTTGTATATGAAAGCAATAGGATTAATAATAATAATAATAAAAGTCATTAATCAAACCCTACTGAGAGCTGTGAAACCGAGAAAAGGAAAATCATCCTCAATCAGACCACCCACAATAGTGACTCATGTTTTTTGCATAGCCTTTTTTATGAATTCATTCAACGAATATTTATTGAACGTCTGCAATTGGGCCCAGCACTCTGTAGGTGCATTTCTCTTTCATCTGTGTAATAAATATTTCCTGACAGATCCCTTTCCTCTATTCAATCAATTTAATGAGCCATACTTTCCCGAGGCTCAGGAGAACCCCAAGATTCTCCATAATGAGCAGATTATTGGTGAGGATTCCTAAACGACTGGCAAGCAGTTGGTCCTCTGTTTTCTCCATCAAAGTTTCTCTTCTTTCCCACCCTCCACCCCTCCCCAACCCCTGCCACCCCAAACCCTACACCCTCTGCCTCTTAGTCATCAAAGCACAAAAACTCAAGTTAGGAAAGAAAATGTATTTGAAAGGCATGCAATGTAAAAAGCACTGAGAGCACGGGGCTCCATCAAGGTCATGGCCCTCTGGTATTGATTCCCAATAGGAGTGGAATCCCCGGCTTAGAATGCTCCACCCTCACCTCAAGTGCTTTCCCCTCCCCTCTCTTGTCGTCCCACAGCCCAGCCACCCCCCATCCCCACCACCCCAGCTTCTCTTGCTCTCTGAGCAACAGCTCATATTACTAAGGGGATAGCTACTGACAATTTCCAAAGAGCCCTTGCGGGAATACATCCCTTTTGTTTGCACTTATCATAACAAATTACGTGTTACATCCCTGAGATGCTGTCGCCTCCAAGATGGCCTCCCCTGGGAACCACAAACTCGCAAATGTGAATTCCACTCTTTTGTAGTAAAAAGGCCAATCCAAAGTGCACACCAATCTGAATGGACCTGCTCCTGAACAATTCAGCAGAGTATACATTTAGAAAACAATAATGCTATTTTGAAACCGGGGTGCCCTGGGCCCCTAATTAATGAGCTACAACAGTCATTCAATCAAAGTAAAAGACCTTGGAAGCTTAGCTTCTGACCATTTCAAAACTCTTTTCCTTCTCCCCATCCCACCCTTAACCAAGGAGAACCCCAGGGATGGTATTTCAAAGTTAACTGAGTCCTTAAAAGTAAAATGGTCATAATAATCGAGGAAAACATATTAGCTATTGCCACCCTCAAACAAATGCCACATGGCACGTAAATTCTGCCATCTGCTATAACTTTTCCTGAGTAGCAAGTTGGCAGCTATCAAATCATCTGCATATGACTGAGAATTTTTAGCCAATTCTAAATAAAAAGGTGCTTTGTCCTCATGTGTTGTTAAAAAAGCTAAAGATATAAGGTAAACAATAAACATGCTATCAGTGTTTACTTTTCCATTAAACATGCATGGCTCAATTATATTTTATATACATGTAATAAAGCTCTCAGTGCTTATTTTTCCCATTAAACATACATACCTCAATTATACCATGTGTGTGTATAAATAGTGAGCTCTTTATATCCTTTGAGCTCTATTAGAGAGCAAATTTAGTCAATGATGCTATAAATTTCTACCTTTTGTATAGAAAATACTCTATTTTATTAGTTTTGGAGTATAGCCATCTGTTTACGGAGGGTACGGAGAGATAAAGCAATGAAAGCACTCATTTTCAGAAAGACAGTGTATTTTACAGTGAAGGGGTAGAATACGCAGTGAGGATAATTTATAAAAAATGAGAAAATAAATCCATGGCTAATGAAAACATGCCCTTGTAGAACATTCAAAGTTTCCTAATACATAACGGAATTAGTGTAGTGAGATTTCATTTAACAAGCACATGGCTCTGTGGTCCATTATTTAAATGACACCGCCGGTCATGAAAGAATATGTCAAGCACATGACAACAAAATGCTATCGATACTGAAGGTCATCCTCTAAATCAGAAGAGGATGCAAGGGCTTCGTAACAACTTCTTCTCAAACAAATTACTGGCAGGCCGAACGAAATGAATTTTATTATTGAAGACAAGTGAATTGTACAGTACTTATAGCAAACACATTAGAGGATTAAAATTGATTGGAAGAGATTGGATTTAGAAAGATATAAATAGGGAAGACATGAAAAATCTGCTCAAAGTGAACCTATCAAAACTGCTGTGGAATTCAGCCACTGGTCAGGCAGTTTCTCAAGTTTGCTGTGGGTTTCTATAGTAAGAAAACTTAAGATGCTTATTGGATTCTGGATGATGGTCAAGGTTATGTGAAGATGTACTGAGGTTATCGTATGGGTACCCATATTAAACATATCAGGGCCAATGTGCTTGACAGATCCCATGACACCCTAAAAAATTAGATTTCTCTATGTAGCAACTATTTGACCTGACTTCAACTTGCCAAAACAAAGTGTAGATTAATTTCAGCTCAGATGCCTACCTAGGGCCCTTTGATCCATTCAAGGATAGTTGTGGACAGCTCAAATCATTTCTGGATTGATTATCCAGGAGATAATTAAAGAGCAAGAGACAATACTTCTTGAGGGCCTTCTTTGTGGCAAGCATTCTTCCCTGTGTTTTCTATGAACTGACTTAATCGTCATAACTACTCTGTAAGTTAGTGTTCTAGTTTGCTAGCTGCCAGAATGCAACAGACCAGAAACGGAACAGCTTTTAAAAAGGGGAATTTAATAATTTACAGTTCTAAGGCTGAGAAAATGTCCCAGTTAAAGCAAGTCTATAGAAATGTCTAATCTAAGTCATCCAGGGAAAGATACCTTGATTCAAAAAGGCTGATTAAAGTTCAAGGTTTCTCTCTCAAGTGGTAGGACACGTGGCAAACACAGTAGAAGTTTCTCTCTCATCTGGAAGGGCACATGGTGAACACAGCATCATCTTCTAGCTTCTTCTCCTGGCTTCCTATTTCATGAAGCTCCCCAGGAGGCATTTTCCTTCTTCATCTCCAAAGGTTGCTGGCTCGTGGATTCTGCTTTGTGGTGCAGCAGCATTCTCTGCCCTCTTCAAATCTCTTTCATTCTCCAAAATGTCTCCTCTTCTATAGGACTCCAGAAACTTATCAAGACCCCCACAAATGGGTGGGAAAATGTCGTCATCTAATCCAGTTTAACAACCACTCTTGATTTAATCACATCTCCAGCGAGATGATCTGATAACAGTTTCAAACAATAGAGTATTGAATAGGGATTATTCTGCCTTTATGAAATGGGATTTAGATCAAAACTTGGCTTTTCTAGGGGATATACATCCTTTCAAACAAGCACAGTTAGTATACCCACCAGTATACCCATTTTACAGATGAGGAAACCGAGGCTAGAAAGGTACGAAAATATTCCCAAAGTCAAGTGAATATCAAGAGGCAAAGAGAGTAATCAAAGATAGGCTAATAGTACCAGAGTCTGTGCTCTTAACTGCAGTTCTATCCAAGAGTTATAAGCACACCAGTAAGCAAAACTTCTACCCAACCTACTCCTGACATGGAAAAAGAAGTTGGAAAATAACTACTAGTATACTGCAGTTACACGTTCAATCCATGGTTTTGTCCTAAAAATCTGATATGTGGCAGCCACCCGCCAAGAAAATCCCTACCTCCTGGTCTTCACATCTTTGTGTATTCCCCTCCCACACTGTATCAGAGTTGCTCTGGGTGACCAACAGAATACTCCAGAAATGCTGGTGTATCATTTCAAATATTTTTTACGCTGCAGTTTTAAAGAATGCAGCTTCTACCCTGGTCTTGGTCTCGCTCTCACCAGTCACTTTGGGGAAAGCAAAGCATCCAAGACTCCAGGACACTTAGGAAGTCCTATGGGAGGCCCATGTGGCAAGAAACCAAGGCCTGTCAACTAATACCAGTGACCTTGGGAAAAGCCTTCATTTAACAGCAGCCCCAGCTGACAGCTTAATGACCATCCCATGTGCGCCCCTGAGACAAATCCACCCAGCTGAGCCACTCCCCAATTCATGAACTTAGAAACTGAGGAAGATGATAAGTAATTGTTGCCTCAAGCAGCTAACTTTCTGGGTAATTTGTTGTGCAACCTTAGATAGCTAATATAAGAACTGTCTGCAAAGATGAACTGTCAAACACAACCCATCATTCCTTTTAACCGTAAAGAACACCCAGGGCTCTACCTGAGGTCCTACAAAAGTTTCATGCACTAAGTTTTCTTTTCAGAAACCTAAAACCTTCAGATAGTTCCTAGGCCAGATATGCTCTGCAACGCAGAGGTGTCAGCCTGTCCAAGAACATCAACTAATTCCATCCTCCTATTCCACATTGTTGGCCCTCCTTTTCAATACGAAGAGTCAGAACGGGCATAGCCCAAATATCCCTAAAGATTGGGGAAGGGTCAAAGGAGAAGGAGGAGTTATAACAGAGAAGATAGGATTTAGCAAATGAGTATGACTGCTGAAACTTTATATTGATACTTCTATTCAGTCTCCAGCGTCTTGGAGCAGCTAGAAGGAAAAACCTGAAATTGTGGAACTGTAACCCACACCACACTTTGAAATCTGTTCTGTAACTACTTGTTAAAATTTACTTTAAAATGTACTGCTTTTTTGTATGTACGTTATATTTCACAATAAAAAGTGTTAAAAAAGAAAGATGAGCTGTCAAGGACACTAAGGTCTCAATGCCTACAGAGGCCTCAATGCTTAATCCATTGCTTTATACAAGGCGGCCACTCCATGGTCAAAAGGTGACCCAACCGTAAACCCATCCTTAAGAGAGAGAGGTAGAACAAAGCATAAACATTCATCAAATATTTCTGAGCATGTACTGGGTGCCAGGCATTGTTGTGTTATTGGCATGTGACAACAAACTAAAGAAACATGTTCCTTTGCTCCTAAAACTAGTATTCAAGTGGATAGAGACTGGAAATAAATAAGTAAACAAAAAAGAAAAAAAAAATGAGATCATGATAAGTGCTATGAAAGTAATGGATGGAGCAGTGAAGAAAGACCTATCTGAGGAGACAGTATTTGTGAAGAGGTCTGAATGACAAAGTTGGGCCAGACAAGAAGAGAGCTGGGGAGGAAAGACCAACCCAAGCAGAGCTGAGCTACTCAGCAGCTGTATATTCTTCAGCATACCACCTAATATTCAAGCCTCAGTGCTTGCATCTGTATGTTTGGGACAATAAGAATTTGCTTCACAAGATAATAAGAATGAAGTAAGAGTCAATATATGAAAGAATTTTCTCAATTGAAATGCTACTACTCATTGACCCCCATGTAAAATAGCATCATCACTTTTGATACAGCCTTTGAAATCACTGAGACTGGGTCAAGCAGTAACCCCAACCCAAAGGCATTATAGGGGAATCTGGATGGCATGCTGATTTAATAGAGTATCCATCTCTAGGGAAACTAACTCAGTTATGGAACAGTCTGACCATTAATTTCAATGATTTGACTGTGTAATATAATGTTTCAATCCTAGAACACAATTTAAACTGGGACAGGTAGTCATTACTTAACTTGCAGTCTGCAAATTCATCTCCGACATGTCAATTTTTTGTAGTCTGTGCTCAAAGACTTGCCAAAAAAGATATGGGAAAAATATTTCAAAGTCCATGAAATCTAGCATCTCGATATCAAACAGTGCCTCGATTGCTACTGTAGATAAAAATGGTGATAGAAAATTTTATTAAAACAGTAAGCAAAGGGTAAGCATGCTTGTCAAACAGAGATCCCTGTTCCACATATAGATGAGGGTGCTGAGAATAGTAAAGATGACAAATGGAATAGAATACTGATTTAGTCTGTGGCAAAGGGGGTGGTTGAGAGAGTGAGAAAATAGTCAAAGTGAATATCAATCCATAATACTTCTCATAGTAATATGAAGTAAAATAAAATAATATTGGGAAAACTCATGTATAACTGTTAGTTCAATTAATCAAGAAATAAACATTCCATTGTTCAAAACTAAAAATCCATTGCATATAAATCTAGAATTTTTTTGTTGATTGAGGGAGGTGACATTTAAATCTAGATGAGTGAGAAGGGAAATTGAGGGGAACAAAATTAAATATAGGTTGGTATATCCAGCCACAAAATTCCTAAATATTCCACAGATGAGAATGAAACTATGATGACTGCGTATCTCACAACTGTTGCTGCTGGTAAGATCCTGTTCAGAATTGAGCTGTGACTCAGTTGTGACTCAGTTGATGACTGTTTCCCATGATGCTGTGCGAGAGTAGACCATGATCCCTTTTCTCAAGATAGTAGCTCTGAGTTGCTGTTTACCCTAAACCTCTGCTTCTCCTTCAAGGCAAAAGGAGAGATTGTGCTTCCTTGCCTGCTTGAACTTAGAGTGGCAGAATGTCTCTCTTTGGCTAATGAAATGTGAGTAGAGGTGACACATGTCACTTTGAAGTAGAAGCTGCAAGAACCAGGGAGCAGCTAACTGTTCTTTTCCTTACCCTAGTAGCTGTTGAAGCATGAAAGTGGAGCCTGAGATTCCAAGCAAGAGAGAAAGAGAGCAGAGCGCCCAGCAACCACAGTGGATTTAGAGTGTGTGAGAAGCAGGCACGTGTTTATATAAGCTACCGAGACTTGGAGACTTGGGGAGTGTTTGTTACTGCAGCACAACCTGGCATATACTGATTGACACCCTCCTCCTAATACCTTTAGCACCCATTCCCCTTTTTTTGTAAGGTAGGGTTTAAAGTAAAAGTTGAGGAGGAAGTCATTCGACATTTCGGGGGCCCTGGCTGTTTATATTATGCCTTTTCTACAAGAAGTAGCTTCCTGCCATCACTGTCTTTCCTGTTCCCTGTCACAAATGCCTTTGACTCTCAATAGCAGCTGCTTACTTTCCTTTCCCTTTAGCACTGTGACCAGGCAAATGCTACCTCATATTGTCATTAAAAACAACAGTCAGAAAGCATTCAATGTGTATATGATGGCTTAATAAAGACACTCCAGAGTTTCTGTACCATTCATTCATTAATTCACAATGTGGGTAAGCCGAGAATTCTTATGAGTATAAAAGAAAATTAAAGACATTAGAACAATAAGTGAAAGACGCCAGAAGAGCACACTGAAGGAATATCAAACTTCAGGTTAGGTGGTAGAGTGATGAGAAATGGCTTCCTGCAAGTAAGTAAAGACTAAACAGACAAGGCAAAGAAGATGGGAAAGAATGTTCCAGAGAGGCTACACAAATAGCTGGAGTAAGAAAGGGTGAAGTAATAAGAGGAAGTGAATGAACGTAGCTGGATACGGTTGTATTGTGGGTGAAACAGAAAAAGATTAGCCCAGAAAGCAGGCAAGAGCTGGCCTCTGAAAGGCCTTGAAATCATGTTAAGCACAGTGGATTCTATCTGAACGGTAATGCAGAGCTATTGGAGGTAGAAGTAACGGGGTTACATCTGCTTGTTAGAGAGTATTCTAGCTGCACTGTGAAGAGGGCTTGAAAGGAACACACAAAACGACAAGGAGAACAGATACAAGGTTCTTGCAGCAAAAGATGGTAGTGGCCTGGATAAAAGATGGTGGATATGGATATGGAGAGATAAATATACGTTCAAGATATAGTTTGTAGTTAGAATTGGAGACATGTGATTTAGCTCTGCTCCTGCCAGCAGCTGGGTTACATTTGTGGTGATGGAGATAATTGCAGATTCTTTGCTTTACGTTCAAAACCCATTAATGGTTCAATTCTCCCCATTGACATATATAGGAATCTAGTTGTGTTGAAATATATGATCAGGTCCTTTCTTAGGACAATAATTCCATTTAGAGCTGTACTTACTTTTCAGAGAATATGTTATTTACAAACCAAGTACTTGATCTTAACCATTCCAGTAAGAAGACTGTCTATAAAAAGTACTGTGATGGGATTGTATAGAGTATTTAGATTGTTTCCCAGAAAGTTGCAAGACACTTGCATGTATCTAATTTATAATGGACATTTGTTTTTGAGGACATATCTTTATTTTAATAATTTACCCATTACAATAATTTTTCCCTAGGGAGGCCAGGTAGAATAGTTTATGAACTCTGGGCTCTAGGGTCATGCCCCCAGCCAAGCTCTATTACTTCTTAGCTATTTACTATAGGGGAGAATTCATCTTTCCTAGCCTCTGTTACTCATCTAACAAATATGGGTCATACTAAAAATGCCTTAAATGGGTTTCTGTGAGTGTTCCATGAAACAATGATGTGAAGTACTCAGAACAGTGCTGGCATATAGTAAGCTCGCAACAAATGTAATTAATTAATAACGTCAACAGACGGTGACTCTATTAGCATAAAGTTTCTAAATTTAATGCATGATGTACAGGATGTTGGAATCCTCCTCTAGAAAATCATACCGTATCATGTACCATGCAGAGTTAATTCAGAGACACAGGATGCACCCATCAGGGAAAAGAATACAACCATTTGAGTGTCGACATACTACTGGATACTGAGCTTGAGATAGGGGAAATAGCAATGAATCGGTATTCACAGCCTATTCCTTGATTCTCATTGTGGAAGTGACATTAAACAAAGGATGAAAACTGTGGGAAATCTTCTGGAAGATAAGTCACACAAAGGAACACACGCAAGTGGGGTTTACGGGGACTCACCACACGATGTTCTGCTCAAGGAAACTCAGTCACACCTGAGAAAGAATCAAGGTCTGCAATAGTTTATGTAGACTCGACATGCTCTAACTTTCTCAATTAGAAAGAAACAAAAAAGCAACGTGTGCAGAATATGAACCTCGAAGGAGTTTTAAAGGACATTTCATAGATCGCCAGCCCACATAGTTCCAAGTAAGGAAGCCCAGATTCATGGTTCCTTTCTCACTTGTCAACTGAAGGTATTTATTAGAGCATGCAGGCTGTTTAGGAACTTGCATACCGCTTACAACCTATTAGTGCAACATCCAATTATATGCCTGGGCTCTTCTTTATGTCCAAACTAAATACTCAGAGATCTAGGCTGTATTAACCTCACAATTCCTACTGCCTGCTGTATCCCAGATGGAAGGCACAGATGAACTTTTAATTATTATAGAAAATAGTTGACGGCATTCATTGAATAATCAACACATGCCCGGAAGGGTGCTAAATGATTTATAGATACTGTATTAGTTTGTTAATGCTGCCAGAATGCAATATACCAGAAATGCAAGGGCTTTTAAAAAGGGAATTTAATACTTTCAAGTTTACAGTTCCAAGGCCATGAAAATGTCCAAATTAACAAACCAACAAGAGCTTACCTTTACTCAAGAAAGGCTGATGCCATCTGGAAATTGTCTATCAACTGGAAAAGCACATGGCTGGCATCTGCTAATCCTTGTTCCCAGTTCATCGCTTCCAGCTTCTGATGCCAGTGGTTTCCTCTCTCAGCATCTGTGGGCCTTCACTTATCTCCTCTGGGACACAACCCTGGGTTCTGGCTTGCTTAGCAACTCATGGGAAAGCACATGGCAATGTTTGCTGGGCCCTGCATCTCCAAACATCTGGGTCTCATGCTGTCTCTGTTGGCTCTGTTGCTTCTGCTCTCCAAGCATCTGCACTTGCTCGGAGGTTTCTTCAAAATATTTCCCCTTTTAAAGGACCCCAGTAAACTAATCAAGACCCACCTTAAATGGGAGGAGTCACATCTTCATCTATTCAAAAGGTCACACAATCGGGCATGTCACATCTCTGTGGAGATAATCAATCAAAAGTTTCTACCCTACAGTACTGAAACAGAATTAAAAGAAATGGCTGCCCCCACAAGATTGGATCAGGATTAAATGGATTTTCTGGGGTACATAATAGCTTCAAATCAACGCAGATACTATCTCACTAACAAGAACCTTAGGATGAGGGTACTAATAATCATTACACAAAGAAGACAAATTGGTCTTAAAAGTAGTAACTCAAGAGCTAGTGATAATTCCAAGAGCCAGCACTCCAAGCTCTCGACTATGTTACATATCCAAAAACCAGGTTGAACTACGCATCCAACTCCTTAACCCTGCAGCCAATAGCAGGTGCACATCAGTGATAATATCACATCGAAAATTCAATATCTCCCTCATAACCATCAGTAATAATATCACACTAAAAGTTCAATACCTCCCTCATAACCATCTCTACAAAAACTGCTGCTTTAATATATTTTGATGGCTGACTCAAATATGATTTGCTTTTGCCTGATTCACATGGATGCATACTCGGTAACCAGAGTGCTATCAATCAGGTTATGCAATAATTCACCCAAATCCTACTTTTAGACTCCTGTAAATCCATGAGTTTAGCAAAACCAGCTCTTGTACATGTTTGGAAATCTGTACAGTAAACAACTACGAAGCTACATCTCATCACCAATAATTAAATCATTTAAAATTTCACTCTGATCTTATTGGTCCTCTGTCTTCAGGTTACAAAACAAACCAAAACAAAAGAATGGTAGGAACAGATTCCGGAGCTGGATTAAATTTTCCTTCTAAAATTGGTTTGTGCCACGTGACAACCCCCTCCCTTTCTAAAATTTGCACATCTTCTTTCACTTGATGTTTATATTCTAATCAACACTGAAGACACATCCATAAGTCAGCCTGATAATCTGAAGACTGGGAAGGCTTCTTCAGAGTTGTTACAGTCTATTGGGTAAATATATATTTGGTTCACATTCTAATTTTGAAAAACATGTTATTTACCTACTAGACTGTAACTGTTCTGCCAAGCGGGCTCCAGACTCTCAGGTAAATATGTATTGGGAATGCACGCTTGCTAATTTTGAAAACATGGATCATTTACCCAGCAAAGTATAACACACTGGTCTGCTGTGGACAGCCCCTACCCCATGAATCATTAACCCTGGACAACAACGGGGATCTTTCCCAGTAATATACACCTCAGGGCACTGGCCTGAGCAGGAAGCATGCTTATTTTAAGGAGGGAAGTCTTCCAAACTAACATCTAATTTATTTCTGTTGGAAATATGAAAGTTTATGTATATTATAAATTTGAAGAGGACTAAGAACAGCTGCATAGAACAATATTTAGGTGGATGATTCAACCTCAGGCTTAAAGTAGAGCCTAAGCTTGAAATTTGCACATTGGCTATCTCCAGCGCATGGCTCTGAAGGATGGATGCCAATTTATTCTTTCACATTAAATATTCATTGAACAACAATGGCCCAGCATTGGGTTCAATACTAAGGATTCAGAGAAGTGCAAAATGGTACTATACCAACCTTCATGGAGACAAAATTCTGCAGAAGAGATAGACATAAACCAAGTAATTACACAGTAAGTGCATGGCTATAAACTGTTTTAACTACCCTTAAAGTCTATTCTCAAAGTAGAGGCCTGGAATATCCATTCAAAACGTAAAGCAAGTCTACTCCTTCACCTCCTTCAGTGTTTTAATAAATTGTCACCTGCACAATGAGACCCAGCTGACCTCCCTACTTCTCTATGTGGGTGTGACAGAATCCAAACACCAGGAAGAGTATAGAGTACATGGGAGGTTCCTGATATCTGTAAACAGTTAATTCCTGAAGGAAAAGTACAGGTTGCTGTGAGATCACATGAAATCAGATTCTCATCTATACTTGAGAGTTGGGGTGGGATCCTGGATGCCAGAAAAGATTTTCTGAGGAGGTGTAGCATGCCTGAGCTGAGACTGAGAGGAGATATAAAAGATAATTTGGCAAAGGGATGGTGAAAGCAGGAACAGCATTCTAGGCAGAGGGAACAGTACATGCACAATTCTCAACTCAGAAGGAGCTTGACATGTTTGAGGAAATGAAAGCTGGCCAGTGTGTCTGTAAATCAAAGGGTAAGTAGGCTTGAAGATTTAACATACAGGGGACAGTCATGTTTTCTTAACTGAAACATATTCTTAATCCTTAATCGGTGTGTGTGTGTGTGTGAGAGAGAGAGAGAGAGACAGAAACAGAGAGAGACAGAGAGGAGAGAGGGATTCCAAGAGATCATACATGCTTCCGGTCTTGTATTTTGCTTTGCTCCATATAATTAGTCATTTTTTGGTTATAAGGCACAATTTATCTAGACACTGACATGACAGCTGCCACATCCCCAGGATAAAAGCCAAAATCCCCATGACAATTTCTAGGGCAGACTTTTGAAGGTCATGCTTAAGTTCTAAATAAGGCAGCTCAGTTTCCAATATCATTCTACCATAACAGGTGACTCAAATAATAGAATTCAAGAAGCCTCCCATTTGCTGAACAGGAAATCCCATTTCTTAGAAAATGCACAGTTCAGGACAAACTCTCCTCCTCTTCCGAAAAGAGAAGATGGCACTGCAATTACTGCAGCGGTGGCAGCGGCAGCGGCAGCGGCAGCAGTGTTGGGCTCTGGTAGGCCTTTCTCCTCGATTTGCAAAGTCCCTTCTTTGGCTGCATTCTGACAATGGGAGGAGGGGTCGGGCCACAGAAATTCATTTCACCCTTCACTAACCCAACACACCTGCCCTTTCTTCTTCCGCTATCGCACCCTTCCCAGGCCTCCAGGTAAACGGTACGTTTTGAAAGACGTGTGAAACACCTGGAATACATAATAACTTAATGTATTAATTTAAGTGACTAATACTTAGAGTCTAGAAATGAAAACAAAAAAAGCTTAATTCATGAAAATGATCTCAATTTTCCTAGAAAACGTTCCATGGTGTCAGCAATGCATCCCATGAGCAAAAATAAGACTGTTGCAGGAAGGAATTTAATTAAGATGAGTTGGGTATGCCGCGTGCCCTGTACGGCTGAGGGAGCATTATTGAGGCACTTACAGTAACAAAGTGATGGATACACAATATTAAAATGCCCAATAAATTAGCCTACAAATCTACTTAGCCCTACATTTGTCCTGCATCACCAAATAAAGCATTGCCTTGAAACGGAACAGCCTGAGATTTTTCACACCAAATCAATTTATACCCAGTGAAGGAAATGCTTGTGCAACTCCTGGGCTGTACTTTGCAATGAGAGAGACATTCACTTGGTGGGAAAGAAATTTTCCTCTTCTCCATTTCATCAGAGATAAGATGGAAATTAATCAGGGATACTTAACTACTCTTTCAGCAGGACTCCAGCTACACCCCTAGACACATTTCATTTCTTTCAACATTTCTGAACAGACGGTCCACCAACTTTTCATAATTCCATATATCACTGCAGACTGTAAAAAAGGGTTTTAACTCACCATATTGATGACAATAAAATAAATTAGAGATATTGAGGCTGTTGTTTTGAAACCTCACTGCCCCAACTCTGGTTCATATCTCAGTTTTTTATGTAATACGATTTGAGTATAATTATTAGCAATTATTATCAAAGTATTCATAAGCTTTTCCCCCACTGCGAAAGCAAGCTTTGGCTTTATATCCTATTTTTAATCTTAATTCACGGGTGTCACACATCACCCATCAAAGAAGGGCATGGTGATTTCAAAATGTCTGTTTTGACAAATTGCTCTTTCCCATTTCTTTTATATTATAAATATTTAATACATGGTTCAACAATGGATGACAAAATCTCTTCTCTGTGATCATCCAGTTAAGTGAAATCCTGTCTATTCCTCCTCAAAAGACACTCATCAGTCTTGCTTCCTAGCAAAGAAGGGCCAACATATAACACCTGTGTTAATATAAGCCCCCTTTGGCTATAAGTCATAAGAAATTTCACATTAATTTATTTTCTGCCACTTTTTCTTTTGAATGCAGATATCTGGGGGGGAGGGACCACTGCAATATATTTAATTATCTACATTGTGCAATTATAACAGAACAATTCAGAAATGGTACAATGTTGTGATTTAAATACATGCCGTCTTATCTCTCACTGTATATTAATCTAAAATAGAATCTAGAAAATGACAAGAACTTCTCATAATGGAACACCTACTGCATGTCTGATTTGCCTTTCATTGTCTGCGAGCCCTAATGTGCTGCGGACTTCCTGGGAACAAATGAGACCTTGGAGGCGACGTGTTTTCATTTTATCACATTTATTTAAGATGACCGAGGACAGCGCTCAATATTTATTCACCACGTTAAACATTTGCCATCATCAGAATAAAAGGCAAGCAGCCCAGTTTGAGCAACATCTGGTAATTCCAAAGAGATAATGTCACTTGAAGAGCAAATGAACCTTTAGTTAATAAAATCTCCCCCTGACTGACAAAGATGTCTTGTACATGGGCAGGATCCACGATAAGTAGATGGAGAAGCCCTGATAAAGGGCACCAGATCCCTACAAAGGGAAGTCAATGCCACCAAAACTTAAAGAAGGGCAGCATTTACTGCTCGTCTTTTATGGACCATGGTAAATTACATGTCCTGAGTTCTGGAGGAATAAAAGCTTTAAATTACAAATCTGAAGTCCCTGGGAAGTTTTCCTAATTTGAAAATGCTCTAGTACCACAAAGTAAGAATAATATTACCAGGACAGAAGTATCTGGTTTCAGTGAAAAGTTCCTTTCATCAAGTAATGCCTGAGTTAATAGATGCTGTCCCACATTCTCAATATCTATAAGCCAAGCCTTTATTGATGTGGACCTACTAAGTGCCAGGCATCACATCACGCTAGGCACTTATATTTAAAAGTGAGCAAAAACAGACACACCCTGTGTAAATGTCCATGCAACTGCGTGTGCGCATGCACACACACACACCACATGGGCTGATCTCCTTAATACACAAAGAACTAGACCTTTGCCTATTGTCAAATGCATTCAAAGGCCATATTGCATCAAGTTTCGCCATTATTCCAACACCACTGGTACTGATGGGTTTTATAACTATTGATCATGCCCAGCAGATAGAATTTGTGTGAAAGGAAGTAATATTGAAAGTGGCTCCTTAAATTCTTGAGTCTCAGCTGATATGGAATGAAGAGAACATTCTTCGGTTCCTAGATCTCCAGACTTAGAAAGAGTATATATGACAGCAATGACAGGAGTGGCCATAACAGATGGCCCTCCTGAGGAGGGCAAAATCACAGGGTGTCCTGGTTCTCTCGGTACCACAATGAGCAGACAGGAAAACCATGCAGGCTCTTGGAAACTGTAAAGAGCCATGCAGACATAAAAGTTATTCTTAAGGTGTTCAGCCAGGGTGGGATGTCATTGCAAAGAAAAGTGGCTGGAAGAAAATGGTGGCAATAGTGAACTTTAGAGCCATTTGACCTTGACTCATTCATCCTTCTCTGCTAGGAGCCTGCCACCCCTTCCCTACCACCACAGCATCTGCCATAGGGTCCAATCTTGCACAGACCCAGGTTATTTTTGCAAATGATCACACTAAAAGTTGTTTTATTGCAGACATTACTGTCTGTAAGGAGTACGAGAGATAGGGACTGACACACACACTTACCCCTCCTTCCCATGTAAAGAAGCTTATTTGGAGTAGTAATGCTGGCCTCCCCCCTCCTCCTCCTCCTTCCACTTGTAGGGAGGGGACAACCTAACTGATGGGAAGGGACCTGGGTAGGCAAAGGTCAGTCCCTTTCACCCTCATTTTTTTTTTCAAAATTCCCTAGCCATCAGAAAGGGTACACTCTGATCTCATGTTCTCTCCCAGCCATGAGACTCATGGGGTGGGGAGGGCCACAGGTGTCTGTACTGTCAGTTGACTGATGGGAAAGTATGAACAAATCAAGAGAGTAGAAGTAAGTCCTTAGGGTCATACATGTTAATTTAATTTACTTAATTAGTAAACTGCCACCTTTTAATTTCCTTCCTTAAAAAGCAATGTTATTAGGATATGTTTCATACACCATAAAATTCACCCACTTAAATTGTACAACCCTATAACTTTTAGTGTATTCACAGAGTTATGTCATCATTATCAATTTAAATGTTGAACATTTTCATCACTCCAAAAAGAAACCCTAAACTCTTCATCCTCTTCTCCCCAAATCTCTAGCCAACCACTAATCTCCTTTCTGTCCCTACAGATTTTCAAATTCTCAATCTTTGCTATGATTGAGATCAGAACCTTGAAAATACTAGGCTGAGTGAAAGAGGCTTACTTATTTCCTTTTTTTCCCTATCTCCTTTGTCTTATTTCTCAGTTGGTTCTTAGGAAGGAAATAAGAATGCTCATTTTTAAATTCCTAAGCCACCACACATATCCTGAATGGATTCTTATGCCATCTAATTGCTTTCTTTTTCACTATCTAATTGCTTCCTTTAACACATTGCAATTTTCATTTTATCCAGACAGGTCTAATTAAGTTGTTTTGCTAAGGTCATTCATTCATTCATTCATACTTTCAAAATACATTAATTAGTACCTAATATGTCTGCCAGGCCCTGATGATACTGAAATAAACTAAACTTGATACCTACCTGCTCTCAGGGAGTTCACCTTTAATTGTTGGGAACAATTTAAGCACAAAATTGTATACAAATACATAAAACAGATTCATTAGCAGGTAAATCCAAAAATGTTGCTAATCTTCTATTTCACTAAAAACATCATGTGAAATTCTTTCTATCTTTAGCTTCCGTGAACCTGTACTCACATGGTTCAATTCCCACTTCCCTAACCACTTCTTGGTACCTCCCCTCCATTTCCTTCACCTCCCCTCCCTTCCCCTCCCCTCCCCTTCTCTCTCTTTTTTTTTTTTTCTTCTCTTCTCCCAACTATTCATTAAAACAGTCTTTCCTTTAGGCACATTTTTTTCTTCTCCCTTTTCTTAGGGACATAATTCACTCCCATCACTTCAACTATCACCTCCACAGTAAGTGCAAGAATCAATTGCAAGTACTATCAAGATAAGTAAGATGTGAGGGGTGAGCTGACATTTAAGCTAGACTTGAATGATGCATTGGATTTTGGATGATGGGTTTGAGATGTATGTGCTATGTGGACTGAAGCATGCTGCATCAATTTCCACCAAGTATCTCTACCTTGCCCTTCTTGCTTCAATTAACTCGTTCATATCAAAAGAAAATTAAAACCTCTTTCCTATTCACATTTGATACATATTCCAAAAATCTTCTTATCATCTACCCCATATTATTCCCAGAATTTGCTGCTTATGTCTATCCTTCATGATATTTATTTCAACCCAAAAGCTACTGTCAGCTCTACATCTGTGGCTTCAAAGAAAATCTTGATTTATGGACATGACTCTTTTTTTCCTGTTCATATCTCAAATCCATACAGTGTAAGAGGGCCCCAGAAATATTTATTCAAACAGATAAAATCTTCCCTTTTTAAGAGAACTGACTTCCATGACCCATGGTTACATTTTGTTACCTAGGGGCATTTCCATAGGATCATACATAGAGACTCTGGCTGTGGTTGTTAGTCATTGCCACCAAGTTGTCAAAATAAATAACAACAAAAAATCAAACCTCATGAACTTGGGGGTAGCTGAGGCTTTGTTTTTACATAAACAAATAATTCCTTTTTCTATTGGAGAAGATTCCAATGATGATACCAATAATATAAATGATCCAATAGCATAACATATATTTGTTATATTAAGTATATTATAATTGAAAATACTACTACACTAGGTATTCTCTCTATATATATATTTTTTTATGTAGACACACTGACCTACATATGATATATACTACATATACTCATATACATAAACACATGTGTATTTTATAAACTTTGGAGATATGTAAATGCACACACACATAGATATGTATAAGTATCAAAATTATAAACTTCTGTGACAAATGGAAGTTAAATTTTTGTTTTCTTCTTCCCCTTTCCAAAGGCTGTAAAATTCAGATGGTAAAAGAATCATTCCTCAAACTTCAAAATTCCTCAAAGTTTCCTATTTATCATTACACACATCACTGGGATAGCTGCCATCACTTATTCAGCAATTACCATATGCCAGGCAATATTATCATCACTTTGCAGGTGGTATCTCACTGAATCCTCAGTAAAAATTGATGACTTTAATATTAGCGTCCCATTTGTTGATGGCATTACTGATGTCAGAGAACTGGAGTGAATAGTCCAAGGTCACACAGAAATTTCAGCCTGGATTCCAACGCTGTGCTCTTATCCATTGCTCTGACTGCCTCTCTGATACTGCTCCCACTATTTTCTGACCCTTTAAAGGAAAAGAGGTGTTCCCCTTAAGACACTTTCACCATTACTTTAATTATCAGTTTTATTCTATTTAAAGTAGAACTTTCAAAGGAACTGGTATTTTCTGAATGTGTTACAACTTTTCAAAATGTTGATATATCCTGACCATATATAAATGACCACATTTATCCCAACAAGAAACAGAGCATGTTAATGAAGTGATCTGTAGATTATAATCTATGGAACAAATTTGGGGGTGGGGGGAAGAGGCAAGGAAACCTCTCAATGTCTCTTTGCTGAATGATGGATGTTCTGAACTGACTGGAAACTGGATATGAATGAAAGAGGAGAGGAGAATCCTTTTGAAATCTAAATAACCTCAGTAATTTAAGGAGTAGATAGGATCCTACAGGATAACGAGCTGAAGGTTTTTTCCCCCTTTGTGGTAGTAGATTCAGGTGTCAACTTGGCCAGATAAATTTGCCTAGTTCTATTGCTGTGGACATGAGCCAATGGCATGTGAATCTCATCTGTTGCTGATTACATCTACAGTCGGCTAGGAGGCATGCCTGCTGCAATGAATGATGTTTGATTTAATTGGCTGGTGCTTAAATGAGAGAGTTCAACATAGCACAGTCCAAGCAGCTCAGCATACTTCATCTCAGCACTTGCAGCTCAGCCCAGACCTTTGGAGATGCAGAAAGGAATCACCCTGGGGAAAGATGTTGGAACCCACAGGTCTGGAGAGAAGGCCAGCAGAGATTGCCCTGTGCCTTTCCATGTAAGAAAGAACCTCAGTTGAAAGTTAGCTGCCTTTCCTCTGAAGAACTATACATTAACTAAATAAATCCCCTTTTATTGAAATTAATCCATCTCTGGCATGTTACATTCCAGCAGCTAGCAAACTAGAACAGGATTTGGTACCAGGAGTGGGGTGCTGCTATAGTTTGCAAACACCAGACATGTTGGATTAATTTTTTGGATGGATAAAGGGAAGATTTTGGAGGAACTGTGAAGAGAATGATGAAGAAGTACTGAAGTGCTTAAGGAGACTGTTGGTGTAAATGAAACCACTGCCAATCTGGACAAAGGGGAACACAAAAGGGACAAGTTGGAGTTTGCAGAGCGAGAACCATGGAAGCTCGGGTCTGAAGCCAAGAAACCCCAGCCAGGAGAGTGGACCCACCCATATACATGGGGAGGATGAGTCTTCCACCTTGTTGCAGTGGAAGAGTTGTGCTGCCTCAGGCCTTGGAAAAGGTACAGTATGCTCCTTGGGGACTGGGGGGAACCTGGCTGACACCACATGGAGGGGTTGAACGTGTGTCCCGGAAATGGCAGAGAGCCCAGGTGTGGCCCTGATGCCTGGAGAGGGTGGAGTGAGAAAAAGGGAGTCTCCTCAATGTCCCACGAGGTTGATTTGGAAAAAGACGGGCCACTGCACAGGCCCTTAGGAAGAATGGGACTGCCACTTTCTAAAGCTGAAGGATAAATGACTTTAAGACTTTGAAATCCAATGGTATTTGCCCTGCAGGTTTTCATAATTGTTTGGGTCCTGTGACTCCTATGTTCCTTCCAATTTCTCCCTATGGAAATGAAAACCTGTATCCTGTGAATGTCCTCCTTTGCATATTGGCACCAGATAACTTGTTTTGAGATTCATAGGTCCATAGCTAGAAGAGAATTTTTGCACTTTAATATTGTTTAAGGAGATACATGCAATTACAAGTTGACAAGGGGTGGATATGTGGTAGTTAGATTCAGGTGTCAACTTGACCAGGTGAAGGTGCCTAGTTCTATTGCTGTGGACATGAGCCAATGGCATGTGAATCTCATCTGTTGCTGATTATATCTGCAGTTGGCTAGGAGGCATGCCTGCTGCAATGAATGATGTTTGATTTAATTGGCTGGTGCTTAATGAGAGACCTCAACATAACACAGCCCAAGCAGTTCAGTATATCTCATCTCAGCACTAGCAGCTCAGCCCAGGCCTTTGGAAATGCAGAAAGGAATCACCCTGGGGAAAGATGTTGGAACCCACAGGTCTGGAGAGAAGGCCAGCAGAGATCGCCCTGTGCTTTTCCATGTAAGAAAGAACCTCAGTTGAAAGCTAGCTGCCTTTCCTCTGAAGAACTATACGTTAACTAAATAAATCCCCTTTTATTGAAAGCCAATCTGTCTCTGGTGTGTTGCATTTCAGAAGTTAGCAAACCAGAACACCCTCCAAAGACATCAGAAGAAAAGCATCCTGTCAGACTATGAGATTATTATTATTAGCACCCAAGTGCTAATCACATTAATTTTGAAATCCAGGTTCAAAAGGAAGAGCCTTTCCATATACAACTACAACTTATTATCAATCACCAAAAACTGATACTTTGTTCATTTAGGGTCTAATTTATGGATGGACTTTTATATAGCTAGATCAGATGTGCATTCCCAAGCAAGCTTTTACAGAATTCCATATTATGAATGTTTATAACACCAATCACCTCCTCTTCAGATCAATTATTTTGCAACTTATATTTTGCATATGATCACTTATGATTGATTAACAATTACTTCACCAACCTCCAGGCTGCATGAGTCAACAGCTACTACTAATAGCTTTTGTTTGTTAAATGCTTACCATGTGTTGGGCATCATTCAAGCATTAGCATCCTTAATCTTCATACAGCTCTATGTGGCAGCTATTTATCCCCACTAATAAATAATGAAACTGAGTCATAGAATTGTTCAATAACTAGCCTAAGATACAACAAAGAATAAGTGGCAAACCCAGACTGAACCACAGGTGGTCAAGTACTAAGCATGAGAGCAGGGGCCATGACATATTTCGTTATAACACATATCCAGCACATAGTAGCGGATCCGTAAATATCTGAAATATCTGAATGAATGAGAACCTACTAATTCTGAATTGAGCTGGATCAATTAACTCAGGCAGGAAGGAGCCTTGCTTTGCAAGAGAGCGGAAGTTGCCCACTGGTGATTGAGAGCTCAGAGCAATTATCATGTGGAAGGGGGCCAGGAAAGGTAATTTCCTTGTGCCCCCAACAGAAACAAACCTTACCCTACTCCTAAGTCAGTAGACTTTTCTCCTGCTTCCTTCATATTGTGACCTATAGTAGTTAAGTTCAGGTATCAACTTGGCCAATGATGGTGCCCATTGTTCTGTGGCTGTAAAATTCACCTATGGCTGATTACATTTGCCTTCAGCTAAGGGGAATGCCTTCTGCAATGAGTGAAGCTTCAAAGGAGGAGTCAGAAGAGAGGAGCTCAGAGGCAGCTCAGACCCAGATGTTTGGAGATGCAGAAAGGACATACCCCCAGGAAAAGCTGTTGGAACCCAGAAGCCAAGATAGAAGGCCAGCAGATGTCACCATGTGCCTTCTTATGTGACAGAGAAACTCAGATGAAAGCCAGTTGCCTTTCCTCTGAGGAACTATAAATTCGTAATTAAATAAATCCCCTTTAGAAAAGTCAGTCCATTTTTTGGTGTACTGCATTACAGCAGCATTGGTAAACTAAAATATGACCTAAAATCACACTGACATTTCCATGAGTAAACAAAGACCTAGGTGATCACCGAGAAGCCAGAGTACCCACTTTCTCCTTTAGTCTCCTCTGGGAATAATTCACCAAAATTGGCGTCTGGGCTTGTGCAACTAATTGTGCAGTGATTAAAAAAAATTCTCAAGGAAGATGGCGGCTTAGTAAGACGCGTAGATCTTAGTTTCTCCTCCAGGACAGCTACTAGGGGAGTAGAAACGATACAGAACAGCTCCCAAAGCCACGACAGAGATAAAAAAAGACAGCGTACCCCATCCTGGAACGGCTGGTTGGCTGAGAGAACCCGCTCTGGTGAGACTGCCGAGGGGCACGGGCTTCACCGAGCGGGGCGGCAAGCGGCCAGAGTCACTCCCTTCCCCCTTCCCCGGCCAGCTGGGAGAATTGGACAGGTGGTCTCCTCAAACAGCGGCGGTGAGAGAAATGGAGAGATAGGAGTGGTGGAAAGTCACGGGTGGCCCCCGGACCAACTGAGAGAATTGGATTGGAAATCCCCAGGCCGCGGAGAACGGTGACGGGGGGGGGGGGGCCCTTCCAAACCCGTGACTCCCAGGGAACGTGCACTCTCCTGGGCGGGCCGCTGCGGCTGGCACCCTCCCGCCATGCTTGGCGCCCCAGGCCAACTAGGAAATTCGGACTGGTGCTTTCCCGGGCTGCGGCGGCCAGCGACCCTCCCTGCGTTCGGACCACGGGCCGGCTGGCACTCTTCCAAGCCTCTTCGACTAGCGAACCTCCCGGACGGCAAGAGTTTTCGAAAGTTAAAGGACCCACAGCACATTTTACGGGTGGGACCCGCAGACAAACGTGTGCCACGAGCGCCACCTACTGGGCAGGATAAGAAAAACAGAACCCAGAGATTTCACAGAAAAATCTTACAACCTTGTTGGGTCCGACACCCAGGGAAATCTGACTAAATGCCCAGACACCAGCAGCAGAAGATAACTGTCCATGCTCAGAAGATTGAGAATATGGCCCAGTCAAAGGAACAAACCAATAGTTCAAATGAGATACAAGAGCTGAGACAACTAATGCTGAATATACGAACAGAAATGGAAAACCTCTTCAAAAAAGAAATCGATAAATTGAGGGAGGACATGAAGAGGACATGGGCTGAACATAAAGAAGAAATAGAAAAACTGAAAAAACAAATCACAGAACTTATGGAAGTGAAGGATAAAGTAGAAAAGATGGAAAAAAACAATGGATACCTACAATGATAGATTTAAAGAGACAGAAGATAGAATTAGTGAGTTGAAGGATGGAACATCTGAATTCCAAAAAGAAACAGAAACTATCGGGAAAAGAATGGAAAAATTTGAACAGGGTATCAGGGAACTCAAGGACAATATGAACGGTACTAATATACGTGTTGTGGGTGTCCCAGAAGGAGAAGAGAAGGGAAAAGGAGGAGAAAAACTAATGGAAGAAATTATCACTGAAAATTTCCCAACTCTTATGAAAGACCTAAAATTACAGATCCAAGAAGTGCAGCGCACCCCAAAGAAAATAGACCCAAATAGGCGTTCTCCAAGACACTTACTAGTTAGAATGTCAGAGGTCAAAGAGAAAGAGAGGATCTTGAAAGCAGCAAGGGAAAAACAATCCATCACATACAAGGGAAACCCAATAAGACTATGTGTAGATTTCTCAGCAGACACCATGGAAGCTAGAACACAGTGGGATGATATATTTAAATTACTAAAAGAGAAAAACTGCCAACCAAGACTCCTATATCCAGCAAAATTATCCTTCAAAAATGAGGGAGAAATTAAAACATTCTCAGACAAAAAGTCACTGAGAGAATTTGTGACCAAGAGACCAGCTCTGCAAGAAATACTAAAGGGAGCACTAGAGGCAGATACAAAAAGACAGAAGAGAGAGGTATGGAGAAGAGTGTAGAAAGAAGGAAAATCAGATATGATATATATAATACAAAAGGCAAAACGTTAGAGGAAAATATTATCCAAACAGTAATAACACTAAATGTCAATGGACTGAATTCCCCAATCAAAAGACATAGATTGGCAGAAGGGATTAAAAAACAGGATCCTTCTATATGCTGTCTACAGGAAACACATCTTAGACCCAAAGATAAACATAGGTTGAAAGTGAAAGGTTGGGAAAAGATATTTCATGCAAATAACAACCAGAAAAGAGCAGGAGTGGCTACACTAATATCCAACAAATTAGACTTCAAATGTAAAGCAGTTAAAAGAGACAAAGAAGGACACTATATACTAATAAAAGGAACAATTAAACAAGAAGACATAACAATCATAAATATTTACGCACCGAACCGGAATGCCCCAAAATACGTGAGGAATACACTGCAAACACTGAAAAGGGAAATAGACTCATATACCATAATAGTTGGAGACTTCAATTCACCACTCTCATCAATAGACAGAACATCTAGACAGAGTATCAATAAAGAAATAGAGAATCTGAATATTACTATAAATGAGCTAGACTTAACAGACATTTATAGGACATTACATCCCACAACAGCAGGATACACCTTTTTCTCAAGTGCTCATGGATCATTCTCAAAGATAGACCATATGCTGGGTCACAAAGCAAGTCTTAACAAATTTAAAAAGATTGAAATCATACACAACACTTTCTCGGATCATAAAGGAATGAAGTTGGAAATCAGTAATAGGCGGAGTGCCAGAAAATTCACAAATACGTGGAGGCTCAACAACACACTCCTAAACAACGAGTGGGTCAAAGAAGAAATTGCTAGAGAAATTAGCAAATACCTCAAGGCGAATGAAAATGAAAACACAACATATAAAAACCTATGGGATGCAGCAAAGGCAGTGCTAAGAGGAAAATATATTGCCCTAAATGCCTGTATCAGAAAAGAAGAAAAGGCAAAAATTCAGGAATTAACTATCCATTTGGAAGAACTGGAGAAAGAACAGCAAACTAATCCCAAAGCAAGCAAAAGGAAAGAAATAACAAAGATTAGAGCAGAAATAAATGAAATTGAAAACAATAGAGAAAATCAATAAGGCCAGAAGTTGGTTCTATGAGAAAATCAATAAGATTGATGGGCCCTTAGCAAGATTGACAAAAAGAAGAAGAGAGAGGACGCAAATAAATCAGATCAGAAATGGAAGAGGAGACATAACTACTGACCTCACAGAAATAAAGGAGGTAATAACAGGATACTATGAACAACTTTACGCTAATAAATACAACAATTTAGAGGAAATGGACAGGTTCCTGGAAAGACATGAACAACCAACTTTGACTCAAGAAGACATAGATGACCTCAACAAACCAATCACAAGTAAAGAAATTGAATCAGTCATTCAAAAGCTTCCTAAAAAGAAAAGTCCAGGACCAGACGGCTTCACATCTGAATTCTATCAAACATTCCAGAAAGAATTAGTACCAACTCTCCTCAAACTCTTCAAAAAAATTGAAGCGGAGGGAAAACTACCTAATTCATTCTATGAAGCCAACATCACCCTCATACCAAAACCAGGCAAAGATATTACAAAAAAAGAAAACTACAGGCCAATCTCTCTAATGAATATAGATGCAAAAATCCTCAATAAAATTCTAGCAAATCGTATCCAACAACACATTAAAAGAATTATACATCATGACCAAGTAGGATTCATCCCAGCTATGCAAGGATGGTTCAACATAAGAAAATCAATTAATGTAATACACCATATCAACAAATCAAAGCAAAAAAATCACATGATCATCTCAATTGATGCAGAGAAGGCATTTGACAAGATTCAACATCCTTTCCTGTTGAAAACACTTCAAAAGATAGGAATACAAGGGAACTTCCTTAAAATGATAGAGGGAATACATGAAAAACCCACAGCTAATATCACCCTCAATGGGGAAAAATTGAAAACGTTCCCCCTAAGATCAGGAACAAGACAAGGATGTCCACTATCACCACTATTATTCAACATTGTGTTGGAGGTTCTAGCCAGAGCAATTAGACAAGAAAAAGAAATACAAGGCATCAAAATTGGAAAGGAAGAAGTAAAACTATCACTGTTTGCAGACGATATGATACTATACGTCGAAAACCCGGAAAAATCCACAACAAAACTACTAGAGCTAATAAATGAGTACAGCAAAGTAGCAGGTTACAAGATCAACATTCAAAAATCTGTAGCATTTCTATACACTAGTAATGAACAAGCTGAGGGGGAAATCAAGAAATGAATCCCATTTACAATTGCAACTAAAAGAATAAAATACCTAGGAATAAATTTAACTAAAGGGACAAAAAACCTATATAAAGAAAACTACAAAAAACTGCTAAAAGAAATCACAGAAGACCTAAATAGATGGAAGGGCATACCGTGTTCATGGATTGGAAGACTAAATATAGTTAAGATGTCAATCCTACCTAAATTGATTTACAGATTCAATGCAATACCAATCAAAATCCCAACAACTTATTTTTCAGAAATAGAAAAACCAATAAGCAAATTTATCTGGAAGGGCAGGGTGCCCCGAATTGCTAAAAACATCTTGAGGAAAAAAAACAAAGCTGGAGGTCTTGCACTGCCTGACTTTAAGGCATATTATGAAGCCACAGTGGTCAAAACAGCATGGTATTGGCATAAAGATAGATATATCGACCAATGGAATCGAATAGAGTGCTCAGATATAGACCCTCTCATCTATGGACATTTGATCTTTGATAAGGCAGTCAAGCCAACTCACCTGGGACAGAACAGTCTCTTCAATAAATGGTGCCTAGAGAACTGGATATCCATATGCAAAAGAATGAAAGAAGACCCATATCTCACACCCTACACAAAAGTTAACTCAAAATGGATCAAAGATCTAAACATTAGGTCTAAGACCATAAAACAGTTAGAGGAAAATGTAGGGAGATATCTTATGAACCTTACAATTGGAGGCAGTTTTATGGACCTTAAACCTAAAGCAAGAGCACTGAAGAAGGAAATAAATAAATGGGAACTCCTCAAAATTAAACACTTTTGTGCATCAAAGAACTTCATCAAGAAAGTAGAAAGACAGCCTACACAATGGGAATCAATATTTGGAAACGACATATCAGATAAAGGTCTAGTATCCAGAATTTATAATGAGATTGTTCAACTCAACAACAAAAAAACAGCCAACCCAATTACAAAATGGGAAAAAGACTTGAATAGACACCTCTCAGAAGAGGAAATATGAATGGCCAAAAGGCACATGAAGAGATGCTCAATGTCCCTGGCCATTAGAGAAATGCAAATCAAAACCACAATGAGATATCATCTCACACCCACCAGAATGGCCATTATCAACAAAACAGAAAATGACAAGTGCTGGAGAGGATGTGGAGAAAGAGGCACACTTATCCACTGTTGGTGGGAATGTCAAATGGTGCAACCACTGTGGAAGGCAGTTTGGCGGTTCCTCAAAAAGCTGAATATAGAATTGCCATACGACCCAGCAATACCATTGCTGGGAATCTACTCAAAGGAACTAAGGGCAAAAACTCAAACGGACATTTGCACACCAATGTTTATAGCAGCGTTATTTACAATTGCAAAGAGATGGAAACAGCCAAAATGTCCATCAACAGACGAGTGGCTAAACAAACTGTGGTATATACATACGATGGAATATTATGCAACTTTAAGGCAGGATAAACTTATGAAGCATGTAATAACATGGATGGACATAGAGAACATTATGCTGAGTGAGTCTAGCCAAAAACTAAAAGACAAATACTGTATGGTCCCAATGATGTGAATCGACACTCGAGAATAAACTTGGAATATGTCATTGGTAACAGAGTTCAGCAGGAGTTAGAAACAGGGTAAGATAATGGGTAATTGGAGCTGATGGGATACAGACTGTGCAATAGGACTAGATACAAAAACTCAAAAATGGACAGCACAATAATACCTAATTGTAAAGTAATCATGTTAAAACACTGAATGAAGCTGCATCCGAGCTATAGGTTTTTGTTTTGTTTTGTTTTGTTTTGTTTTGTTCTTACTATTATTACTTTTATTTTTTTCCCCTATATTAACATTCTATATCTTTTTTGGTTATATTACTAGTTCTTCTAAACCGATGCAAATGTACTAAGAAACGATGATCATGCATCTATGTGATGATGTTAAGAATTACTGATTGTATATGTAGAATGGTATGATTTCTAAAAAAAAAAAAAAAAAATGGACAGCACAATACTGCCTAATTGTAATGTAATTATGTTAAAACACTGAATGAAGCTGCATCTGAGCTATAGTTTTTTTTCTTATATATTTTTGTATTTTTTATTTTTATTTTTATTTTTCTCTATATTATCATTTTATTTCTTTTTCTGTTGTCTCGCTATTTCTTTTTCTAAATCAATGCATATGTACTAAGAAACGATGATCATACATCTATGTGATGATATTAAGAATTACTGATTGCATATGTAGAATGGAATGATTTCTAAATGTTGTGTTAGTTAATTTTTTTAATTAATAAAAAAAAAATCTCAAAATAGCACCATTTCCCCACAAAATCATGCATTCTTAAACATTAAGGCTAAAAGTGGAACATTCTAGATATTATAAGAAGGATGCAAATTTCAATGGTAACATAGAGGGAGAAGAAACTGATGATAGTTCATGCTGGAAGGAATTCATGAAGAAACAAAGAACCTGAAATGCACCTTGATAAACATGGGTTGCAAGAGGCAGAAAAGTGCTTAGGTTGGAGGCACAAGGGAATGGCATCTTAGATTCATTTATGGAGTAGGGAATGGGGTATACTGCTTGTAAGTGTGAAATGGTTACCTTGTAATGTTCGGGAAAGTGTCAGAAAATCCACTGTAAAGGTCATTCAAGGACAGTGAGTATGAATTGGCCAGAAGGGAAAATTAAGCTGGCAGCAGTTTGCTGACCACAAAAGGGTAAATGAGACCCTCCACTAGGTTTGTTTAATGTTTTGGCCTATCTAATATTCCTTACTTTGAGGTCACATTCTTATCCCACTCTACATGTATGTATTATATGTTGGTGGAGCTGAACCTTTCTTTAACTTATTACCACAAATGATCAAAATCAAGACCAGCTAATCAGAAAACTGCAGCCTTATAGTCCAGGGATTTGGTCAAGGGCAGGCACATGACTCAAACTGGGCCAATCAAAGCTTGCCATGGGATTTTTTGAGGTATTCCCAAGAGTATACTAATGTCTCTGAGAACATGCATGGAAGAAACCTGTTGAAGCTGATACCAAGAGTGTAAGCAGATGCAAAAGAGAATCAAGATCCTTTTACTATTTACTATTATTAAACATATAAACCCAGGCATGCCTGAAGTTTTTCCTTTGTACATCCCAATCTCTCTTTTTTTCTGAAGCTTACTTGAATCAGGTTTCCTTTTTTTTTTTGAAAGAAAGAATCCTGATGAATTGAGTGCCAGGCATCCCCACCCCATAATGCATTATTTTAATTCTGCATTTCTGCAGCTCCCTCCTCATCGCAAAAATAACAAACTCGAAGATATGCCAGGCACTCCCCATCCCCAAATTTGTTGCTGCTAAGCTCTTGGGAAACCTCATCCCTGTTTCTTCATACACCACACTGTTTTCTGAACTGCCAAGATGATTCAAGTAATATCAGACACTATAGCCATCTAACCAAACCAAACAAACAACAATAAAAAATTTACATACCTGAGGGGGATTATAAATAAAGTATTGCAATACCCAGAGTCCATCAATATTCAAGTCATTTCAGCAAATGTGACACATTTAACTGGATTAAACTTAAATCATTCTCCAATACCTAAAATATGTATATTAAGACTTGGTAATTTTCACATCAATGAATAGTCTGATTGGCCTTAGCAATAAGGTGCTGGATGCAAAGGCTTGTAATTAAAGGAGTCTAGGAGTCCACGTGCATTGCTCAGCTCTCCTCTTCATTTCCCAGCTAAAGGACCACCCTAGCTTGGCTTACAGAAATAGTCCGGGGCTTAATCAGCATCCAAACTGTGAGAAACCCTGTGAATTAAATGCCATTCCTTTCCAGAGTTCAAAGAAGTCACATTTCAAGGCCAAGGTTTAGTTGCAAATATGAGAAATGTTATCTAGAGAATAAATATCAAACATGACCAGGAAGGACCTCTGATTCCTGACGAAAAGAAATGTATCCCAGTGTAGATTTTCTCTAATCTATGCTTTAGAAAGATCGGCCATCTTATTTGAAACCTCAAAAGGCTGTCATGTTAATTATATTTTGGGAAGACTGTAAATGATGAATGTTTTTTCCTCTTCCCTTCCCTCAGGGAAAAAAGAAAAGGTGTTATTCTGTCTGACTTCCAGGAAGATTTCATGCTTATCTCAAAAATAATAAATAAATAAAATAACCACAATTCATCTGTTATCAGCAATTAAAGATACTCTACCTAATTACTATGGGAGATGGCACAGTTCGACAATCATCTCTGACAAACTGATCATTATTTAGTAATTTATGACCAGTTTCTTAGTTAATTGTCCTCAGGAAGGGGAGCAAAAGCCATTTGTATAGAAAAATAAGTAGTTATTAACAACGGTAGAATTCCATGGGAATGTGATTATCTATCAAAGCCCAGAGCTGGTAATGATTCCTGGGAAGAGAGGAGAATGAAAACAATGCAGACACTGTATCCAACTTTTGAGGAACTATTCTTAGGGTAGGAACTTCAAAATGAACATTTCCCTGCCAATTAAAATGAAAAATAGGGGCTTGTCTTCCCTTAAAAGAATATTAGACACTTCATTCTACATGCAGCAAGTTGGTTGGGGAGAGACACATCTCTGCTTCTGCATGCAGAGCTACTTATTATAAAACGCATGCTCAGGCCCTTGGAAGTCCTGTCTCTGCCAGCCAAATTCATCTTGCATAAAGAAAGCATGTCCTACCTCACTTTCAGCTCACTGGGTTGATGTGACCAAGCCTTGATTTAAGGGTTTGAAAACTGTGTTTGGTCCATAAACCAAGCACGGACTCAAAGCCATCACTGTATCTGAGTGTGACATTGCCACTCGAAGCTGCAGGACCTTAACCATATTATACAGTCTGTGACTCCGTTTGTGAGAAGGGACTGGAATATGGACCTTATGGAGCTTTCGTATGTCTTAGGTAAGAAAGAGCTTAAAATGTGCCAGAGACAATGCTGGTGGGTGGTGCACTCACAATGAGAATGCTTGCTTGCTCCCTTCCCTTTTCTTATTCCAGTGTTAACTACAATGAACAGCAGTTAACTACCTTATAGACAGTAATAGAAGCATATGGAATGCACTGTACTCTAATTTAAAAAGTCCTGGGCTTGGTATCAGGTATCTGAATTTCAAATCCAGTTCTTCCATTTCCAAGGTTTTACCAGTGAGCTTTAGACTCATTCGTCACGGATGAACTTGAGTTTGTCGAGCAAATGCCTTCCACAGAAAGATGCTGTAAACCTCATTTGGGATAATGCAGATCAGAAGCTCTTTGTACTCTGAAGTGTTCTTTCATTTTGCAAGTGCCGAGATGGGTTCTGGGGATATAATGGTGAGCAATTTAACAAGTGACCACACCAATTAATCTGCAATTATAAAATGAAATTGCATTTCATAATGCAGAAAAAAGAGAGAATGCAATGAGATCACTGGGGAGGGGATTACTCATTGGAGGGGTCAGAGATTGCCTCCTTGAAGAGTCTAAACTAAGACTTGACATAAGAATGGACAATGCCAGGAAACAGAGGTAGGAAGGCCTTCTGGAAGAAAGAAGAGCCCATGTTCCTAAGGCAGGAAAGAGGGCAGAGGCCAGTATATGGCTGGAACCTGAGGCATGAGGAACAGAATGGAGACATGGTGGCTGGAGAGGAAGGCAGAAGCCAGATTATTCCAGGACTGCAAGCCAAGTTATCCTCTTTAATTTTATCTTTGGGTTTTTATTCGAGGCTAGGGGATTGGAAGGACTGCAGTGACAAGCCCTGATTTGAATATTAAAAGGATCACTTTGACTATTTTATAAAGATGGGATTGAGGGGACAATGGAAAGAGGGAAACCGGCTCAGAGGTTATGCCATAGTCCAGATGCTGGTAGCTTGGATGAAAGTGGCAACTGTGGAGCTAGGAATAAGTGGACAGATTTGATTTTGAGATATCATTTGGAGGAAAGCCATTATTACTACTTTTATCTCCTAATTTAATTCAGCTCAGTCCTATTGGAATGCCTTCTGCCACTTTCCTGACAGATGGTCAGCTTGTAAAAAAAAAACAAAAAAAAAAACAAACCATCAGTTGAAACTGAATAACCTATGCTCAATAACCCTTTCTGCATCTCCTATAAAAAATAAGCTCCTAACCAATAATCGTAAAAGCAGACATGCGCAAACAATGCTACTGAGGAAAAGGTTAACTGATTCCAAGTTAAACCAAGTCCAATAATAACAGCAACCTCAGTATTGGGCACCATCCCTGACTCTTTCTCCATGCTCAGCATCGTTCAGCACATTATGTACCTTCACTTGTTCAATCTTTGCAATAACTTTGAGAGATTAGTATGATCATGTCCATTTTACAAATGAGGAAACCGAAGTTTGAAGCGGTAAAGTAACTTTTCCAAAGGCAAAGAGTTGGTATGGAATAGATAGGCATAAGTCCAATGGTAGGAATGACTCTCAAATGCAAACCAAAGCTGTTTTGGAGAACCAGTAACCAGAGATAATGAAAATGTTATCTGAATTGATAAGATTTGAAGATAAGACAAAACAATCTGAATATTTTCTTATTTTTTTTTTAATATATAATGACATGAGAGTTGAAGCATAAGTACAAATTCCTGTGGCATTCTATCAAACCGAGGAGATATTATTTGAAAAATGGGACTTTGCAGATGTTAACTTTCATAAGATAAGATCATCCTGGATTAGGGTGGACCTTAAATCCAACAATGAGTGTCCCCAGCAGAGAAGAGGAAAGAGAGAGAAGGCCATGCAGAGACAGAGGCAGAGACTGAAGTTAAGCTGCCCCAAGTCAAGGAACGCCTGGGAGGGACAGCCACCACCAGCAGCTTGGAGACAAGCATAGAACAAATTCTCCCTGAGAACCTGCAGAAGGAACCGGCCTTCCTCACAACCTGATTTTGGACTTCTGGCCTCCAGAACTATAAGAGAGAAAAAAATCTGTTGTTTGAAGCTACTTGACTTGTAGTTAAATGTTACTGCAATGATAAAAAAAAAAAAAAAATACAGGAACACACATTTGCCAGGGGCTTCTCCAATTATAAATGAGGAAAGGCTTCTTTCCTACTCTTAGTAATACTTCTGCAACTGTCTAGACATTCTTGATTTGAATTCATTCAAAGGTTTCAGGTTAATTTCTTGGCACCATTTATGATGTGGCCCAGTAGTACCTTCCTTCTGTCAAGGTAGAATCCCAGTTCAATAAAAAGGACACCACTCTTGGTGCCTCTTGGCCAAGAGGGCCTCCTGACCTGTGAATAAGTGCTGTGGCAGTCAGTGAGTGCTTATATGTCAAATATTTCATTGGTGCCATGGACGCAGAGATGGAGAAGACTTTTCCATGTCTCTAGCAGCTCGTTATGCAAGATGGCACAAAACGGAGATACTCACCTAAACATCTCATGTATGTGTTAAGCTCTGGCAAAGGTAAGAAACCACAGACACTGCATTCTCACAATCACTTCCCTTTTATATCTTTTTGGGCTTAAAAGGAAAGTGTGTGCTTTTTGTGCTCTAAATACCCAGCGACCTCTATATCTTGTCCTTCCTGTGCTACACTCTGTCTACAGCAGCCATCCTGTATGGATGCTTCTTCATCTCCTGGACAAACTCTGCCATGACATTTTAGCAAATTAATTTTACAGTGTTCAGAAGAAATTCTTTCTAACTTTCTCTAAGATGCTTCAGCATGAACCTCAAGTGGAATTTTTTGCATAATCCTGTAGAGTTCTCCAAGGTGCTTCTCTGCAACTGGGCAAACATTGTCCAGGTGGAAGGGCATGTAAATGTAAAACAGAGCAATATGGCAGCAAAAGTCCTCTGTGATGCAGTGAGGTATGAAGATCAAAGCCCAGTGTATTTGCAGGGACAGTCTCACAGAAGGAAGGAACAGGTTCCCAAGCTGAGAAAGAAGTCCTGCTTAAGAAAGAAAACATGTCTTCAGGCAGACCTGGTTCATGCCTACACACAAGTGTGAATATATTCCATCTTTTTAAGTCACAGACAGTAAAGTAACTTAATTATGGGTAGCTATTATAATGCCTTGGAGTTCTAAACTCAAAAGCTATAGGGTGTATTGAGCAGAAACCATCTTAAGAATTTTAAAGATTAAGCCAAGAGAATTTTCTCCCTTCCTAAAGAATTCTGACACATACAGCCTAAGAGAAGGAACACAAATGTGCCACATTTGGAGTGCAGATCTTATCAGCTGCTAAATACTGGGCTCATTTAAATGTGAAATCAACCAAACTATGGATCCAAATTGGCTTGGATGTGATCACCGCCAAAGGAAGGGTAAGCCCGAAGAAGGAACACAAAGGAAGAGAAATGACAAACTGCAGTGCATCAAGGAGCAGAGAGATGTCACACTGTGATGACAAACATCCTTTCAAACTGTGACTCAACATTGTGTGGCCTCCATTAATGTATCAAGAGGAAGTCAATGGCAGGTTAATGAAGTTCACAGACAGTCTTACAAAAGAAGATGAGAGTAGCACCCAAGCAGGCAGAACCAGTGTCTAAGCCTACGGTCCCATGCAGGGAGGATGATGGTGCTATTACCCTCCTAAGACATCTTCTTTGAGCTCTGGGCTCACCATGCTTAAAAGGAAAGCAGGCAGCTGGATAAGCCCAGTCCACATTTGCACACATGCCTGAATCTACTCAACCCTGCAACTCAGGGTTGAGAAAGAGAAAGAGAAAAGAACAGATAAGCATCTGGCCTCTGGTCAGTCATAGCTTGTAGCTCTCAAGATTATTGTAAAAGCAGATGTCAAACAAGGATGTAAAAGCTAGTTCCAGAACCTAATGCAAACCTCTCTCTGGGTTCAACTGTTCAGAAGCCCAAATTGAAAAATTAAGGTCAGTTGCAAGTCTCTTTCACTCTGCTCTCACACTAAATTTAGAGGAAAGTCCTCTTCTCTATGTCCAGCATATATCCTGTATCTATCTTATCCTTTCCCTGCCCACTGCCTTAGTCCACTAATTGGTCTTCTTACTTCTCCCCAGATCCATTACAATTGATTCTCCTCATAGTTGTCAGAGAGATCTCTTAAATATAAATCATTGCATAGCTTCCTATATTTAAAATGCTACACTATTTTTCCATTGCACTTAAAAAAATATCCAACTACTTCCTATTGCCTGAAAGGTGCTATTCTCTCAAATCTACCTCTCAGGTCTTCTCTCTTACCATGCTCCCTTCTGCTCACCATGCCTCAGCCACACCAGCATCTTTCCCTTATTCAGATACAGCCAGTCCATCCTTTTCTTAGATATGGCTATACCACCCATATTATGTCCTCCTAGTATCTATCAGTCGATAATTGACTTGCCTGATTACCATCTGATTCTCATTTTAGGATGGATGCTCCATATAAGCAGGTAAATTTCCATTCTTGGTCACTGCTGGAGCCCACCATTTAGAATAGTGTCCTTCACTTGGTAAATGTTCAATGAATATTTGTTCTACAAACGTCAGGGTTCTCATACTTATACAATGAGGAGACTGAATATCTTGATCTCAAAATTCCCTTCCAAAACTAATCAGGCAAAGCCTACAGTCAGTTTCCTTGGCAAGGCTGACATAGGATGCCTGAGTGCCATCATACTGTCATACACACTCTAGGGGTTCTAATCAGTTGTACAACATCATCTCATTGTGTAACCTTAGATCATTTTTCCTTTCTGCAATGGAGTCTTCCTCTGTTTGGGAATATCTTAGAGTTCTTCTCTATAAGTGCCATTTGTAAGTATAAGAACTTGTCTTTATAAAAGTACTTGATTCATTCTGGGTTAATATCACTGCTTTTACTTGGCACTGCCTTGGAACATGGCTATGAGCAGGAATTCCTCTGATGCTAGGCAGTCACAGATCTAAACTCCAAGAAGCCAGAGACCAGATAGCTTAAGGGATTCATGATGTGAAAATATGATGACTATAATTTAAAAGGAAAACATTAGCACTTTCTCTCTCTTAACAACAACAAAAAATCTACAACTAGGGTAAGATAGCCAACAGGCTTCATTTTTTAAAAAAATTATTGTGTTGTTTTAATTTATTAATTAAAAACACCAGAAATGTGGATATTTTAAAAGCATTGTAGAAGAATACATCAGTATAGATTCCATAGAATTGGCATTCATGAAAATTCTAGACAGAGGTTTGTTGTCAGTTTATCTTGTGGCTGGCTATGAGATAATAATTGAATGGTAATTTCACATGAGTTAAGGCCAAAACTGATTTCATGAATATCCAAGTAGTGAAGTGTTCATTAACCTAAAAATGTACCTATGTAGTCACAAGCTGGATTCCCCAAGGCACACACAAAATCAGGTCATTGGGCTACAGGCATAGATCTTCCAACTGAGGACAACTAACACCTCTATTTCATCAAAAGCAAAACATATAAGACTCTGCACAGGGTAGACACTGTTAGGCTATGTGGGGTTGCTGTATATATACACCTGAAAGCAATAAAATTCCCTTCCTCTTGAATTATTGTAAAATTTTCACTTTTAGGTTCAATTTCCAAAATTATGTTTAAAGCTTCTTTGTCTTATTCAAAGAGTTCAAGCTTTCATGAAGGAAAAAGGCAGTAAGTTTATAGGAAGAAAATGAGAGAAATACAGAAGTTATGAAAAGTGGATATAGTGTGTAAATTGACTCAAATTATTTAACACTGTGGAGAGCCAGGGCAGGGCTATCCATCATAATAACAGAATGAGAGCTGACATCGAGTGGTACGTGCCAGGTGCCATGCTGGATGCTTCCGGGCATTATCTGGTTTAATCACCACATACCATTGTAGATCTCACAGGTACAGTTCTCCATGACTTATTTAAGAAATAATGTACAACTCCATGATTTATTTGAGCAAAGGGCAGGGAAATGAGTGACATGGCCAAGGATGCAGAGCTAACTCAGCGGTAGAAGGATGGTTTAAACCTACAGCTGTCTGGCTCAACCCAACTATTCTGCTCAGCAACTCAGATGGAAAAAGCAGCCATGATGTAGGTCCTTTCTATATCAACAGCAATTATCCATTCTTTTTTTCTGGGATCAGTACAGAGCAATGGACAAGGACTCCTATTTGAATTCTCATGGAGACCTTGGATGAGAGAATGAATAAATATCTGGGATAACACAGGGCCTAGGATAAAATAATCTTCTACCTCTCCTCCTCTGGCCTCAACGAAGAATATACAATGTTCTATTTGCTGCAATGAGGGGATAATTCCTTGATTCAAGGATTGCAAGTTTGGCACCATTTACAAAGGGTGCCACATTGATGGGTGACAAAGAACCACAAATCAGCAATCCAGACAGAAGCTCTGGAAGAATCAGTGAAGAAACCTGGGATGTAGTTGGAAAAAGGCAAAGGAACCCAGTCATCAATAGTAAGAAAACATAAATCTACATAAAGATAAAATTAATCTACCAGTCACTTCCAAGTCCCTAGGATATCTATTCATTCCTTATTTTGCTCCACACAGCATTTCCTCCATCTAGTCTCTTAATATAGAAAAATGTATATGGTTCCCTGAATTTCACCTACCAGCGAGTGCTATTTGCTGGCCTCCAACTGGAACAACATGACTGTTTCCTGTCAGGCATGGCCTCAGGTACTCAATATTTGCCAAGGGCTTTATGATGATGGAGATGACAATGCTCCAGACGAGGAGTCTTCACCTGGGGTCAACAGTCTATGAAGAGCACAGGCATTTAGGCACAGTCTGTGCAATCAGACTGTCTGAGTCCAAGTTCCAACCCCACCGATTACTAGCCATGAAACTCAATCATGTCATTAAATGCCATTAAGCTGTATGGCCCCTGTGCTATATAGTGGGGGTAAGAACAATGAGTTCCAAATAATTTTTGTGAGTAATTATAAAATCAAGGACACATATCATGCTAACTATTATATATTAATACACACCCAATTCATTCAAAATTGTGCCCGCCTTAATTTCTCATCTGCATGCAACTCTACTGCAGAGACATCCATGTACAAGTATGATTCTTCCTGTTAACACTTTAATAACACCCTACAAAATCTTGCTAGTTATAGCATTAATGAATTCATCCCAGACCAGCTGAAGAGAGTCTGCATTTTAGGATCCCCAGGTGATGCCCATGCTCATCAAGGCCTGATAGGCACTGATGGGGAACACCTGAAGAAAGGCCTGCATCAGCGCATGTTTCCATGACAGGGCTGGGAACAGCTGCAGCAGTTCTTTCTCTAGTAAACGTGAGTGCTTCTTCAGCTTCTTCTCCAGGGAAGGACAGTGCACAGAGGGACATCCTCTCAGATGAGCAGGGTCTTGGGAGAAACAAAACTCACTCCCTACAAATAAGAAATGCCATGCCCCCTCCTCCAAATTATCCTAATATTTTAGAAATACGATTCTTATTTAACATGTGAGTAAAATAAGCCACAAGAATGCATTGCCAGACTGGGGAGTGGCAGATCAGCATGGCTAATTTCTGGCATTATCAATCTTCCTTCAATGTTTCAGAATTTCTTTCCACTTAGAAACAATCGTAACTATTTGGGATGAAGGCACTTTCTACAAAGATCTGAAGATATCATAGAGATACTATATCCAAGGGACCTTGAAAGCCATACTAGGTGAGGAAAGACTGCTGTTTGCTGCTTACTGCAATTAGACTTATCACACTTTAAGAAAAGAAGGAAAAATTAAAACAAACAAACAAAAACCTCCTGGGTTCCCCTTCGTCCTTTTGTGACAGAGCTAATTTAAAATGCAGTACATCATCAAAACCACATTACTCTGATGATATAGAATTTAGAGGGATGTCCTCCCTCATATTATGCATTAACTTGAAGTCAACTGGGGAGGACAATAGGGAGCAAAAACAAGAATGCACAAAACATTTGGAGTCAATTGAATACATTCAACTGCATACTGAAAAAAATATAAATTACAAAGTAATAATCTATTGTTTTTTTTTTTCTTTCTACAGGATTAGCTGGAGACAGTGGAGGTCTCGAAAGTCTCTTGAATACTATGGATATTTACTTTAAGTCCAAGGAAGCTTGGTTGCATTCTACTTTTATAATCTTAGACTTCCTTGTACACTTATGCCTAAGGCAGGTAATGGTCTTGTAAATTATCTGGGTATGAAAGTTGACTAAGCATTTCGTTAATATATTCCCTATGCCACCTCTGCAATTTGTTGGATATCCATCCTCATGACATAACAGGCACAGATCACACCTTGGAGTTTTGTGTATGGCTTCAGGTTAAATAGATATGAAGTCTTTCAATAGACACATAAGAGGATATCATAGTGAATTAAAGTTTGGGGGAGGTGTCAACCCTAGATGAATATTTCAGGAAATGGGAAAATACAATGGATTCTAAACATCTATATTGTCACTGTCCAGGGGGGAAAAAGAGAATAGAGAAGAAGAGGTCAAGCTGGTGAAGCATATGCAAAAAAACAATAATTGAATACACTTATGGTACTCACATGGCCCCAAGGAAAGATGGCACATTGCCTTCAAAACCCAGCTCAAAGGGCTGTGACTTGAAGCCAGTGAGATACGATGTCACTGAAGCCCCTGACTGATTCGCTGGGTCATTGATCCAACCATTCAGACAATATTTATTAAGCATTTATGTCAGTTGAAGATGCACTGGTAAAAAGAAAACCATGGTAACAACCTTCATGTATCTTATAGGGATTGGGAATACAAACATTGAGTAAATGATGTTAAGGATTTTGGGTGATACGAGCAGTGGTTAATAATATAATAGTATGTAAGAGGATAACATAGGGTTTCAGCCTAAGATAGGGGCTAGTGAGATCTTTAATGAGTCTTTGTTCCTGACAATTCTCCTACACTAACCACAGGAGCTTCAAGTCTGGTTTTGGTGTTAACTCTTCTCAGTGTTATCCCTGAACTTCCTCCTCATATTTGACATTAAATGAAGTGGAGTGACCAACCAACCTTGTTTGTCTGGGATTGAGGGATTTCCCAGGACATGGATGGAGCCTTCAGGCTCAAACTGGGTAAGTCCCAGGCAAGCCACGGTCACTGTTTACCCTAACTGGAAGTGCTAAGTGCCATAGTACTCCACTGGTATTCCATCCTTACCATGGCTCCCACTTGACTTTCACTTCATGCTATGGAACTTGATGCTGTAGTGGACATGTGTGATTAACGACTGCCCATCATATAAGTAACCTTTCTATTTGAGGGGAAACTAAGATGGGTGAGAGTCAGGCTCAGACCCCCCATTACAAAAACCAAAGGAACTGTCCAGATGTTAGGATGCAGACATATAACCATTAGGATGCTTCTCCCTGGACTTTTAAAAATTGAACAGTAAGTACACACCGTAAACTGCATAGATCTTAAGTATACAGTCCAATGAGTTTTTCCGAATGTATGCCTCCATGAACCAATGTCCTGATAATATAGTGCACCACCATCCCCCTAGAATTTCCATCATCCCTCACCTCCTCCCAATGCAACCACTAGCCTTCTTTCTATCCCTATAGACAGTTCTTTCTGTTTAGAACTTCATGCAGCTGTGCATGGCTTCTGTTGCATAGCATAATATTTTGTATATTCATCCATGTTGTTGCTTATGTCAGTAGTTAATTCCTTTTTATCACTAAGAAGTAGTCCAAGGAGTAAATACACAACAGTTTTGTTCATCCATTCACCTACTGATAAACAATGAGTAATTTCCAATATTTTTTGTCAACATAAATAAAGCTCCAATGAGCATTCTTTAAGAAGTCTTTTGTACAGGTATGTTTTTATAGCTCTTGAGAAAATATCTAAGGATGATATTTCAGGGCCATATAGTAAATGTAACTTTTTAGGAACTGCCTAACAGCTTTTCACAGGAGTTGTACCATTACAGGTCTTTTTTCATATCTGTCTACTTTCATCAAAATTAAAAATATTTTCCCATAATTTGGACAATAAGAAAATGAAAATGCATGCCACATACTGCAAGGAAATGTTACATAGAATGTATTACAAAAACAGGTTATATATAGATATACAATATAGAAAATGTACAATATTTAATATGCTAAATTGCATCTCTGGATCTATAGAATATATTCTTTCACATTATGCTTTATATATGGGTGTGTATGTATGTATGTATTTTTATATTTATATACATACTATAAAATTTCCTCCCAGTCTGTGGCTTGCATTTTCATTCTCAATGTCTTTTCATGGGAAGGAGTTTTTAATTTTGATCAAGTAAAGGCTATTAAATTTTCTTTTATGTTTAGGGTTTTATTATGTTCTGCTAAGAAAATATTGACTATACTGAGTTTGCAAAGATATTCTTCCATGTTTTCTTTGAAGAGAGTTATATTTTTTCCTTCCATAAAGAGGTCTGTCAGCTGTGAGTTAATTTTTGTGTATGATGTAAAATATGAATTAGAGTTCAATTTTTATATTCTAGTATGCATTGGTCCAGTACTATTCATTTAAAAGACTTTCTTTTCCCCATCCAATTATATTGGTGCCTTTGTAAAAAAAATCCATTTACTGCATATCTCCCAAGTGGGCTTTGTTCTTTAGGACCTTGAGAAAATCACAAGGTCAATTCAACATCATTCATGAAGGCAATGAGGTGACAGCCAAGGCACACGATCCCAAGCACCTAGGAGTGATGTGCCATCCTTAGCTGGGAGTTCCTATGGTGAGACCTTAACTCTGCCTTTATGCCCTTGTATATTCCCATGTGAGATTCTCAAGTGCTCCTGATATTTCTGTGTACTCCTTCAAAGAATGTGAATCAAACCCCTGTCCGTGTAGGTTGGCCAGAGCTGATCTCTGCTCTTGGCAATCAAGGACCCTGACTGGTGCAGTTGATCTGCCCACACTGTCAATGCCCATATCTCATCAGTTCCAGGTTTTGGCTTTATTATTCTTGTATCAGTGCTGACAGCTCTTAATATAAGCAACCGAGTACTTGGCCGACTTAAGATGCTCCCAGGTATGCCAAGGGTGCTTTAGAGAATGGAACACATGATGCTCTGGAAGTCATACTGGTCTTCTTAGGACTCTATTCCCAGGTAGCAAGTCCTGCTGTTTATAATTCCAAGAGTCCTTTAGGGACATCAAGGGACTTTCCTTTTGTATAGGTAGGGAGTGAGAAGTGAATGACTGGTGATGTTAGTTATGCCAGTGTTCAGAAGTCAGAGCAGGATATCTCATCCACATGGGCAGTCTGCAGTCTTTGCTTCAGGAACAGGTCATCAAAATATGCCCAGCCTAGAAGGAGAAAAAGGCAGCACTGGAGAGGGAAAGTCACTGAATTAAAAAGAAACCAAGCTCAGACAATTAGGAACTGAGTCCCAAACAGTAAGAGCTGTGTGGTGGAGGAATGCACAGAAGCAAGTGCACTGTTCCTAGTATGTAAATGCAAGAGGAAAAGTGCAGAAGATAAGAAACGTTGGCCAGGAAGAAGAGCAAACAGCACTAGAGGAATGAGCATGGTAAAGAGAATGCAAGTGGGAAGGAGAAGAATTGTCCAGAGTAGGACAGAAAGGGCAAGACCACTCTAATAGAAACGGTGATCAATAAATGCAACATTATGCAGAAGAAGACAGCAGGGTCCTTCTCACTCCCCAGCACATGAAAGACAGGAAAAGCTGAGTTAGAGCAAACCTAAAACACTATCATTTCTTGACTACCCAACAACTATCTTCCTTTCCTACCAATGTCCTGGTATTTTAGGGGAGTTACAGTCTTTGCCAGTTTGTGGTCTTCATGGGACAATAGATGGTTTTTCCTTCTTGCTGCAGAAGATGAACTCTATCAAGGCATCTACTGCCAAATCCTTCCTCTCCTTGTTAAGGCAAATTTAAGAAATGGCCTGTAGCCTGAGGTTGGGTCAATGGAATATGCACTCCTGGTGTCTGAAACTGGAGAAGAGTGACCCATGGACAGAAGACATAGTTGGGATTTATGTGTTTCCACAACTGAGTCCTCACAATTGCTTTGTGCCCATCATGCTCCCAACATTGCTTCTTAAGCCTCCTCTCAATGCTGTAAGCTTCCCAATAACTGCTAATAAATGTCCTTTCAGTTCCATGTAGAAGAAAAGCTGTTTTTGTTGCTTGCAACCGAAGAGCCCTAATTGGTCCACAAAGTTTAGCTCATCCTTGTAATTAACTACAATGTCTACAATTTCACTCCTTTGTAAATCAGGTGGATCCTCATATATAAAGGATAATTACTTTGTTCTCATGTAACCCCTTTTGAGGCCATGAATCTCCATTAAGAAGCCCTGTTTGGGTCCATATGAAAATATCTCTATCAACTAGAAAGGCAAGACAAAGCTTATCACACCATGCATGCTTTGAGAAGGAGTTCTTACACAGAGATACAAGACATTAAGAATAATTTCACTGGAACATTACAAAACTCTATGATACACCAAATATAGGTATTTTCCAAAGGCTAATGATAAATCCCATTAAAATAAAAGGTTATCATGTTCCTATATTCGTAACAGTCTTTCCAAGACATGAGTATAATTAGGACAGATAAAAGTCTCAGGAGAAATCTAGCAATGAGTAAGAAATTTTAAGAAAACTTATACCTGAGAACCCTGGTACCCATTCCTGAGCTCCCCCAAGAAGGCATGTGCCTGTGCTAAAAGAATCCTTTGAAATACCAGAGATGCCTGCAAGACAGGGTAATGATGACAGGGTGGGAATAGGTGAAAGAGTAGCAGAGCCTTCAATCCTACTATCTGGCATGGAAAGCATGAGCAAGTTTACTGTCATTCATGTAGTTCCAGCAAAAGTAGCTGACCTTGAGCCAGCTTGCTGGTACATTCTAAGAGGCTCCCCTGCAAGGTGAGGGATCATGGCCTGTGGGATATACTGTTGGAACAGATGCCAGGAAGGGAGTTGAATGGGCCGCTGGTGGTTTTGGATGTTCCATAACAAGAAACTTTGCATCAAGAAAACCCCTGCATGCCTTTTTGTAAGGAATCTGTGACACCTGTGCAGCATGAGAAAGTCCCAGTTCAGATATTTACCACACAAGAGCCAGAGAAGCAGTAATAGTCACCAGCTTGAGGACTAAAATTACAGCCATTGAGTTGGAGGACCATGACACTTGCTTCTCCTTCCTTCCTGCTCCAGATTTTGGCAGGACTGGAGGGACAGAATAAGAAAGGGAAGATGTCACTAAAGACATATACAGTATTCACTCTCCATTCCAAGACAGGGAAGGGGAGGAATGAGTAAGCATAGCTAGCCTATTTTCCTCTTCTAGTCCCTGGAACTACAAGGCAGACTGATAAGGTAAGAAGAAATTTTCAACGCATTAGGAGATAGATGCTTTAGAAAAGAAAAAACTGAGGCATAAATATGAGATGGAGACTACACTATTAAGAAAGTAAACAGCACAATACTACCTAATTGTAATGTAATTATGTTAAAACACTGAATGAAGCTGCATCTGAGCTATAGTTTTTGTTTGTTTGTTTGTTTGTTTTTTATATATATCTTTTGTATTTTTATTTTTATTTTTTCTCTATATTATCATTTTATTTCTTTTTCTGTTGTCTTGCTATTTCTTTTTCTAAAGCGATGCAAATGTACTAAGAAATGATGATCATACATCTATGTGATGATATTAAGAATTACTGATTGCATATGTAGAATGGAATGATTTCTAAATGTTGTGTTAATTTTTTTTAATTAATTAAAAAAAAAAAAAAGAAAGTAAACAGAGTGGTAGAATGCTCGCCTTTCATGCAGGAGACCCAGGTTCGATTCCTGGCCCATGCACCCAAAAAAGCAAACAAACATAAGTAACCAGAAAGTTGCAAAATCTGCTCAAGATGTTATTAAATGACAAGAAGAAAATATGCAATGCAGCACAGTTGGGGGCAGTGAGTGCAGAAAAATAAAACAATCTCATGTTTACATCCCACTGAACTGAGACTATTCAAGGAACTGGTTATGGTGTTTAAAAAATGGTAAAGAACTCTAAATAAGACAGGAAATTTAGATTCAAAGTTAATACAAGCTGTGCTGTTTTTAGAACTTTAAACACACACATTTCACATATACTGTGGAACCCAGGCACTTGTTCAGCAATGATTCATCAACGACTTTTATTTCAATGCATATGTATCCCCCTTCAAGCCATAGCCATGTTCCCAGAGAAAACCACTGTGCCTGTATTTTGGATTAATTATTTTCAATGAAGTAGTAGAGCCCTCAATGGGTGGGGTGTCCTTTTATTTGGCTAGTAATTTATGGCGCCTTTTTTATTTTTGTATAAATGTCAGCTTGTATAGATTGGGTACTAGGAGGAGGTACACCTGGACACCTTTTGGAGTCTACAGAAAGATGGAGACTAGAATTTGGGGGTGGTTGAAAGCAGGTGTTTATCCAACTAATCAGGTAGTGAGTAAAATGTGTTTCTCTTACACACCTGCCTAGGTGGGTTAATTGTTCTTCACACGGAGAAAAAGAACATCACTTGATAATTTTCAGATGTTGATCATTTTTACTTGTTCATATAACACAAATTTATTGAGTCTCTACCACAGTGGTTCTAAATGGGAGGGGACAACCCCCCACCCCAACCAGGGGACATTTAGCAAATGTCCCAAAACCAAAGACATACTGGGTTGTCACAAGTAATGGAAGAGGCACTGCTGTCATCAATTAGGTTGAGGCCAGTGATGCTACTTAGCATCCTACAATGTCCGGGCCAGCTACCCTCTACAAATAATTATCCAACCAAAATGTCAATAGTGCTGAGGTTGGGAAGCTCTGCTCTATAATGTGCTTAGGATTCATGACACCAGGGTGAGTAAGCCCCTGCCTTCAAGGGGTTCACAACCATGATGTGATTTTGAAATCATATCTACCCTGTTAACATGATACAATCATACTGGCTATTTCTACCAGTTCCAAATAAAGGATGTGTGAAGGACACCTCCTGTTCCCAGCTGTTCACTACTTTTCCGTCCTGCCTTTGGAGATGCTACTGTAGGAAACAAGCAAATAAAGAGGAGGAAGGCAAGGTCATATTTTATTGGCTCTCTAATGACTGCACATTGACGGTGGCTTTATCCAAACATTTATAATGTGTTGGCGACCATTCAAATAGTTAGGCAGCTTGTCAATTTTCTAATGAGTGAGGCATCGTATGTTTGGGAAGTGCAAGTACAGTTGCCTCTGATAGCTGACACGCGCAGCACACAAATCAGGTGTTTCCACAGGATGAATTCCCAAATACTTATTGAGCAACTGCTCCGTGCAGGGTCACGTGTGAGGATAAAGGTGCTGATAAGAAGGGAAGGCTGGGCACCAAGCAAGTGTAAAGTGAATCAGAGCACAGGTAAAAGGAGGGGTGATTCCAGTCCAGTGGATCAGGAATGGTTTTCAGAAGATTGCAGCTCCAGCAATCCTTGATGGTGGGAAGGGTTTAAAGTCGAATGATAGGGCATTCGAGAAAAACAAATGTGTGGACCAAAGCACAGGATGAGTGAAGCATGAAACATGAAAGGAAATGACAGTTCAGTTATGGAATGAGAAAGGGGTTCATAAAGAGAAGCAAAGCTGTATCAAACGTTGTGTCTTGAATGACAGGTGGACATTTTATTGTATTGTTGATGTTGCATAGAAGGGCCATAGATGTGAATCTGTGCTGGGTTCATCCCTGCCCTCTCTTAGAAGCTTCCACTGAGAGAGAAAGCCCCAGACTAAGCATCAGACACCTGGGACTCTCGACTTAAGACGGCACCCTATAGGTTCTGCAGTCCCCTTAAATTGATAGCCTTCAACAAGATGGAGACAAAGTCTCAAGATACGGGGTATTCTACATCATTGGAAATGCATTTCATTATAGCTTAGAGGATACTACATATTGAAACAAAAATGCATTTCAAACTGCCCTGAAAAGGCAGAGAATAGGCAAAAATGTGATAACATTCATCATACAAGTTATGAATTCATCTTGATTATATATATCCTATGTATTCTAGTCCAAAGGCTGTCAATACGAATATAAAAGATATCTAAACTATAATAACTAGGGGAAGATATAGAATATCATGTATATGATTATCACTTTGTCATAACCTGTTGGAAAGGGTATACATATTTATGTTTAAGCACATATCTACAACTATCTCTGGAAAGATATGTAAGAAACTAGGAAAGAGTAGTTGCTTCTGGAGAGGGAAAATGAGGGACCAGAGATCCTGGGTATGAGAGAGCTATTTTCCCCTATATATTTGTTTATACTTTTAAAATTTTTAAAATATTTTAACATTTGCAACAATAAATACATTATTTTAAAAAGAAATTCCATCAGTACAAAAAAGATTAATGGAAAAATTAGCCAAACTCCCTTGGGAGGCAGTTTAAAATAATATTTGAAAGCATGTGTTTAAAGTTGGTTTTCTGGATTTGAGTATTTCTTCATAGTTATGCCACTTTGGACAATTTGTTTAATCTCTCTGAGATTGTTTCTTTTCATGAACAAGGGGAAGAGTGATAGTACTAATATATGATTTAGGTGAGCATCAAGGAGATACAGTATCTAAAGCACTGGCCCTAAGTCCAGCACAAAAGCATCACTGTCATGTGATAACCATATTCTAAGGCAACATGGTGTGATTGGTGCACACACTAGGAGAGTCTCTTGGCTGGTGATTCAACTCAGATAAATCACAGCACAGAAACTTTCAGCAGGCATGCTCGGTATTAACGCCCCTTCCATGGAGTGGACGAGAAATAGCACCCCCTACCCAAACACAAAGGCATATAGGAAGCCCAATACTCCACAGCGGTAGAGTCATCATCCTGTTCTTTATTAACATGGAATAATCTTTTATCAGTCTGAAGTTAGATTCTGCATTAAAACTTTCTACCAGAGGTTTCATTTCTGTGAGGAGGCCTCTGCATCATCCTTTGTGGGACTTGTTACGAGAGAGAGAGAGAGAGCACCAGAGCAAGAGAGGGACTGCGAACATGCACATAGGAGTTCTGGTCGTTATTTCCAAGCAGAAGTTTCATGTAATTTCCACCTAAGAAAAATAGCAAGGAATTAAAGAGAGCATTGGAATGCTCTCAAATAAAGAATGGGCGTGGTGAGGTGGGTACTTATCAGATTTTCATTTCAAGTGAAGATTGCATGCCTTACTTTATCTGCTTACTACACTTTCAGTGATGACAGCGGCACTTCCAACTGCTTAATTCCATTTTTTTCCCCCAACATAAAGCTTGATGTCTTGGAGGGCATCTTTGCCTGACCTTTACTGCTTACATTCACCCTTATTAAATCTTCCAATTCTTTCTCAGCTGATAAGGATATGTTTGGTTCAACATAAATTTACTCATGACCCATCCTTTTTTACTTAAGTACAAACCTCTTTTTTTGACTTTCAAGGTACTTCTTTAAGCTCCACTTCTCAACGTCTCTGGAATTCTACCCTATTCATGGCTCAGCTCAAGCTCCTCTTCTTCCAGGGACATGTACCTAACTACACCAGCCCAAATCCATCAAACCATCCTCTCACGTTCCATATAATGCACTGTTTGGTAAGTCTAGGACTTGACAATTCTCTAGTAGTTCTATGAGTGTCACTTTTCTGCTCAATGACATTACAAATTCCTTGAATGCTAGAACTGTTGTCGTTTTCTTGCTTTCATCCTAAAACTCATCCCAGTGCTGAGTGTTTTATGTGGGTCCTCAATAAATATACATTGATTGACTGTCTGGATTCTACAGTTTTGGAGCCAGGAGCTTGGAGCGGGGGTGCGGGGTGGGGAGGGGAGTTTCCCTGTGCAAGTAATGACCTCAATCAGGACCCATCAATTCAAAGATGACCTGTAACACTTTTAGTATAAAAACAAATTCAAAGAACTGTACCCACAACCTTGTGTTCCTATATTTTCATTCAAAATTTTCACTAGGAACTTGATTAATGAGAAGGGGAAATTATAGATCTAAATAATTTTAAAGTGACATTTATTTTTTGTAGTAGGGCACCTTTATTTCAATCAAATCACATACAAAACTTCAGAATGTGACCAAATAAATTTTTTATTAGCATGTAATTGTTGCTTATTATAAAGTCAGCCCATGAAGGTCATGAGGCTACGCTGACGTCCACACATTTTTGAAGTTACCTAACAAGTTTCAACAATTGTTAAATTATAATAGAACTATTTATGGGGCCATTGAAGTCCTGACAAAATCTTGGGAATTTGAAAACTCTCTGATCTAATAAATGCACTCATTTTACAAACTGAAAAGCTGAGGTTAAGAAAGGCTAAGCCATGTGCCAAAGCTATCCTGCTAGAGTGGACTGGCTGTGATCAGCTACAAGGTTCATCTAATACAAGACTTCTCTGTTTCTTGCTTAATTTGGCCAAGTATTTTCTAAACAATTATTAATATTGAGTATAACCCCCCAAGCAGGCAATCTACTTCATTGTTCCTAAAGCTCTGCAAGCCCACACCACACAATATGAAGATGTCTGACAGCCAAATGACTAACAACTTCTTTATTAATCTCCAGTGATATTCCTTCCTTCCTTTCTTCTTTCCTTCTCTCTTTCCCTTCCTTTCCTTCCCTCTGTTCATTTATCAGCTATTCACTAAGAGCCTCCATTTAGCTGACACTCCTCCAGATGCTAGGAAGGAGTGAGTGAGACAGACAAGCCCACTCATCTCATGATGCTTACATTTTGGTAGGCAGAAATAGGTGATGAACAATTAAACAAATATGATTTTAAAAAGCAATGAATACTACGAAGGAAAGCAACTCCAAGGAAGGTTTATTTAGTTAGGATGGACAAGGAAGACTTCTATGAAGCCTAAGGATAAAAAGGAATCAGATCCTTAAAGAACCAGGAGGATAGGATCCCAGGCAAAATTATGAGTAAATAAGAAACCCTGAGTCAGGAATGAGCACGGTGGGTTTTCAAGGAAGACAGCATGGCTAGAGGTAGAGGAACAAATGAGAAGGAATGGACTAGATCCTACAAGGCCCTGGGTCCAGGCAAAGACTGGGATTCTATTCTAACTACAGAAGGAAGACATGGGGAAGTCGGGAGGCCCAATCTCCTTTCTCAAAATATCTGTTCTTACTGTTCATCTTTACTTAGAGATTTTTGAGGCAGTCTATTTAATCTTGGTTGAATGTTAACCCAGGTATTAATATTAACCCAGTTGTTAAAATCCAACCCAAGTTATGGTCTCTGAATAACTAACAGTTAGCTTTACAAGCCACCTCACCTCTTTCTATCAGCTAAATTAGTACAAATATCTCTACTTAGAATCACTCTCTGTATGTCAAGCTGAGGCATATGTTTGAGGCATATGTTGCAGATTTTTTTAACACTTTCATCGACAGAGTTTGATGTCTTCATAAGTGTCTTTTTTTTTTTGCATGGGAAGGCACTGGGAATTGAACCCGGGTCTCTGGCATGGCAGGCAAGGACTCTGCCTGCTGAGTCACTGTGGCCAACCCTTCATAATATTTTTTTTTTAATTCTCCAAATAAACGGAATTATGCATCTTCAGAAGAATGGCCAACTTGGGTCAAAATCAATCCAAGATGGGAAGGTGGTAAGCTATCAACATCCTAGCAGATATCATCTCTGGAACAACCCCCACCACCACCTACACTTCTGGATTAATAGCACTTTGCTTTATGATTTCTTCACTGGGGGCAGGGCAGAGGTTTATCAGATTGAGAAACATACAAATCATGCATTCTCATTTTCAGAAACATACACTGTAAGTCCCCAGAGTACCATTAAGATGTGCTGCATAATCTTTAGAAATTGACTTAAAGAAAACAGATGCCAGTTTCTCTAGATGCAGGGGCATGGTTCCTCTGCCGAGTCTCCTATAGCTTTCATTAGAAAACAAATATTTGGCTTTGTAGAAGATGTCAATAACCTTAGTGAGAAAAATAAGAACTGATCTTTCCTGGGCTTAAATATCCAGGAGCCCTTCAAAAAAAATCTCTCATTTTCCTGTGAGTCTAATTCAACAAGACCCAAATGAAAACGAACCAGCAATATGGATTTCGTTTCTTGGTCCTAAGCCTAAACCCTTCATTTTCAGAGAACATGAAGATCCCTCACCTTTAAGGACTGTAACTTTATAGGCAATAAAGAAAAATAGATTTTATAGGTAGCATATCTGAGTTCAAGTCCTAGAAATTGGGAAGCACTGTTTATTGCTATTGTTATTCAAATAAAGCCGTGATCAGCCAGAGGGTTTCAATAGTAGCCCACAAATACTGAAACACAATAAGGCCTTATCATGAATGCTGGTGTTTTAAGGAAAGAAGAAAAGAAAGAGCAGTTTAATTAGAATTAGACAAGGAGAAAGAATGCAAATAGCAGAGGAGTGGCTAAAGGATATCTTAAGCTTTAGAAATCTATGAATTCATTCTTTTAAAAATGTACACCTTTCCTTGACCAGAGTGACATTACTGGTCCTTAAGCTCTCTTCCATGATTTCTTTGCAATAATTTGACCAATATTCCATTGTTAGATATATTTCTGTCCCAATGTGTTCACAAAAATACAAAATACTGTATCAAACATGTGGTATACCTATATATCCCCACCTATGTAATTTTCATCTTAAGATAAGTCTGTATTCCTGGAAGAAGAATTGCTCAATTAAAGGATCTAAACGTAAAAAGATTTTGATGCAAATTGACAAATGATCTTTCAGAAAATTCATGTCAATTTACCAGTACATAGTAGTTTTGGATTCACCTTTTCCCAACACTCTCTTTAACAGTGGGCATCCACAGTTAGTACATGGGGATTTTTTTTTCCTTCTGAGCAATATCTACCTGCTTTCTGTTGATAATAACATGTTAATTTCCTTTGCAGAAACTCCTGCTGTCCCACTGGACCACGTTTGTGGGACTGTTAATCAGTCATCTTGCTCTCCTAGAGAGAGTGGGGTGCTTGACCCAAACCAGGCCACTTGGATGCTGAAAACTGATGGAGTTCATTCATTCCACTGGTGGTACCAGGATGGAAGTCAGCAGGGTTCTTGGTGCTGAGACCCTCTGGAACTGCCCTGGTTCGTCCCCTTTCTAAGCCTGGCGTGCCAGTTTGAAAGGATTTATGTACCCTTGAAAAGCCATGTTTTAATCCTAATTAGTCTCATGAGAGCAACGGTTTCTTTAATCCCTATACAGCACTATAGGTTGGAAACTTGATTAGGTTATCTCCATGAAGATATGACTCAATCAATTGTGGGTATTAAACTTGATTAGATGGAGAAGTGTCTCCTGTTCTTATGTGAGTCTTGATTAGTTTAATGGAATCCTATAAAAGAGGAGACATTTTGGAGAAAGCTTTGGAATGACAGGAGAGAAACAGAGCAGAGTCACAACAAAATAGAGAGCCCATGGCCACCAGAGACCTTTGGAAATGAAGAAGGAAAATGCCTCCTGGGGAGCTTCATGAAACCAGAAGCCTGGAGAGAAAGCTAGCAGACATCACCATGTTCACCATGTGCCTTTCCAGTTGAGAGAGAAATCCTGAATGTCATTGGCCTTCGGGAACCAAGGTATCTCCTTGGATGCCTTAGATTGGACATTTCTATAGACTTGTTTTAAGATGAACAATTTCACAGCCTTAGAACTGTAAACTATCAACTTATTAAATTCTCCTTTTTAAAAGCCGTGTATTGCATTCCAGCAGCTAGCAAGCTATTACACCTGGTTATCCACATAAAACAACCAGATTTTTTTACCAATATTTTATAGTCTACAAAACATTTCTTAGCACATTACTATCCTCTGAGGAAGGACAGGTTTGAGTACCTCACAAGTATTCAGTGGTTCAGTAAACAACTCATTATCCCAATCTTAAAATTTAACAGCCTACAAAACAACAATATTAAAAACCTTGTATCAACATCACTTTAAAATCTTAACACATCATCACTTTAAGCAGTGCCATCACAACTCTGGATGCTTTTAATTTAAAGAAGAAAAGTTGTCCAAGTACCCCAAGATGCAACAAATGGCCACAAAACATACTCTGCAAACAAAGTAAATCCTTACACAGCGCTGGTCTCAGGTCAGAGAACAAGAAACCATAGAAGTGCAGGGTGGAAACAATTACTGCTTTTGCATGAGGAAATCCACACTTGGTATCTTACTACCATTGCCCATAATCCGAGAAAGTTCTTCGCCCCCTGTAACAGGCTGGCTAAAAGCACAGGTTCAAATCCACGGCTCTGCATGTGGTAGAGTCAAATCCATAACTCTGCTCTGAGCTTGGGCAAATTCTTTAATCTTTCTAAATTTGGTCTTCTCTTGTGAAATGGTGATATCAAAGCCTTGCAGATATTAAATGAGAAAATGCATATTGAGCTGCTAACATGGAATCAGGCACAAAGTGGGTGATAAGCAATTGGCAGTTCTTGGGGAATTTTCATCATAAAGGAACACTATCTGGTTTCTAAGGCATGGGGGTGGGAGTACTGCACAAAGTCTGGGCTGCACCCCAATGCACAGAATTTCCCTTCCCCAAAATGGATAGTGATGATTATCAAGACAATGTAATATGAGACTACCACTGGTTTATAAACATTTGAGGCTTTCCAGTTTACAAAGATTTTACACATATATTGTCACTTGATCTTCACTCAACCCAGAGTGTTAGGCTGGGGCAGGTATTAGCAATCCCATTTTAGAGATAAATCACACAGACAGCCCTCATCCATCTTAGCCACAGAGATGTTTGTCTGGTTTGGAAAATCAAGTTTTCTATTTTACACCTGCATATGGTGCATAGCAGCTTCTCACAAATAAGGGAGAAAGTAATTAGAATAAAGCATTTATCCTCTCATAGTCTTTGGGATCCCACTGAGAAAATATTTTCCCCTTCACTGTCCTGCTTCTCTAGGTGGAAAGCTAGGGACAAAATATCCACGTGATTGAACACTTTGCCAAATGCAATTCCTACTTCCGCTAGCTTCAGGGAAGACCATAAGAAAATCTAAACCTTGAATTGGTTCATCAAACACAAATATGAACTTACCAAAGCCCGTGAGGCATTGAGAGCATCATTTCAACCCAATGGTCTCATTTTCCCTAAACGTAAAACGGCCATCATCACCAACCTCATCATCATCATCATCATCATCCTTAATATTAGGACCCAGGAAATCTATGTCTCATATTATCCATGGTCATATAGTGTTAAGGACTGGCAAAGAAAGCCTTAACAGATGAAGAAAAGCCACATTCTACTACTTTTAAAAGTCCTGGTCATGAAGGGAGATGATGGGAGAGGGTGATTTTAAAAGCAAGAGTATTATGGAAGAGTGGTAGATAGAGGCAGGCTTTATAACCAAGAATGGGTAATTTGCCTAAGCAATAGAGCCTTTTCTGTGGGATTTTAAAGATCACAGGTACTAAGCATTCAGACAAAGTACTTTCTGAAACATGAAGCATTTTCTAAATTCTCCTTGAATATAAATCCCCAAATCTCCTCCCACATCGGTAGTGGAGGTGGAAGAGTAAATGCTGCCAAAAGAAGCCGTCGGGAGATGGGAGATGCCAGTGTCAGAAATGGGAATTCTAATTCTCCATCCAGCTGGGAGGGAGAAAAGGAGGCTTCGGAGAGTCATTAACTGTCGTACATAAGATTAATTGACGACCCACCAGTTGTGCCCTAAACACAGATGTACTGGGATCAGGACATAACCTTGAATACTAAAGGTGAAGGGAGAAACGGTTATTTCTGGGTCGGAGCAAACTACACATGCAGAATTGTGGGCGATGTCAAAATGCAAAAGCCGTGGAGCTGGAGAAGGCCATATATCACTGCACCCTTCCATAAAGCGGCTTGTCAGAAACTAGCCAAGGACTTAGATTAGGAACCAGCTGATACTGGGAAGTTTTTTGGTAACAACTGGTCCACAGCATGTCAGTTACCAAGTGACACAAGCCTGAACACACCCCTGCTGCCTATTTCCATTTCTCTACGTGGACAAAGTAGCAAAAAGGAAACATTAAAATTTGGTATGTGTACCGGCATGAGATTTTGCTTAGAGCTTCAGATCTAGTCTGGCACCCTCTCTCTGACCCCAGAGTATGTTTTTGGTGGGGAAAGAGGGCACTTTCCCTGGAAGATCTTGATATGCAAACATGAGCGCTCTTTCCCAAACACAGCATTCCCACATTAACCCACTGCCTGCTCTCCACGGCTGCAGGCTTTCTGCTGCTGTGTTCTCTACCAGCGATAGGAGAATTATTGATTCATGTATGCATTTTTATCTAAATTATCTGAATCCAGGGGATTATTTAGATATTTTTCATGAGAATGGAGAAAATAAGATTTTTTATTTTACTCTCAAACAGTGCTACTAAATGATTAGTGGCAAGTGATCAAAATCCTTACAATAGAAAGATTGTTTTCCAGTGCCTTTTTCAGTGAAAAAGTATCTTTTTCAATACCATGAAAGTGTTCGGTTTTATTTATGAACCAGTCACTATGCAAAGTACTAAGGTCATAAAAATGAATATGCCTCATACTTGAAGAGCACTTACTCTGTAATTATATATATATATATGCACAGATAAATATAATCATAACAACATCAAACTTTTATATTATATGTCATAACAACATCAAACTTTTATATTATATGTCATAACAACATCAAACTTTTATTGAGCACTGATAAGTGTTTTGCCATCACCATTTCGTTACCCACATAACTGTAGGAGGAGGGTCAGAAGCCTGTCTCTTTTATAGATGAGGAAACTGAGGCTTAGGTGGGTTGTTGAAGCTTACCTAAAGCTAGTACCAGACAGAGCAGAAATTTAAAGCCAGGAAATCTAAATACGTTGTTCAGCTGTTTCTGTAGCAGGGTATGAAAAGAATACTAATTTCACAGAGTCATTAAATATCTGGAGAAATCAAGGGAAAATTTCGCAAAGCTGACATTTGAACTAGGTATTAAATGATGGAGAGAAATTTTCTCAGGTGGAGATTTGGGCAGGTGAGGGCCTTTGGGTGGTCGGAGGGAGGCATTGCAAATAAAGGAAATAGTGGGTGCGATTATGGGTAAGACCATGCCCTTCCTTCCTTCTTTCCTTCCTTCTTTCCTTCCTTCTTTCTTCTCTCACTCCCCTCCATCCTATAATAATTGAAGCCTGTGTCAGGCTTGCCCTCCTATTAATAATATCACTTTTTCATAATTATTATTAATATGAGGAAGAATTTATGGAATAGAGAGTCTTGAGCAACCCTTCAGGGAGAGGCAGGCTTCAGTGTCTGATTAGAGATGGATCCGATACAGACAAAGGGACAGTGGAGGTGCAGTAGGTGAACTAAGGCAGGGAGCCCTGAGTTTTCATTCACGCACACGTGCCTGCACTTGAGGCTGCTAATGCACACTTACAAACATCACTGGCCAAAAATGAAAGATTCTGAATCGTAGCCACTTGTAAATGGAAAGTTCTTTAGTTCCGGTGTGAACTCAGCAAGGGCTAACTCTGTCACTTGGAGGAGGGCTGTGGGATCAAGCTGGTGAAGAGAAAGGCCACAACTCTCCTACCCTCTGAGAGAGGGAAGCTACTTAATTGCCACACCTCACTCCTGACATCTCGGGAGGTCAAATGTGGATGAATAGGGTGAGGCAGGGCGGTGGGAGAGCGTCAATATGTGTGTCATGAATGGCATCTTAAACCTCTTGTAAAGAAACAGAATTCCCAAAGGGTGGAGGGTAAGGCTCTGGCTAAGTGGCTCAAAATCAGAAAGAACACTGGCTGGAACTGGACATCCAGGGCTACTTATTTTGGGGTTCACTAATTATAGTGAGGCCTGCTCTGGAAGGTCAGTGACTACATGGGGTTTTATTCCTTATGAAATAAAGTCTTTGTAGGGGATACTAATTTCCTGTGAGAAGGAAACTCTCCAGCCCTTCATCTATAGGAGATGGACAATGGTCATTTGTGGAACACACCTTAGTAAATGCCCTAGGATTCTCTACTTCTATTTTCCTCCTTTCCATCCTTTCCAATAATCCCTGTTTTCAATTCCAGGATCTCATGAAGCCTCCACATTCTTGGATCATGTGACCTAGAAAGAATCAATGAGGTCATTCCATCCTTTTGCCCTAATTGGTTGGTTCTCCTGTGGAAATTTCTCCATGGAAATGAAAATGGTGGGATCACAGTCTGGGAACTCTTACCGAGAATGATGGGACAAATGCACTCTCTCTAAAAAGTGTGATGTGTAGATGTGAAGATGTTAGGGCTTCTTTCTGAGCACAAAGCTGGCATCCAAAGGTGATGAAGCTGAGAGAACACCACCAGCAGCCCGGTCCTCATAATGGCCACTGCTTCCGAGCAGTTGATATGTGGTCACCACTGTGCGAAGTGTCCTTCTTTGATTAATTCACTTAATTTCACCTAAATCCTAATGTGCATTATGCTAGGTTCTGCTGCTGCTGTTAGTTTACAGATGGAGGTTTTGCGATGCCATTGAAGTGTCCAAGAGTGGGTGATAGAGATAGGATTCAAAGCCGGGCTAGACCTGGATGACTCAGATTCTTCACCATCATGCTACATCAACAGATAGTCTCAGAGTGGAGAAGGGGCATGGATGAGGGGAAGGAACTCATGAAAGGGTTCCTGGACCTAGTCCCCTGACCCCATACCAAAATGAAAACCAAATGCAGAAGCTGATGTCTAAATGGTAAACTAGGAACACATAAACAAGAGGCAAAACAGACATAGAGTTTCCATTTTCCCTAGCCAGATTCCCTCATACTAAGGTCAGATGAGCAAAACACAAGACTATGAGGGTCCTTTTAGCTCCTGAGCCCTCAACAAAAGAGGAAAGGTTTCACAAACACCACCTGTTATTAACTGAACTGTATTCCCTAAAAGATAGACTAAAGTCCTAACCTCTGGTACTTGTGAATGTATCTTTATTTGGAAATAGGATCTTTGAAGATGTATTCAAGTTAAGAAGATAATAAGATCATACTGAATTAGGGTGCTACCTAATCTAATATGACTGATGTCCTTTTAAGTAGAGGAGGATAGACACAGAGAGGTCATGCAAAGACAGAGGCAGAGATTGGAGGGATGTATCTACAGGTCTAGGAACACCAAAGATTGTCTGCAAATATCAGAGGCTAGAAGAAACAAGAAAGGATTCTTCCCAATAGATCTACAGGGAGCACGGCCCTGTCAACATCTTGATCACAGGCTTCTAGCTCCAGAACTGTGACTGTATAAATTTCTCTTGTTTTAAGCTGCCGAGTTTGTGGTACTTTGCTATGATACCCTTAGAAGCTAAGAGCACCCAACTTCTTAGAAGAGCTCTAGAAAGGGTTGATGTGACATCTATGCCCCAGGCTCAGTCAAGAGTACTTTTCAGAGACAGAGGGCAAAATAGAACTCCTTGCCTAATTGACAATAATCACCAGACTAGGTCTGAAGGACTCCCACCAATTGGCTGACTTTGCTCTTTCCCATGCCAGCTCTCAACTAGCTGACCTAGTCAATGAGAAAAACATTCCAAGGACCTGAATGCAATGTATTCTCTACACCACCCAAGGTTTGAACTCTTCATACCTTGGAGTGAAGGTTTTCACTTTTATCTCTGGTGATAATGGAAGTCATTACCAGAAATATAAACACTCCTGTTCTCATCCTAATGAGGGTAAGTCTTCCAAGATGATTTGGCCATTATGAAATGGTCACCAACCCCAGGAGCTTCATATTATAGTCTTTCCTACAAAGAAGTCAGTCATCTCTCTGGTTTCTTGTAGAATCAAGATATTGTCAACAGAAGAAAGCACTGATTTCAAGTCCAGACACTTCTATAAAAAGAAATGCTCTAGTAAAATTTGAATCACCTCCTCTGGACAATGGCTTATCAAAAAACCCCATAACTGCCGCAATGTCCTACAGTGCATATTACTACTGCATTATGCCTGCAAATTGCTAACACCACTGCCTTTAATAAAGCAAAGGGTTTCTTTCTTCACCAGGGAGTTGGTAAATATTAAAATTCCCTCTTTGGCGCTCATTCTAACCAGGGCAATTATCTGTGAGGACTATTCACAATGGATTCAATTTGACAATAATTATTCTTAGCAATGCCAGTTGGTAGTTTCCTTGGGCTCCTTGCCTCTGCAGGCATGAAAGCTAATTTGGATTCCAAGAGTGTCTGTTTTAAAATTCCCTCATGTCAATTCAGTGCCTAGGAAGACAGCAGGAAAATTTCCAGTTCTTTATTTTGCATATGATGTTCTCTGTCTACCAAGAGGGACATGTTTCAGATACATGATAGACATTTAGCAACATGTAGGGCAAATTAAGAAAGTTGCATGATCCTAGCCAAAGTAGAATGAAGCACACTGAACTGCTTCTCTTTGCTTCTGACAAATTCCTCTATGGCCTATCATACATGAATTCAAATACCGCATTCTTCTCTCTTTCTTAGAGAATCCAGTGGACCTTCCATGGCCTTTTCCACCAGTTCGCACTGGAACACCAGTAGGAGTCCTACACCATCAGCTCTCAGATGGTAAAGCCATTCAAATCCACTCTCTACCTAGATGGTAAATACACACTCCTTGGTTCTCACCATTCATCAGTTGTAATGGTACATTACATTACAACGGAAGACAAAAGAAGCACATGTCATGGTTCATCCACTTCCTGAGTTTAATGTCTAAAGTTGTTATCATTCAACCACCAGTGAGCACTGAAGGGAGCATGTCTTGTTTTATTTTATTTTTCTTCTTTTGTAGGCAAAAAGCTTTTCAACGGTGCAGCGCTACTTAACAAAAAACGAACTCATTCAGCAGCCCTGCCAGGTATTGGGAATGAATTGTTTTTCTACTTTTAATAGGTTGGGACAATGAAGCAGATATTTCTCTGTACCCAGATATGGAATCTCTCCAACCTTTAAACTTAATTGCACAGCAGAGTATCCAACTGTGTTTGTGGGAGGGTATGGGGCCATTAAAATTCATTTGATACTGAGTCTCCAGAGCAATGCACAAGCTTTCATCCTACTGACTTTCCCCATCACAGAGTCCAGTAGACTCCAATTTCTTAGGGACTCAGTGAACAAATAAATGGTAATAATGTGTTGTCATCTGGGCATGCTGTCCCTCACCTGTTCCCCTCTGTGACCAAAAGCACACATTTCATAGGAAAAGGGCCTATTCAGGTCAGGCACTCAGTGTGTCACCAAGAACAAGAACAGACCTTCATGGAGAACCTGGGAGTTGGCTTCCGTGCATCGCAGGTGACCTTCTATGAACAAAAGCCGTTCAAATCTCAAAAACACTTCAACTTGAGGTTTATTGAAAAGCCAGCTCTCAGATACACTTGCAGAATATAATAATGGTTCTGTTAGGGTTATTCAATGCCAGCCACATTAGACAAAAGGACTAATAAAAATAAATCTTTGTAATGAGAAAGAGCATGCATATGTTTTCACTCTTTTCCTCTTCCTCTATTGACTCTTGGCAAAGAGCTCAGGAAATAGGAAGTTAGAGTCAGAGGTTTTTAGTAACTAGGAACATCCATTAAAAAAAAAAAAAAAAAACATTCAGATGTAGCCTCTCTCTCCAGCCAACACAACAAGTAAACTCACCACCCTCCCCCTGGCTATGTGGGGCATGACTTCCAGGGGTGTGGACCTTCCTAGCAATGTGGGACAGAAATCCTAGAACGAGCTGGGACTCAGCATTAAGGGATTGAGAAAACCTTCTCAACCAAAAGGGGGAAGAGCAAAATGAGACAAAATAAAGTTTCAACGGCTGAGAGATTCCAGAGTCGAGAGGTTATCCTGGAGGTTATTCTTACACATTAAATAGATATCACCTTGTGAGTGAAGATGTAATGGAGAGGCTGGAGAGAACTGCCTGAAAATGTAGAGCTGTGTTCCACTAGCCATGTTTCTTGAAGATGATTGTATGATATAGCTTTCACAATGTGACTGGGTGATTGTGAAAACTTTGTGTCTGATGCTTCTTTTATCTATCTTACCAACAGACGAGTAAAACATACGGCATAAACATAAATAATAGGGTGAACAAATGTTAAAATAAATTTAGACTGAAATACAGTGATCAATGAAAGGGAGGGGTATAGCATGTATGAATTTTTTTCTATTGTCTTTTTATATCTTTTTCTGAATTGATGCAAATGTTCTAAGAAAAGATCATGATGATGAATACGCAACTACATGATGATATTGTGAATTACTGATTCTATATGTGGAATGGAATGATCATATGATAAGAATGTTTGTGTTTGTTTATTGTTATATATATATATTTTTTAATTTAAAAATAAAAAAATTTAAAAATTTAAAATAAAAAAAACAACTCCAACCATGATTTGTGACTGCCTAGATCATGGGCACAAGTACAACCCATGTCCTAAATTGCACATAGTCAAGTGTCTGAGGTTGACCAGCATCTCATCTACCCTGAGGTAAGTATTCCCTTATTATAGAGCTTCTCCTTCATAAGAACATTAGAGTTTAGTTTTAATTTTTTCAGATCTGGCTTCTTCTGAATTTTAAATCTGTTAGCTAATCATGAATAGCGCATTTACCTGGCTACACAATTTTGTTGCAATATCCTCCCTACGTAATAGTTGTGGGAATGTTAAAAATAAAATAAAACAAAATATGCATCATGTCCTTGAGATAAAATCAGTACTTTCTCAAGGTAAGCGGTAGATTTTAAAATTGCATCTAAAAGAATGGTGCCATTTTGAAGGATGATCTTCAATACTATTAAAATGAAATGGTGTAAAATGGAAACTCTACATTCGTTTAGTACTTAGAAATCAGGTCTGAGACCTGAAGCATATAAAATCAATAATATTAATAATACCAATAGGCATAAGAATCATTGTTATTAATTATTATAAATGATAAATGTCTTCTCTAAATTTATTCTGGAGCATAAAGTATAGTAAATAATTCATCCTTTGAGCCTAGGGGATGAGTATTCCAGGGCAAAGGAACTGCAAATACAGAGGGTTGCAATGAGCTTGGCACTTTTCAAAATGAGCAAGGGGAGGGGGGTGGCTGGGGAGGAGCAAAGTAAATACAAAAGTGATATCCCAAGTGATAGGAAATGAGATCTTTAAGGTAGGCAGAGACCAGATCTTATGGGACCTTATGGAGTGCAGTCATTTTATTTCTCTTTCTAGGAATAATGGGACAATAATGGATAATTTTACTTTTTTTTTTTTTGCATGGGCAGGCACCAGGAATTGAACCCAGGTCTCCGGCATGGCAAGTGAGAAATCTGCCTGCTGAGCCACTGTGGCCTGCCCAACAATGGATCATTTTAAATGGGCAATTAACTGAATCAATTTACATCTTTAATAATTTGGGCTGTTATGTGGCTAATGGATTGGAGAGGCAAAGTGGATCTCGGGGAGTCCAGTTAAGGGGCTTTTGCAGTAGTAGGGGAAAGCAATAATGTTGGTTTGGACCAAGGTCATGGCCAACATTGAGAGAAACATTGAGGAGTGAATAGACAGGATAGACCTTGGAGACAGGGTCTGAACAACTGGCTGGTGGTCGAAAGAGAAGAAGTGAAGGAAAAGAAGCATTCAAGAATGAGACACATGAACCAATAAGCGCAATGCCTCAATACAGATGAGCTGCTATTATTATTATTATTATTATTATTATTATTATTACTACCCAGCCCTAACTGCAATATCATTATTTAGACTGGCAAATGCAACATTAGAGGTCAGTCTATATCATCCCTGGAGCTCACAGACGGCACAAGCTCTGTAGACACTCTCCACTTGGCTCTGAGCCATCCTTGCAACACAGCTAAAACCCTGGTTCCTTACCTCAGACTTCTTTATCCATTACCTCTTACAATGGAATTCAATCCTTGTCTTCCTCCAATGATGTCATTTGCATACTGGTACTGCCTTTGCCCAAGCTGTTTCCTTTCCCTGCAGCTATTCAGGTCCGGCACTTCCTTCAGCCCACCCTGTCCTCTGTCAGCTTCTATCACGCCATATTTCCCACCCACACCCCACCACCATTTTCTTCCCTTCCCCACTTGGCCTTCCCTTCGCCCCAGGAGAGCTGCCTGATCTCTCCTACCATGGGCATTTGCATGTGCTGCCCACGTTGTCTGGGAGATTCTTCTCATGCCTCCTCCTCCATTCTGTGTTTCCAATTCCTGGTCTCTTCCAGTCTTAGCTCAAAAATCACATTCTCAGAGGACCATGTCTTGACCTTTTCACATTTAAGTTCCTTTGCTGTCTGCTTTCCTAGAACTATATGCCTTTTCTTTAGATCACCTTTCTCAAATAGTAATAATACATTTGTTACTGTGATTATTTTATTTTATTTTCTCAGTCTAATCTCCCTCTCTAACCCTTCTCAGCTATAAATTCCCAAGGAGCAGGGACTTTGTATGTTTTTGTCCAGCATTGTAATATAGGCACCAGCAGTCAATATATTTGCAATAAATAAATAAGCAGGATGAACAGCTATGGTTCCTTCTTCCCCAAGAAACCCACAAGTATTACTTTTATCCACATGATTTCCTCCTTCACTAATGTGTAGAATTTCTGGTCTTACCACAAACTATTAAATGTTTTCCTTTAGTGCTTTATGCCCATTTAAAGGGTAGAATCCTTGAGGACAGAATCAATGCCTCATTTATTTGCATCTTCTCTTTTCCTTCCATCCTTCTTTCCAACATACACCTACACACCATGGTCTCTAGCACTGTGAGGCACTAGCAGGTGCAGATATAACACACTTGTAACAACTGCACTAGGCAATAACTCATATATTTATCTACTCCAATTTTATCTGGGAATTTTAAAATCACATGATTCCTGGATACGATGGGGGCATTTTGTTTTCAAATTTCTATTTTCTGTTTGTCAAGGAGAAGGTTCTTTCAAAAAGCCATTTTTACTCATCATGAGTTTGTGTATTTTTAGATTCTTTTTATAAATAAAGCTCAACTGAGTTACAAATGTCAGAGTGAGAATAAGCATCTCAAGTTTACATTCTGCTATTAACAGTGACATACTGAAAGTGACAACTTTATAAAAGTGATTGACAATCAACAACTTAAAGGGATAGTTCAAATCCATTCTTTAGGCAAAAACTGTGTAACTAGGACAGAATCCCCAGTCTGATGAAAGAAAATCATTTAAGTGGATGTTTAAAGAGAATGCCATTGTGACATACTTTATTCTGATTTTGTGGAATAAAGCTTGAAAGTATGCAAATGCAATTAAGTGCATGTACATAAAGTGTTCAGAAAATCACCATGAGGGTGAGAAAGCTCATGCTTGTGACCTCTTATTGGTAGATACCATCTATCTACCAATCTGAAGTATCGAAGAACACTCAGTATATTTGAAAAATAGATGGCCAGCTCTCAACCTTAGTTCCATCTGCCTGTTACGTTGAGCCCTCTGCACTTTTAGTTGCGTACCATTTGGTTTCTCTTTTAAAAAGGCGCCACTCAGGCCTTTCTGGCTCTATCACTATCCCCGTAATCTGTGTATCCATAAACCAACGGAAGCATAAACTGGTGCTAGTAAAATCAGAAAAGCAAATGCATTAGTTCCCCTAGTTCTCTGAAATACACTAGCTGAGGTTTAAGGACAGGGGAATATAAAGTTGAAGCTGGATGCACCAGTGCCCTTGATCCAAAGCAAATAGATTCCCAGCAGGAGGGCTGCAAGGATGCTCAGAATCAAATGTACTTGTCAGAACACCATTGGTGCTGGCTGTATCATGAAGGCAGAGATCCCTGGAGACATACAGGCCTTAAGGATGGAGATGCTCGGTGTCACCAAATACCTCACCTCTGGGCTGCCATTCCAGTGAAGGAAGAAAGAATCCAAAATTTTTAGCACTGTTGCTTAAGCTCTTAAATATAAGGAGGACACTTTGGTATAAGAGAATAGAAGGTTGTTAAGGGACAGACTACTGTCTTAGATCCAAGTGGCCTAAGGAAATAAACTGGCTTAAGGAATATCCACTTAACTGTGTATTATTCCTTCCAGTGCATGATTTAGCTCAAAGAGGCAAGGGTGGATTGCAAACAATGGCCATGAGCTTATCCCATCCACATATGCACACACCTTTCAAGGTGAGTTTGTTGTATCTTCCTTCACTATCTAGCACTTCATCTCTTGAATCTGGTAATGGGCCTGTGACATGCTTTGGTCAATCAGACATTAACAAATGTGATACAAGCAGAGGCTGGAAAGTGCTTGCAAGCTGAGGGTTGCTCTCTTGCTGCACTTGGAACTGAGACACAAGCTAGCCTACTAAACAAGCCTGAGCGAGGCTGCTGCACATTCTACATGGCAGAAAAAGGAGGTACATAGCCATTCCCAGCCATATGAGTAAATCCATTCTATATTACCAGCCCCAGTGCATTAGAAACCAAGGTAAAACTAGCAGAACTGCCCAGCTGAGCCCTACCCACATTACTGACCCAGAGAAATGTGAAAATGATTGCTAAAAATCACTAAATATTGGAATTGTTTGATACAAAGCAAAGGCTAACTGTTAAAAAGGCATGAGTATTATGAAGTCCTGGGCTTCTGGTAATCTCCTCTGTTATATTTAGGTTAGGAAGCAGAAGAACAAATGAAGAAATAATGCTAGTAGATAACCATAGCAATCTGGGAGTCTATGCTTAATATTAATTTTTAATATTACTTTTTTGAAAAAGGTTATATACATGCATGGCAAAAAAAAGTGAGTGAATGCAAAATGGCATACAATAGATTGTTAGACTCCTTTTCCTAAAGTTTCAACATCCTTGTCCTTGAACAATCACTATTAACAATCCTTGCATGCCTTTCCAGAATAAATCCTTGCATCCGTATATATAATCTGCATACACCAATTGACCATACTATATACACTCCTCTGAGCCTTCTTTTTGTTCTATGTCTCTGTATATAAATCGACATTAACATATAAGCTGAGTTTCTATTTATTATCTTTCCATACTATCACATTTAAATCTACCTCATCAGTAAAGTAGCTGCATGGTACTACTGTATAGGAATTCTAACAGGGGAGATGTTCAAACAAACCCATTTAGCATATGGATTCCATCTAGAACTAGGAAGCACTGAATAAAATACCAAGTAATAAAGGCCTGTGGTTCTTGCTCAACAAAGAAAGTCAATACTCCTGCTCCATCAGGGGCACTTGCCAAACCAGAGGAGGTGAGTTGTATGCAGGGGTAAGGAGATGAAGGCAAAAAATTAGAAGAAATGAGATACTTAAAGATGGACATGGCTATGCACACAGACTAGCCAGTGCAATTCATCCACCATCACTGCATCCTCTCTTCCATCTTCTCTCCCTCTCTCATAATAACTAATGTTTATTAAGTACCTTCTACACGTTAGGTACTATACTAAATTCATAAATGCACAGTCTCATATAATCCTTAAAACAGCCTACCAAAGAGGCTATCATTACCATCCCCACTTTGCAGATGAGTAAACTGAGACTTAGGAAGGTTAAATGACTTGCCCAAAGTTCTGAGCTGTCACTACATCCCTGCCCTGGAGAATGTCTCCTTAGGCTTTTCCTAGGGAACTTCACTGGTCTGAGATGATAGGCCTTGAAGGCGTCACATCAGGTTGGACAGGAGTTCTGATATCAACTTTCCTTGGAGTCATCACAACCATTACAACTGATCTGGAACCCCTATGGGTCTGCATAGCTTTCCATGAATCAGAAAAATGTAATAGAACCACAAGATCCTTTTATATCCTCTCACTGCCTAGGATCAACAGCAGAAGTACAATTAAGGTAACTTTTAAGCTCCAGTTAGCATTCCGTCAAGGAAGAAATTGTCCAACCCATTCTCAGGAGACCAGGAAGCCAGGGTTCCATATCTATGAACTTTCTAGCAAGATATCAAAGTCAAGGACTCTCCTTCCCTCATCTAGAATGTAAGTTTTTTGGGAGCAGGAATTTCTTCTATCTTGGTCATCACATATAAGACTCTCTCTTTCAAGTATTTGCTGAACAAATGAATGAATGACTCTAGAACAGAAGACAAGTCCTAAGAGGGGTGTGAAAATCAAAATTTGCTTCCAGATCACCAAAGAGTCTTAAGGAAGAGTCACCTGTTTTAGAAGCTTAGAAAAAAATATGAAAAAGGTACCTAGTACTTAACACGTCTTCGAAATGAATAAAAATCTTGAATAAGAACACACACTTCGCTAAAAGGGACTCATATCTACACTAACTTTTAAGTGGCAAGAAAAGGAGAAACAGCAGAGTGGTCTGTAAGGCAAAAAGGAGAATGGCCTGGGGCCAGACTAAAGATGACCTACTAAGGGCACTCCAGACCACCGCCACTGGCAATGAGTCCATCAGGTTGTACTACATCCCCATTGGAGTAGCTCTAGGAGGATGGGGCTCTACCAGGAAAGGTAGGAAGAAAAGACATGGGCAAGTTGGAGCAGCTATCCCAACCCAGATCCTAATAAGGCAGGTAGGAAACCTGTGAGTGGAAAATTTTTAAAAAATCATTCCTTAAGGATTGAGACGAAATAGAATGATCTCAGTAGACAAAGTCAACTTTAAACATTGTCCTCTATCTACTGTACACATATCTAAATGGGCTTTATATATATATATATATATATATTTTTTTTTTTTTTTTTTTCACGGGCAGGCACTGGGAATTGAACCCAGGTCTCCAGCGTGGCAGGTGAGAATTCTGCCACTGAGCCACCGTTGCATCACCCATAAATGGGCTTTATAACATTTTGTCATTCATGTGGTCAAGTGTTATCAGATGTTGATGTCAGTCTTGAAGTCTTCCAGAATCTTGATTTGACCGGGTAAAGTCCCTCCTCTGCTCCTGCAGTTACTGTACATACATTCGCTGTAGAGCAACAGCCTCTTAACTTAGTTTCTTTCCACTGCTGTTAATCTTCTTGAGGAAGGAAACTCCACTGTGTTCACAAGTGCATGGAACATAGATGGTTGGTACTTGAACATATTTCTGACGAGCCCATCTGTGAAGTCATTCCCACCCTTTGCTAAGTATTGGAGGTATGAGAAGTGCAACTTGATTCACTGTGCTACTGGTGACTTGATAATAGTATATAAACATTTATAAAATTTACTCCTTGGTAAAAGGTCTATGAATGTGTGCATGTGTGTGTGTGTCCAAGAGAATAGAATGTAGATACACTGATGGATGATATGCTGAAGGCTTCCTACAGAGGCTTCCATTAAGTTACTAGGTATTTTCCTGATTGGGAAGAGGATGGAAGACCTTGTCTTCATGGTCTTAGTATGACAATTCGGTATTTACATGAACTGGCATGACTCAATCATTCATGCAAATATGCCAGAACTCAGAATTTTCAAGAACGGCTTCCTCACCTTGCTTCAACCAAGGGAAATGATATCACCCATTAACAGCTCACAAAAGAAGAAATGACACATAGTACTGATTCTCTGGTGGGGGTTTTCTAGAACAGACGTCCTGAGAAATACTGAAATTCCTCCAAGCAACAGCAGGTGAGCATCGGAGAAAGCCCTTATTAAAACAGAGCCTGTCCGATGTATTCACCCTCACTGCTTCCTTTTGCTCATCTCCTTTGTAATCTAAGCAGGTGACAACTTCATTCAGCTGCTAGTAACAAGAGGAGGTATCGATTCCCTGTGAGTGTCCTAATGACTGGAGACTGGAGCACAAACCATAAATGGAGACTTTCTGATTCCAAGTGAAATTATAGTTTGCCCTACGAGATTGCACAATAAATCAGGGGAAAAACCAGCCAACATAGGACTCTGGGGTCACTGAAGTGATGTTGACACATTACAATAATGAGAACTTGAAATACCTCATGCCCTATTGATTTTTAAGCTGAATCATTCCCACTGCAGAAGATTACAAGACTCTGTCTTAGAATCATGGCTCACATGGGAGATGCTGATGAAAAATATACCCAATCCAATCAGAATGAAAAGCTTTACTTGTCCTTATTACAAATCTAATACCATTGTCCTTAGGCTGTGTGATAGGCACCTAACCTACAATGGATAAAGAAAGCAAAATAAAAAATTTAGTTTTAATTAAAATTTTTCACACCTTTTTACACATAGCTCTCAGAGCTGTGCCTATACAGTAAAAGTCACCCAATAGAAACGACATAACTGCTCAATTAGTGCATTATTAGCAATTTCTTTATGATTTTCCTATTCCAGGGTAGCTGTCAAGCTCCCAGTATCCCCGTAGCATTTTGAAGAATGGGAAGTCATATCCTAACAACCAATGTATGTCCTGGTCAATAGGAAAAGATCATTCCTCTAGCATCCAGCATCTACAGATCTCCCCTTTTCCCAGAAAAGTGCTCCATGGAGTGAATAAACACAGTTATGGGAGGCCAACTGGTGACTAAGTTAATTACTAACCTGTCACACAATCACAGAATGGTAATTTATTATCACTGTTGCATTAACCATAAATCCCTCTTTGCCAATAGGGTTGGGGGAGAGAGATCTGAAGCACTGCTGCCTGTCATACAACCTATATGAGGTCATGTCGATATGCCAGTGGGGGGACACATATAATCTGTCCTCTGCTTCTACTGTGCATGTGGTTGTTGCTTTCACTACAAAAAGGAATTTCCCCAATGTCTAGGCTTTAGGGAAGAGAGAACCAGCAGGTAGAAATAGCACTGTCTTTTCTGAATAGGACACTGAAAGCATTATCCAATTATTATAGATGTCATTATTACCTAGATTCACCAGGATTTAATACATCCTAAATATTTTCTCACTGCCCAATATGATCATACATTCTTTGAAAACATCTCTTGGTATCCTACTCTGGACTAGGAATTGTGCTAGGAACTCAATATATAGATTGCTCACCTACTCCCTGTACTCATGAAATTTACAGTCCATCTCCACAATCTAACTGTGGAAATGAATCCCTGTAGGCCAAATCCATGGCTCTAAAAAGGCCTGACTGTAGGACGAATCCTTACTTGCTTCCAGGAGGCTGACTGAAATAGACGAACAGTGTTTCTTTTCTCTCAGATATCCTGATTGCTTTTCACCTATTAATTTGAAACGCTGATGCCTTGCTTTTTTTTGCAATTATTTATCTCTGCTTAGAAATCACCTTAAATCCTATTGTTTACTTAATTTTATCAACCTCAGAATAATTGGCTGGAAATGTCATCTTTTGACATGGTTTCAGGAGAGTCCTATTCTCTTACCTTTGTTGTTAATTCAAATATTTGTTAATGCAGCTGAAAGTAGGTGATCAATTTTAGGCACTCCATCATTCTTGGTAGAGAAAAGAGTTCAAACCTTGGTATACGGGGGGAGGGGGCTTTAGAGGGTAACCTCACATAATCTCACTCTATAGCATTTTAAGGAGTGACTCTTCTGGCATCAATCATAACAAAATTTTTCTACAAGCCTCCCTCTAGAGTTAGAGAAGTCACTGACTGGTAACTTTGTTTACAGGGTAAAAAAGTAGCTGAGAATTGAAGAGCTGTTCACAAAAGGTTGTAGAGGACTCTAAGTTGACACTACATTTCAACAATCTGTTCTGTCTTTGACCAGGTAGTCCCAGCTCATGTCACCACAGGAAGACCTTGAGGATGGGTCCGGAGGGCATGTGACAAGCACCTCTTCTTTTCCTAGCATCAGTTATAAAACACAGTGGTTAAATGTGCCAGTTATGGACTTAGACTGCCTACTGTCAAGTCCTGGATAAACCCTGTGTGATCCTGGGTAAATGACTTTACCTTCTCTAAAACCTGCCCTCATCTGTAAAATGAAGGCAATGATTGCTCCCGCCAAATAAGGCTGTTTTGCAGCATAAACAAGCAGTGTGCAGAGCTTCGAGCATTGCTTGTCACACATTATACAAGGTAGATGCTAGCTACTATATTTTTCCCCATGAGCAGTGGTGCCTTAGCTTGGAGGTACTTGCTTTGATTTTCTAAGCACAGTCTGGAGGTGGGAAAACATAAATAGTTCCAGATAAATGTGCCTAAACTGATATGTTCAAGTGGACAGCCAAAATTCAAAGTAACTCCATTATAGCAAGGCTACAACATGGCTATTAAAAGCTCAGCACAAAAAACACTAATAAGCTGTTAAGAAACACAATCTAACTATACTAGAAACCTGCACGCCCAGCACATAGCATATTCCCAATCTACTTGTTCAATGAATAGCAAAAAGTCAAATGAATGAAGCATGTGATGAATAACACATGAAATGAAGAAAGTTCCAAGTATTAGGTAACTCCACTATTTCCTCCCACTGAGGTCTCTGCCACTGCTTACATCAACAATCGAGTCTAAATTTACAGGACAGAAATAGAAGACCACATATAATTTATAAATAAAAACGCTGGCGACCATGCCTTCCAAATTCCCCTGGCCGCTTTCAACAAGACGCTCCAGAGTAGCACATATCTTTCTTGTTAACATTTCATGGAATCTCTCCATAAACATACGCTTGTTCTTGTCTTCAACATTTTGTCCTGTCACTGCAACAGATGGCTTTACACTGAAGCATATGAAAATATTAAATACTTTATAAGCCTGGTGGAAATCTGAAATGCCTTTGGAGGAAGGAACAGATCAACAATAAATGTGAAACAGCCACACGTGATTCCACTAAAAACAGGTATCTGCAAGTTGAGCTGGCAAGTAGAAGTGGGCAGAATCCATTCCACATCTTTGCTGATTGTTAGGGCAGTAAGGGGTTCAGCTTGCCATCAGACTCATTTAGACCATACAGAAAAACAGAGCATCCTGCCATTGAGAACTGTTAAATATTACAGTGTATAACCAAGGGAGGGTTGTGAAATATGCTTCTTGGATATCTAAAAACCAGAAGAAGTATCCATCTGTCTGGGATGGCCAAATAAAGCAAGTTTAGAGACAGAGCAATGAACTATGGGAACAGTGAAATCAGCTAGCTCATTGTTCTATATGCCCAATTCCATTTATTATTTTTTTCTCAGAGTCACCTTAGCAGATGTTTACTCAACCAAATGAATGCTGCTTTCTCAGCCAACCCATAGGGTATGACTTAACAGATCTGGGAAAGACAAAGCATCGAACTGCGGTTAAAATGAGGGGTTCTCAATCCAAACAGCTTACATTCGAATGCCATAGATTGTATCATCTTGGGCAAGATAATACTTAACCTCTTTGGGCTTGATTCTTTTTCTGGAAAGAATCTTTTTCTGGATAATAGTGGTACATACTTCATAACGTTGTTGTGAGGACAAAATGAATTAACATATGTAACACGCTTAAAATACAGACTGGCATATGGTGGATGCTACACAAATGCTGGCTAGTCTCTATCTTTAGTACTATTCTTCATGGAAATAAACATCAAGATGTGGATAAGATTTTCTTGTCCCCCCTCCTCTCATTGGTTTGTGTACAACTGGAATTAACTTTCAACATGCATAACATATTAGTGTTTTCCACAACGTGCCAAAAAAAATCACCAAAGCCCACTCCAGGGCATTTAGCCCAGAGAAATGAAAACGTATGCTCACTCAAAAACCTGTACACAAATGTTCATAGCAGATTTATTTTTAATTGCCAGAAACTGGAATCAGCCCAGATGTCCTTCAATGACTGAATGGTTAAACACGCTATGAACAATTTATACCATGGAATGTTACTGAGCAATATAAAGGAACAAAGAACTGATGTAAGCAAAACATAGGTGAATTCCAGGCAAGTCTAATGACTGAAAAAAGACAATAGCAAAAGATCAAGTACTATATGATTCTATTTTATTAACATTTTGAAAGGACAAAATTTTCTAATTGGATGACAGATCAGTACTCGTCAAGGATCAGGGACAGGAAGAGAATGATAAGAGGGAGATGGATATGGTTAGAAAATGGTTATGCAGCCATTTGGTATCCTCACTGCAGTGGTGTATAGAGGAGCTTGTATCAGTGTACTGTCCTGGCTGTACATACTTTAAACTATAGGTGCTATTCCCTGGTTTTGCTAAAAAACAGATTGTGTTTCCTTGATTTATTTTACCCTTTGGGGAAAATAGGCAAAGTGTTCAAGGGATCTCTCTGTATTATTTCTTGCAATTATGTGAATCAACAATTACCTCAATTAAAATTGCAAATAAAAAATGGGAACAGGAGGATTGTGGGAAGATGGCCGAGTAGGAAGCTCCAGGAATCCATCCCTCTACGAGGACAACTATTGAACTGGCAGGAACTGTCTGAATCAACTATCTTAAAACTCCAGGGTATATGCTACTGTTCAGTATACAAGGAGGAGCAGAATGAAGAGGCTGGTAAATTGCAGTAAGTACCAATAAGTTTCAACCTCTCTACAGAGGTCACTATCCCCTTCTCCCAGCCTTGGCGCAGCACTAGGGACTGGACCTTAGGCTCCTGGTATAGCTAGATGGTGCTGGGGGGGTGGGTGGGGCAAAGACACACCAAACTCTGGTGTGTATGCGTGGTCTGACCTGTTATCACCACTTCTGATAAGCTACTTCAGGTCACAGAGGGCCAGCTCTAAGAGCAGTGACTGTACCAACCCCCTTGGACAAAGGCAACAGAGCAGTCTTCAAGACAGCAATCCTTGTTAAAATCACGCAAAACAGCTAAAGGTAGCATTCACTGAGCAAGTGCTGAAGCCACAGAAGTTATGCGTGCCCTTGCCAACCCCTTCCCTTATATCTCCACAGCACAGGCCACGCCAGCTTGGGCTCCCACTGTAGGTCCCAGTCCCTGTTCCAGAGAGAACAGAGTGGCCCCTGTGTGCATATTGGGGTGTATGTATAACATTGCTAATCTACTGAGTAGAAATTTGAGAGAATGAGCCAGGGAATTTGACTCACAGTCAACCTCCCAGAGATTTTCCAGAGGTCAGAGAAGCAGCTTGCAAACGTCTGGGAAAATGTGAAAAACAAGCAAGTTGAAGCAGTGTGGGGCAAAGAACTACCTACACTGTCACCCAAGAGAGCACCCAGGAGGGGGTGAAAGGCTCTTTTAAAGGGAGGGGAGGGGGCATTCACTGGAACTCCTGTAAACTATAAATGAGAAATTCCTAATGCTTATAGCAAGCAAAAGCCCAGGAAAAGAAGTGGGCTCTGTGGCCCATGAAGGCTTACATAAGACATAGAGGAACCTGCACTTCACGTTTGCCTCAGGATGACCTTCTTGATAGCAAGGCCAAGCTCAGAGGGAGACCACTAACCAAAGCAGAGCCAATTACCGAAGATGGTGAAAGATGCTTTGTGTTTTGGTTTATTTCTTTTGATTAGCTCCTGACAGTCAAGAAAATCTCTGTCATATCACTAGCTAGATATAAATTTAAGAACAGACAGCAGCCCAGGGACTAAATATCAGAGTTAATGCTTTAAAATATTAAAATGCACAATATGCAACAAAAGATTACAAGACAAAGAAGCAAGAAATGATAGCACATCCAAAAGGAAAAAGATAAAAATACAGAAACCATCAATGAAGAGGACCAGACTTCGGATATGCCAAAGAGTTAAAAAAAAAAAAAAAAAAGATCCTCAGTGTGTTTAAGGGATAAAGGAAAAGGCATAGAAAAACTAAAGGATATTAGGAAAACAATGAATGAACAATATGAGAATCTCTTAGAGTCTCAATAGGAATCAAACAGAAATACTTGAGTTGAAGAACACAGTAAAAATGAAAATTTCCCTAGATGGTTTCAACAGCAGATTGGAGGTGGCAGAGGAAAGACTCAGTGAACCTGAAGACACCATTTGAAATTATTCTGGCTGAGGAATAGACAGAGAAAAGAATGAAGAGACTAAGAGACCTGTGAGAGACAACTGAGTGTACCGATATATATGCATTATGGGTGTCCCAGAAGGAAAAGAAAAATTGACAAAAAGAATATTCAAAGAAATAATGGAAGAAAACTCCCCAAATTTAATGAAGGACATGTGTATGCAAATTTAAGAAGCCCAATGAACCCCAATCGGGATAAACTCAAAGGGAGCCATGCTAAGACATACAGTAATCAACTTGTCCAATGCCAGGGACAAGGAGAGAATGATGAAAGCTGTATGAGAAAAGCAATGGGTTATGTACAAGGGGATCCTAATAAGATAAAATGCTGATTTCTCATCAGAAACTATGGAAGAATGCAGTGATATGAAATATTTTAAGGGCAGAAAGAAAACACTTGTCGACCAAGAATTTTATATGAGACCAGACACTCTTTCAAAAATTAGGGAGAGATTAAGACATTCCCAGACAAAACCTGCAGGAGTTCATAACCAATAAACCTTCTCTACAAGCAGTGCTAAAGGGATTTATTCAGACTGAAAGGAAAGCACAATAGACAGTGGATAGAAATGGTATAAAGGAATAAAGACCTCTGGTAAAGATAACCATATGGGAAATTATAAATGTCAGTAGTAGCATATTGTATTTTTTGGTATACAACTCCACTTCTCACAAATGCATAAAAAGTAATGATATATATGTGGTTGTTTGAACATGTAAGATATAAACATATACTTTGTAGCAAGTGGGGAAAAAATGAGGAAGCAGGTGGGTAAAGAAGCAGTGTATGTGTGTGCTAGTGAAGACAAGTAGGTATCAAATCAAATGAATATTATAGATTTAGGGTGTCAAATTTTAACTTCATGATAACCACAAAGAAAATAGTTTCAGAAAGAAATGAGAATGGATTAAAAAGGCGCAATACAAAAAAAAAATTAAATATACATGAAAGTAGGTTTTAAAGGAAGAGTTGAGGGTCATAAAATGTATAAGATTTACAAAGATAAAATAGAAAATGGCAGAAGAAAGTATTACATTATCAGCAGTTACTTAAATATGAATGCATTAACTCTCCAGTCAAATGGCAGAGAACAGCATGAACGAATTAAAAAGCATGAATTAAAGATAATGAATTAAAAAGCATGACTGAACCATGCATTGTTTGCAAGAGCCTCACCTTAAATCCAAAGATATATGTAAGTTGAAAGTGAAAAGATGAGAAAAAATATGCCATTCACGTAATAACCAAAAAATCCTGGGGTAACTATACTGATATCAAATAAAATAGACTTTTGGGTAAAAACTGTTATGCAGGACAAAGAAGGTCATTATAAACTGATAAAGGGGCACATTTGACAAAAAGAAATAAAAATCATCAATATATATGTACCAAACAGCAGAGCCCTAGAATATATGAAGCAAATATTGACAGATTTGAAGGGAGAACTAGACAGTTCTACATGAATTATAGGACATTTCAATATATTACTTTCAAAAATGGATAGAATATCTAGATAAAAGACCAATAAGGAAATAGAAGACTTGAGCAAAATGCTATACCAGCCAGACCTAAAACATATATAGAACACTTCAGCCAACAGTAGCAGGGTATACATTCTTCTCTAGTGCACAAAGATCATTCTCCAGGATAAACCATATAGTAGGTCACAAAATGAGCCTTAATAAATTAAAAAATATTGAATTTGTACAATGTATCTTCTCTGACCAAAATGGAATTAAGCTAGAAATCAAAACAGAGGGAGATATGGGAAGTTCACAAATATGTGGAAGTTAAAATAGATACTCTTAAAAACCAAAGAATAAATAATAAGGGAAATTAGGAAATACCAAGAAGCAAATTCCTAGAAACAAACAAACTACTTTCAATTACTCAAGAAGAAACAGAAGATCACAACAAAGCAATTATTAGTAAAGAGGTTGAATCAGTAATCAAAAATCTAACATACAAAAATCCAGAACCTGATGGCTTCACTGAATTTTACAAAACAGTCCAAGAAGAATTAACACCAATTCTGTTCAAACTCTTCCAAAACACTGACGATGTGGGGACCCTACCTAACAATGGAATCAGAATGTGAGCTCAAAAACCAACCCTCACTTTTATGGCCACGTGATTTTGAACAAGGCTGCTAAGTCCACTCTTTTTTTTTTTTTTGACAAGGCTGCCAAGTCTATGTAACAAAAAATTAGTTTCTTCAACAAGTCATGCTGGGAAAACGGAATGTCCAAATGCAAAAGAATGAAGATAGACCCCTACCTCACAACATATAAAGCAACCCAAAGTGGATCAAATACCTAAATATCAGAACCAAAACTATAAAACTCCTAGAAAAAAACTAAGGAACATCTTTAGGACCTTCTGTTATGCAATGGTTTGTTAGACCTCATTTCTAAAGAACAAGTGACAAAAGAAATAATAGATAAATGTTACCTCACCAAAATTAAAAGCTTTTGCACCTCAAAGGACTTGATCATGAAAGCAAAAATACAACACACAATAGGAGAAAATATTTGGAAATCACATATCCAATAACGGATTAATATCCAGAAAATATAAAGAAATCCAACAACTCTACAACAAAAACACAATAAACCAAATTTTTAAATTGGTAAAGGACAAGAATAGATGCTTTTCAAAAAAAGATATACAAATAGTCAAATAGCACATGAAAAGATGTTCAACATCATTAGCCATTAGGGAAAGGCAAATCAAAACCATAGTGAGATACTATTTCACACCCACTAGAATGGCTATTAAAAAAATTACAGGTATCAGTGACGATGTGGAGAAATAGGAAAACTCTTTCATTTTGGTGGGAATATAAAATGGTGCAGCCATTCTGGAAGTCAGGTTGCTGATTCCTCAGAAACTTATGTATAGAATTACCATATGACCCACATCTAGGTACATACTCCAAAGAATTGGAAGCAAAAACTTAAATATTTTCACACTGATGTTCATAGTAGCATTGTTCACAAATGCCAAAAAATGGAAGCAACCCAAATGTCCATCAACCAAGGAAAGGCTAAATAAAATGTGATATATACATATGATAGAATATTATTCAGTTGTAAAATGGAATGAAGTTCTGATATATGCAACAACATGGATGACCCTTACATCCAGTGATATGGAGTGAAATAAGCCCGACACAAAAGGACAAATGTTGTATGATCTTACTGATAGAAATCATTTGAATAAGCAAATTCAAAGTCAGAAGCTAGAAAATGGTTTACAAGGGGAGTGGGTGGGGGTAGGAAATGGGGAGTAAATGCTTAAATTGTACAGTGCTTCTGTTTGGGTTGATGGAAGAGTTTTGGGAATGGATGGTGGTGATGGTAGCATAAAATTATGAATGTAATTGATAAAGTAATTATTTGAATGAGGTTAAAAAGGGGAATTTTAGGTTGTTTATATGTTATTGGATAAAACTTAAAACAAAACACAATGTTGGGCTCTACAACACAAACACTGTGCCCTAATGTAAACTATTGACTACAGTTAATAGTAAAATCATTAAAATGTTCCTTCATCAAATGTAACAAGTGTACCACACTAGCACAAGATGTTAACGATAGGGAGGTATATGGAAACTCTGCATTTTATTGCACGATTTTTCTGTAAACCTACAACTTCTTTGATCAAAAAAAAAAGAAATTGCCAATGCCTAAATGAAGGTAAAAACTGAAAGAGAGTTTTTAATACTTTCAGGTGATAACCAATCTCCTCTCTGTATCTGCTAATATTCAGGAAAACACTGCTCATTAAGAATCATGCTGAATCTACAATAGACATATAACAAAACATTTTTCAATGAAAGGATGATGATTTTTCCATATTTCATAATTTATACTGATTGGTTTTAGCTTTTGTATATTCAATTGGAATATTTAAAGGAATTGAGATCTACAAAGTAAAGTGCACAGTTTTCTGAAGCAATCTGAATAGTGCCTGCCTTTCTCAAGTGTTTCATTATTCTGAGACAGAACAGCCAAATCTCCCAAGGTATGAAGTTCAGTTCAAGATAAAAATATTTTATCTGCCCTTACAGAAAATTGAAAGGCTATATAAAGGGGTTTGTTATTGCAGTGTTTTCATAAATATACAGTAAATATCTTTCACAGTGGGAAATTCAGCACAAAATACAATTTTCACACAGCCATTGATGTGGCTTTCAAGGAAAGATGAAATGACCCAGAGATGAATAAAAAAATAATGCTATACAACTTTTAGCAGCCCACAGTCCCTGACAGACATACACAGCTGGGAGGATAAGGATCATGAATTTGCAGTACCACAGATGAATGACAAGTATGTGCAGCAACAGGGAAATTTGGTTTTCCTCTGTGGCCAAACTACTTAGTTTTATTATTTGCAAAAATTGCCAACACCAGTCAACCATTCCATGTTAGTGAGCATACAGACCCAAAAGCTCAGCAAAAACATAATTTGGAATCTGGCAATTTTAGGATTCTGTCCCTATTTAAAAACTTTCTGTTCAGCACATTTTCAATGGAATGTGGGTTGTTTATATGAAATTCAGGATATCTCTGCCGGGTCAGCTTGGAGGTGAGCAAGTGATCACACGTGACAGAGTCCATGTCCTCAACATATATACATATATCCACTTTTTATTAAGCAGCTTTATTGAGATGTATTCACATACCGTACAATTCATCCAAAGAATACAATGAATGGCTTTTAGTATAATCACAGAATTATGCATTCATCACTACAATTTCAGAACATTCCTATTACTTGAAAAAGAAAAACTGCATACCCTTTAGCAGTCACCTCTCAATACCTCCATCCTTCTCCAGCCCTACATAACCATTAATCTTATTAGAATACAGACTTTTATATTTACATTTTCTATATATAGAATCATACAATAACTAGTACTTTGCATCTGGTTTCTTTCACTTAGCATAAAGGTTTTTTAAAATTGTTATTTCTTTATTAGAGAAGTTGCATGTTTACAGAAAAATCAGGTAGCAAATACAATATAACCGTATACCTTCCCTATTGTTGACACTTTGCATTTATGTGTTACCTTTGTTACAACTGATGAAATAATATTAAAATAGTACCAACCATAGCCCATAGTTTACATTAGGTGTATTTTTTCCATATACCACCCTATCATCAACACTTTGTAATAGTGTTGTACATTTGTTATAATTTATGAAAGAATAGTCTATATTCATACTATTCACTAGCACCATCATATACACAGGGCTCACTGTTTTATATGTCCCACGTTGTATCTTCTCACTCTCATTCTAGTGATACACACAACCCAAAACTTCCCCTTATCTCCCGGTAACCTATATTCTAGATTCTAACTCTATGAGCTTACTTGTTATAATTAGTTCATATCAATAAAAACATATAATATTTGCCCTTTTTTATCTGGCTTCGTTCACTCAACATAATGTCCTCAAGTTCATCCATGTTGTCGCATGCATCAGAACTTCATTTCTTCTTACAGCTGGATAATATTCCATCTCATGTTTAAACAACATTTTGTTTACCCATTCATCAGTTGATGGACATTTGGGTTGCTTTCATCTTTTGGCAATTGTGAATAATGCCACTATGAGTATCAGTGTGAAAATGGCTATTGAGTCCTTGCTTTCAGTTCTTCTGAATATATACCTAGTAGTGGGATTGCCAGATCATATGGCAACTCTACACTTAGTTTCCTAAGTAATGGCCAAACTGTCTTCCACAGTTGCTATATCATTCTACATTCCCACCAGCAGTGACTAAGCGTTCCTATTTCTCCACATCTTATCCAACACTTGTAGTTTTCTATTTTTTCAATACTGACCATTCTAGTAGTTATGAAATATCTCATTGTGTTTTTTATTTGCATTTCTCTAATAGGAAATAATGTTGAGTATCTTTTCATGTGCTTTTTAGCCATTCATATTCCCTCTTTGGAAAAATGACTTTTAAAGTACATTGTCCAATTTTAATTTGAGTTGTCTTTTTATTGTTGAGCTGGAGATTTCTCTCTATATATATTGGCTAGTAAACCCTTATTGGATATGTGGTTTCCAAACATTTTTCCCCAAAGTAGAATGACTTGCACAAAAGTTCTTTAATTTTGAGGAAGTCCCAACTGTCTAATTTTGTTTCTTTCACTAACTATGCTTTGAGTATAAACTATAAGAAACCATTGCCTATCACAAGATCTTGAAGATGCTTCCCCATATTTTCTTCTAGGAGTTTTATTGTCCTGGTCTTATATTTAAGTCTTTGACCCATTTTGGAATAATGATAGGGGTCTTCTTTTATTTCTTTGCATGTGGATATCCAACTGGATATTTGTTGAAGAGACTGTTCTGTCCCAGTTGAATGGACTTGATAGCTTTGTCAAATATCAATTGGCCATAGCTGTGAGGGTCTATTTCTGAACTATCAATTTATTATATAGGTCAATATATCTTTCTTTATGCCACTTACATGCTGTTTTGACCACTATAGCTTTAAAATATGCTTTAGAGTCAGTAAGTGTGAGTCTTTCAACTTTGTTCTTCTTTTTCAAGATTTTTTAACTATTCAGGCCCCCTTACCCTTCCAAATACATTTGATAATTATCTTTTTCATTTATGCAAGGTAGGCTCTTTTGATTGGGATTGCACTGAATTTATAAATCAGTTTGGGTAGAACTGACATTTTAACAATATTTAGTCTTCCAATCTATGAACACAGAATGTAATTCCATTTATTCAGGTCTTCTTTGATTTATTTTAGCACTGTTTTGTGGTTTCCTGTGTACCTCCTTGGTTAAATTTATTCTAAATATTTGATTCTTTTAGTTGAGATTGTAAATGGAATTCTTTTTCTTGATTTCCTCCTAAGATTGTTCATTACTAGTATATAGAAACACTACTGAGTTTGGCATATTGATCTTGTACCCTGCCACTTTACTGAACTCCTTTTTTTTTTTTTTTTTTTTTTTTTTTTTTTTGCTCTAGTAGCTTTGCTGTGGATATTGGGGGATTTTTTCTCTATATGGTATCATATCATATGGAAATAGTGAAAGTTTTACTTCTTCCTTTCTGATTGGGATGCCTTTTATTGCTTTTCTCACCTAGCTGCTCAAGACAGAACTTCTAGGACAACAATGAATAACAGTGGTTACAGTGGGTGTCCTTGTCTTATTCTAGGTCTTAAAGGGAAAACTTTCCGTCTTTCACCATTGAGTACAGTGGTAACTGGATTTTTCTTATATGCCCTACTTTAGTTTCCTGAAGTGGTCTGAATGCAACATACCAGAGATGGATCAGCTTTTAATAAGTGGTTTTATTTAATTATAAATTTACAGTTCCTCAGAGGAAAGACAGCTAGCTTTCATCTGAGTTTCTCTGTCACATACAAAGGTACAGCAATCTCTGCTGGTCTCTCCTGGGTTCTGGGTTCAAATAGCTTTCCCTGAGCAATTCCTTTCTACATCTCCAAATGTCTGGGTCTAAGCTGTTGAGCTCTCTTCTGACCTCTCCTTTTAAGCCTCACACCTTAAGGAAGGCAATCACCTCAGCCAACAGCAGATATAATCAGCCATTGAAATTCACATGCTGATGATTTAGGGCCACAGCAACAGAACTGGGCACTATCACCTGGCCAAGTTGACACCTGAACCTACTACATGCCCTTTGTCATGCTAAGTTTTCTTCCATTCCTACCCTTAAAAGTGTTTTTAATAAGAAAGTATGCTGGATTTTGTCAAATACCTTTTCTGTGTCAGTAGAGATGATCACATGGTTTTTCTCCTTCAATTTGTTTATGTGGTGAGTGTCTTATATTAATGGATTTTCTTGTGTTAAGCCACCTTTGCATACCAGGGTAATACCCACTTGCTCATGCTGTATGATGCTTTTAATGTGCTGTTGTTTTCTATCTGAAAGTATTTTTGAGGATTTTTGCATTTATAATTACTAGAAAAATTTACCTGTAATTTTCTTTTCTTGCCGTTGGTACAGTGTGATGGTTTCCTCATAGAATTAGTTAGCTAGTGGTCCCTCTCCTGGAATTTTTTGAAAGAGTTTGAGAAGGATTGGTATTAGCTCTTTTTTGGAATGACTGGTAGAATTTACCAGTGAAGCCATCTGGTCCTGGCTTTTCTTGGTTGGGAGGTTTTTGGTGACTTATTCAATCTTTTTACTTGTAATTAATGTGCTGAGGTCTTCTGTTTCTTCTAGAGTCAGTGTAGGCTGTTTGTGTGTTTCTAGGCATTTGTCTGTTTTGTCTAAATTGTCTAATTTGGGGTTATAGAGTTGTTCATAGTATCCCTTCATCTCTCAGGTTTCGATATGTTGTATTCTCATTTCCATTAATCTCAAGATATTTATGAATTATTCTAGCAATTTCTTCTTTAACTTACTGATTAAGAGTTGTATTAGTTTGCTAATGCTGCCAGAATGCAATATCCAGAAATGGAATGGCTTTTAAAAGGGGAATTTAATAAGTTACAAATTTACAGTTCTATGTCCAAACTGTCCAAACTATGATCTCTAGAGAAAGATACCTCGGCTCAAGGAAGGCTGATCTGGGAGGGCATGTGGCTGGCATCTGTTTGTCCTTGTTCCTGGTGTGTTGCTTCCAGCTTCTGATGCCAGTGGTTTCCTCTCTAAGTATCTGTGGGCCTTCACTTGGAACACAGCTCTCGGTTATGGGTTACTTGGCATCTCATGTAGAAGACACATGGTGAGGTCTGCTGGACTCTACCCATGTGTAGGAATTTGCTCTCTCTGTTGGCCCTCCAAGCATCTCCAAACATCTGCATCTCTGTCAACTCTAAAGCAACTGATCTCTAAGCTTCTGCATCTGAGGTTTCTCTAAATGTTTTCCCTTTTAAAGGACTACAGTAAACTAATCAAGACTCACCTTGAATGGGTGGGGTCACATCTCCATCTAATCAAAAGGCCATACTCACAACTGGGTGTGTCACATCTCCCTGGAAGTAATCTAATCAAAAGGTCATGCCCATAACTGGGAACAGTCCAATCAAAGTTTCCCACCCTAAACAGGTCTGGCACCATAAGATTAGATCAGGATTAAAACATGGCTATTCTAGAGGTACATAATAATTTCAAACTGGTACAAGAGTGTATTGTTTAATCTTCATACATCTGTGAATTTTGCAGTTCTCCACCTGTTGTTGATTTCCAGCTTCATCTCAATATGATTATAGAAAGTTCTCTGTATAATTTCAATCTTTTGAAATTTATTGGGACTTTTTCGTGTGATCCAACATGTGGTCTACCCTGGAGAATAATCCACGTGCACTTGAGAAGAATGTACACCCTACTGTTCGGGGGGTGCAATATTCTTTATATGTCTACTAGTTATTCAGTTTATCACATTATTTAATTTATCACATTATTCAAGTTCTCCATTTCCCTATTGATCCTCTGTCTAGAAGTTCTATCTATTGATGAGAGGGTTGTATTGAAGTCTCCAAATATTGTTGTTTGGACATCTATTTCTACCTTCAGTTTTGGCAGTGTTTGTCTCATGCATTTTAGGGAACCATAGTTCAGTGTATAAATAATTATGATTGTTATTTCTTCTTAGTGGTACTGCCCTTTTATTAATAAGGCAGTGTCCTTTATAGTCTCATAACAGTTTTGCATTTAAAGTATATTTTGTCTGATATTAGTATAGCTACCCAAGCTCTTTTCAGTTTACTGCTTGTGAATGAAATATCTTTTTCCAAACTGTCCCTTTCAGTGTATTTTTGCCTTGGGTCTAGGGAAGTCTCTTGCAGACAGGATATAGTTGGATCATACTTTTTAAATCTATTTTGCCAATCTTTGTCTTTTGATTGGGGAGTTTAATCCATTAACATTCCATGTTATCACTGTATAGGCAGTACTTATTTCAACCCTTTTATCTTTGGTTTCTAAATGTCGCATCTTTTTAACTTTTTAGTTACCCTTGGTGATAATCTTCATTGTTACATTCTACTCTGTGTTGGTCTGAAGCAGTTATGCACCCTAGAAAAGATCATGCTCGTTTAATCCATTCCTGTGGGTGTAGACCTATTATGGGTGGGACCTTTTGATTAGGTTATTTCTGTTGAGGGGCATCCCAGGGTGAGTTTTAATCCTCTTACTGGAGTTCTTTATAAGAGGATAAAAGCTACAGAGAAACTAAGAGATGAAATTCAGAGAAGCGCACAGGAAAAAAACAACCAAACCAAACCAAACAAACAAACAAAAAAACCCCACAGAAGCTGAGAAAGGGAGCCACAGACAGAGAAACCAGAAACTGAAACTAAAACTTGGGAGAAAAGGACCAGCAGACGTCACCAAGTCCCTGGCCATGTGACAGACAAGACCGGATAGCCAACAGCCTTTCTTCAGGAAGAAGGTACCATCCTGTCCATGCCTTAATTTGAACATTTTTCCTGGCCTCAGAACAGTAAACTTGTAAGCTAGTAAATCCCCATTGTAAAAGCCAACCCATTTCCGATACATTGCATTTCATAAGCTTTAGCAAACTGTTAAAACATACTCCAAACCCATCTCTCCTGTTTTGTTAAGTCTTTTTTTCTTTTAGCCTACAGAATTCCCTTTAGTGTAGGGTAGGTCTCTTATTGACAAACTCTCTCAGTTTTGGTTTTCCTGTGAATATTTTGATCTTATTTTTTGAAAGACAGTTTTGCTGGATAAAGAATTTTTGGCTGGCAGTTTTACTCTTTTAATACTTTAAATATATTGTACCACTGCTTTCTTACCTTCATGGTTTCTGATGTGAAATAGGGTCTTAGTATTATTGTGATTCCTTTGCTTTTCTCTTGCTGCTTTCAGGATTTTCTCTTTATCTCTGGCATTTGACATTCTGATTAGCATGTGTATTGGAGTGGGTCTGTTAGGATTTATTGTTTGTAGTACTTTGCACTTCTTGACACGTATAGTTATGTCTTTCATATGAGCAGAGAAATTTTCAGTCATTATATCCTCAAATATTATTTCCACACCTTTTCCTTTCCCTTCTTCTGGGGTACCATGACATGTATGTTTGTGTGCTTCATGCTGTCATTCAAATCCCTGAGACCCAGCTCAAATGTTTCCTTCTTTTCTCTATCTTTCTCTTCTGTCTATAAGATTCTGATTGTCCTGTCTTCTAGTTCATGGATTCATTCACATGTTCAAATCTGCTGTTAAATGTCTCCAGTATATATTAATCTCTTATATTGTATCATCCATTCCCATAATTTCTTTCTTTTTATACTTTCAAATTTTTCTTTATGCTTACACAGTGCCTTCTTAATATCCTTTGTCTCTCCTTCCATATTTTCCCTCATCTCCTTGAATTGATTTAGATTTATTTGAACATCTATGATTAGTTTTTCAAAATTCTGTGCATTCTCTGAAGTTTTAATCTGTTCCTTTGACTGGACCATATCTTCCTATTTCTTAGTATGGCTTGTAATTTTCTGCTGAAGTCTAGGCATCTGATTATTTTGATGAGTTTACTCTCTCTCTTGCCTTTGATTTCATTGTTGATTGACTTTGTTTAAAGGCTCTTTTTTGAGACCTGGTTTGACTCATTCTAGACCTTACGAATCACCTACATTCAATTGCTTAGATTTTTCAGCTGTTCTTCATCTGATTCTTGCCCTGGATATGCATTATTTGTGCAACTGGGTCACCCCCAGGAGAAAGCTTCCTTTTCTCTGTTCCCAATCCTGGAATCTTGGTCTGTCCTGTTTCTTTTCATCTTGCCTCCTTAGTGTTTTGTACATGCCTTTTGTTGTCACTAGGTGCTTTTACCTGGAGGACAAATTCAGGGAGGAGGCTCATCCCAGAGAAGACTTTCCATTTTTACCAGCCCAAACAGGCCAGGGATGCACCAAAGAGGCACAGACCAGTCCCAAAGAGCTCTGGGGAGAGGGTCAGGAAAGACACCAAAAGCCTTTTTGATGACTCCTCAAAGTGGCACTTTCCTGGCCTGCCCAGCAGATGGCACTTCTCAGCAAACTGTTCCCCACAGCTGTAAGTAGGCACTGTGTCTTTAAACCTCTATTGCCTGCCTCTGTCAGGATGGGGTTGAAACACTGGCTGTAGGTAGTCTGCTGTGGATTGAAACAGTAGCTTAGAGCAAGAACCCAGCAATCCAAATTTGCTAATCAAAAGCCATGATCAGGGCTCAGCCATGACCCCTGCTCTTGCAGAAGAATATTTTTATGTCTCTTTCTGTCTGCAGCAGCTAGCTAGAAGATCCTGAGGCGGCCTTGACAGCAAGGGATGGGTTCCAGCAGGCACTGTGGCACAAGCTACTTACAGTTCTTTACTGCAGTTTCCCAGCCTCTTCCTCCTGCTTTTCCCTAGATGCTGTAGAGTGTTCTTCTGGTTTCTAGAGCCCCATAATAGTTGTTTCAGGCAGTTCCTGCCTGTCCACTAGTTATTTTGGAGGAGGAGTGAGTCCTGGAGCTCCCTACTCCACCATCTTCCCTGGAAGGTCCTGGATACTCTGCTTTTAACAAAATACTTTTACATTATTAAATGGTGCATGCTTGATGAAAATAAAAATGGATAAAGAAATAATCTTTAAATTAAAATCCCCTTCCTTTCTTGCATGCCTCCTACTCGCACTGTACAATGGTATCCAGACTGTTCACAGTCTTAGTTATTTTGGGTGATTTCACCATTTATAGAAAACAATTACACATGGATGGATGTTTGCTTAGTAAAAGTGCTTTTGTAACAAATATCTGAAGTTTGGGGTTTTGTTCACCAAAAATAGGCCTTGGATCTATTTTCACATTGATCCATCTCACTGCTTTAATGCTTCCTAGCATCCAATCCTTTATTAGACTTTTAGTTTATTTCAGTTTCTCTTCCCACTGTACATGCCTCAGTAAACTGAGTTGTGTCTTTGCAAACCTAAATAATCACATAAATCCTGGATGTGGAAATGCTGGATGAAAGGGAAAACACTTTTTTCCCAAAAAGATTTTCATATTGTCCTCAAGAAAGGGATGTACCATTCCGCTCTCTCACCAACAGTGTGTAAAATTGTTTCCTCAAACATACTGTTTTTCCAACATGAGAGATGAATCTTTCATACGTAAAGATAAAACTTTCATATATCTATGAACCTACTTTCATATACTTGCTGTTATTTATATTTATTTTTCTTGCAAGTACATTCATGATCTTAGTCACATTTACTTCTTTGTCATTAATCTGTCTGTCCATACATACATATATAGCTATATATATTTTTCTGAGATCAAAAGAAGATTAGTTTTTAAAAGATGATTACTGGAACTCTCATGAATTGAACAAATATTCTAATCTATGCTAGATTTTCACTCATCACCAATTTTAATGTAATGATTCCTATGACTGAGTTGAAATGAGGAGGGAGGGGGAAATGGACTTTGAAGTAAGAAAATTTCGAATTTGATTACCAGCTGTTGGTAACCTTGGAAAAATCATCCCAAGTCTCAGTATCCCCTCATGAAAAATGGGTAAAATAAGAGCAACTGTCAATTAAGGACTGCTGGGAGTAATCAAAATGTTTATCCAGTAGTTATCACAATGTATGGCTCATAGTAAACTCTCAACAGCAGTATCAGTAATAATGATAATCAAGTATAATTCAGTTTATTGTGCAATTAGCTAGTTCCTTACAACAAAACTTGGTTACTTTTTCTATCAGCAGAATTTGAACACTGAACTACTTAAAACATTGACATACCCTGTATTTTCAGTATCCTGGGAAAATTTTTCAATAGTGACTGAGAAGAAGTCCATTTTCCTTTTGTAAGATGCACGTATTTTAAGGGCACACATATTTTATTCACTGGTTATCTTTATTTCTGAAAGCAGATTCACCTTAAGATGTAGAAATATATTAGAAAGCTATTCCACTGGATATGGAACTAAATTATTTCAAATCTGATTTTCCATTGTTTCTTCCCCTTAGTCAATTAAGTGATGTGTGTGTGATATGTGATAACACACACACACACACAGTATACATATATATTAGTATCATCTATAATAGAAACACCTATAGAACTCTCACAAAGTAGTCTGTTTATTTCCATTTATTTTAGCATTGAACAACTGGTTTAATTTTAAACCATTTCCTGAACCAACACTTGGATGGACAGGTATTCCACAAAAAAGCCAATATGATGAACTGTATTTAAAAAGGAAATTTGATGATAATGGATCCAACAACATTCCTTTGACAGTTCTGAAATGAGAGTCTCTTCTTTCTTTCATTGTTGAGGTATAGTTCATTGAGCCTGAAATACACATAAAGGGCAGTAATGGTTTCTACTTCCAGCTCAGTTCCTGGACTGTTCCCACGTTGGAAGGTGGGTGACTCTAGAGCCTTTTTCATTGCTCTGGCAAGATGGCTAGACCCAAGCAGTTCAAGAAGGGTGACCCTTCCAGTCTCATATTAAGAGATCTGTGGCTTGCTCAGGTAATATGCAGTTCCATTATTCTAAGCTTTGGTTAAGCATCTTCAAGCTTCTTGTTGGGTAATAAATAGTCAGCAGATAACAGTATACCAACACTTAAGTAATGTCTGAATTTGGGTTGCAAAGCTGAAGAGACAGCTGGCATGGTGCCATCGCCTCTTAGATTGGTAGTTCACACTGTCATGACTGCTTCTTTCTCTAATATTCTGTACTCAAGATTTAAGATATTTCCTTTCAAAGTACAACTCATTCTAATTCTCGATAAGAATTTACTTTAAAAATATAACTTCTTCCATTCATTTCACTTATTCATTCAACTAATATTTCTTCAGTTTCCCTTCCCCCATCTTGATTTTCTGAACATTCCATCTATATGCAATTAATTGCATATTTGCAAAATCTGTTTTCTTCAAAAGCAGAATAAAGTGTGTCACAACTGGCACACCTACTTAAAAATCTACTCAACTTGTTTTTCTCTTCATAGCGTTTACTATGTGCTAGATATTTGAGAGAGAGTATGAGAGACGCAAGGGCATAGCCACAGCTTAAATGAAGGAAGATGAACAGATTGTTGTTAGCAAGACCCAGTTGGGAATCAATGGATCATGTTGGGTTTCCTAGAAATGTTAAGAGAAAACTAAAGAAACTAAAACTAAAGACTTAGGCTTTCTGTGGACTCCATAGAAGATCCCATTGGAAACTTTCTTTCTCTTTTCCAACCCCACAATGAAGTAGGAAATCAAATGGAGACCACTAATCCTGCTAATGGTGCCTTTCAAACACAGCTGTTTTCCTTTGGCAGTTTTTGTGGTTGGAGGTGGCAGTGGTCAAGTGAACTGACAAGTCCTCCTGACCCTGACGAGGTACACGTTTACAGAATTTAAATAATGGGAAGTAAAGATGTAGTTATCATTCATGCTCTTTCAAAACTTGTTAAGTTAGTTTTCTTAAATAACCACCCCAAAAAGAAACTTAAAAAATGTTTTTGATTCAACACTGAAGTGAATATGATGCCTAAAAATCTGTGCTTCTGCACATTGAGAAACTCAGCAAATTGGTTAGGAGCACAGGCTCTAGAGGCTGATATCTTGGAGGTGTCAAGGCCCAGCACTGCCACTTAGAAGTTGTGTGACCTCAGGCAAGCTATTTAACTTCTCTGGGTCCTGGTTCTCTCATCTGCAAAAGTAGATAATAACAATACCAACCACAAAGGCATGCCTTAAGGATTAAATGAATTAATATTTTAAAGCACTTCCAGCCAGATTTGGCACATTCAAAACACTTTTAAATAAACAAACAAGACTATGTGACAAATCCTTAAAGGCAAGAAGTAAAAATACTGCTGGAATACTGAGGGGAAAGAAGGGCCGGATTACTGTTGCATGATTCATTTGTAGATGTTACATTTCTCTTCCACTGACATCACTACCATAGAAAGAAATTCCATTTTCCAGGACTTGTCAGAGGTAACACTAAGTAAATCAGGGACAAATAGCCACTTAAATCACAACGACCCATGTCATATTTATAAGGAAAGACGTGCACAGAAAGCAGCTATAACAATTTTAAAGTTAGATTGTGAGAAAATATGGACTTTATGATTTTGCATCATGATCCTACTCACAGTATCCAATTCAAGATTTTAAAAGTTTAATAACTTAAATTCATGTACTTTATTCACAGCTTTTTTTAAAAAAAATAGCAAGGCATATATTAATCATATCATAGCTGATATCATCTAGGGCAAGACTTCTCAAACAGGGCCCTACTGCCAGATAATTCTTTGGTTGGGAAGTAGGGACAAAGATGTAGGCTGTTCAGCAGCATTGCTGGCTTCTACCCACTAAAGGACAATAGCACTTCCCCCATCAGCTGTGACAACCGAAAATGTCTCCGGGCATTGCCAAATGTCCCAAGGGAATAAACTTGCCCCAGTACAGGACAACTGGCCTAAGACATTAAGTACCAATTTTGTCTTTCTAAATGTTAGATCAGTACATTTTAATGGTATCTTCGAATATTGGAGAGTGAAAAAATCTGGATTCTGGTCCTTTAGCCCAGTTTACAAAACATCTTGAAGATTGCTGTCCCATTTCTAAATGAGGCATATTAATACCTCCCTTGCCAGGGCGAGATAAGGACCAAAGAAAAAAATGCTGAAGTTCCGTGTCCCTTGCCCGACACATGGGGGTGGTCAGTAAGGCTACGATTGGTATTGGGTCATTACTCTTACTGCTTATGTGTTATGATCATCATCGTTATCATCCACATCCACAAAATAAAAACAGAAGGTCTCTGCAAATCCAAATAACCACAATAAATTCAATGGATTCTTCTATCTCATTAGCAGATAAATGACTGATTTCCTCACAAGCAGAGCTATCATTTAAGCATCAAAGAAACAAATCAATGGCAACAAATGCAGATGCAGAATTACCATCAAGAGAAAAGGAAGGCCTGTGAAAAGCTTCCATAATATATCATCCTTAAGGGGTCTTCTTTCCAAAAAGACAAGCCTCAGGCACATAGCATGAATACTTACTGTGTTGTTGCTTTTTTTTTTTTTTCTGTTTGCACTTGATTGGAGGTACAGAGACAGAGTAAGTGGTCTGGAGGACAGGTTTCCTAATTATACGTATGTGTGTATGCTGTTTGTGTGATCAGTGCAGGTTCAAACCAGGCAGAAAATTTAACTAACAAGAACCTGTAGGTAAAATAGATGGGGCAATTTTTGACTACTAATTTCTCTCTCTATAAAAATGCCCATGTACAGGGCAGTGAGCTTTACCTAATTAGATAAACAAGAATAAGAATTCTAGACTTCACTTCTTCAAAAGTAGAGAAAAAGTAATAAATATGCTCATCATAGGAAGGATGGAAGAATGGAAGGAAGGAAGGAAAAGTCACTGCAATCATTGGAAACTGGATGAACTATTTTCTATTATATCATTTCTCAAAAACCCCTCACTGGTTTTCATGGGTAGTGGAACTGGCTGAAAGATTACTCACCATCGATTAATGTTAGGACACTAACCAGTATTCTTCTCCTTTTTAACCCAACAGAAATAATTTCATGTGACCTTGCAAATACAAAATTGCATTAAGAACATCCAGTTGATGCTATTTACTTTTTCTACATCAAAGTATTCAGACATCATAAGCTCATATGAGATGGGAGACTTCTAATAACCTATAGGTTACACGGGCTCCTAACCAAAAAGAACCCTTTGAAATTTTTTACGGAGCAGGAAATTTGGAAGCATATTAATCTAGGTAGTGAAATTGGGCTTTTTGTCATTTTTAATTGCTTGAATTCATAACCTAGTTTTGCTGAATCAAAACGAGTTACTATAGCTGACACAAGCTGTTTCAGCCTTTTGGGCACCAAAAAAACAGCCATATGCAACTTTTCATTATAAACTTTATTTATGTTAATAAAAAATACCCCTGAAAAACTGTTTGGGGAAATAACTGGATTATTTAATATACAATGGTTTACAAGCAAAGCACTGTTTGTTAGATCCTGATTTTTAAGGATTTATTTATTTGAGTGCAGGACAGGCAGAGGGACACAGCATGAATACTAAATCATCAGGACTATTCTTGATATGTAATTCAAGTTAATGAAAATGCAGAATTATAAATTTCTTTATAGCCTTAATTGCTCCCATTTACTCTTGCTCATAATGCATTCAAATCTTCAACTCCGCATGAGAACGAAGGAAAACAAGCAGAAGGACAAAGGTGTACATCCATAAAAACATGCAGCGATCCAAGGTATTATCACACTCAGAAGTTTTTGGTTGTATGGCAGATATAACGTGTAAAGTGCTAAAAGCATTAAGGGTTTATGGTTTTTCTCCTTGTGTACTTTTAGCTTTTTTTTTTTTCTGAAAAGCCACACAAGATGGAGATTAAGCTCTCAAAGAAAGGACTTTCATTTTAATTCCATTAAAATTACTTTCAAAGGACATACTTCATCCCTCTCCTCTGTAATACCTTTCAGACTAACACAGATGAAATTAAACAAACTTAAACTAAATATTAATCATAAATAAAAGTTTATCAATAGTTCATACATTTCATTCCTCTTTTAGACAACAAATATCAATTTAACCGTTGCATCTCCCTAGCACTGCAACTCTGTTCAAAACCTAAAATAAGAATTTAGAAAATAAGAGAAAAAACTAGACCAAAAATTACCTTTCATTAGATGTCATAATATTTATGTAGCTCAAGACCATCCTATCCAGTCGGGTTCTCAATAATCAAACTGAAAGCAGTACGGGATGTGTTCTCTGATTGCATAGTAGTCTCAAAATATCACAATATGCTCTCAAAATCCTAACAACTATCATTTAAAGGAAGACAAGTGTTACAAAAAGCCCTTTTTGCAACTTTTGTGTCATAGATATGGAGAGGAAAAAAAACTGGAAAATCACTACATGGTCGTTTTAAGAGAAGAAAAAGGAAACAATCAAATAGAAACAGAAATAAACTATTTTCATGAAACTTAACAAATAAGCCATCCTACAAGTCAACAATGATGGTTGTTTCTACCAAGTCCAAGTAAATACAGATTAAAATTAACACAGACTAAAAAGTTAAGATAGGCAATGAAGAAAATAGAAGTTTGAGAGAAAAAGTTGCAAAAAATATAAATATATGCTTAACCATTTTATAAAGTTACAAAAGATAGAGCACTTTTATAAAACCCATCACTCTGCAATTACAGAGAGAAGATTCAACTCTTTTCATGTAGTGGGGATATTTTCCAAGAGCCTATTTGCTTGGTTAAATTGAAATGACATGAAAAGTTTGAATATTCACTCTTTTATAGGATCAATGCACATGGGATTGCCTGATATTAATTCTTCTATGTGAGCAGAGAATTCCAAACCGTAAAAAAAGAAGATTCCAATTATCCCTTGGGTTGTAAAGCATTTATTAAAATAAATTGTAGCTAATGATATATGAAAAGCTTTCTGTGTTTCAGACACACACAGACAAAAAGACAGAAGGAAAGAAATACAGATGGATAAAAAACAGAAAGAAAGAGAGGGAAGGAAAGAAAAAAAGGGGGAAGGAGAGGAAAGAAAAGAGAAGAAAAAAGGAGCAAAGGAGGAGAGGGAAGGAACCTTTCTTCTCCTTAGTACCTGCCCCCACCTCTCCAGGGAAGCAATTTTCTCTGCATAACCTGGGAGTATTCTGAGATAAAGGAGGCGTCCGTGTGCAAGGTGAGTGCGAGTAGGCAGAAGAGAGGTGGAAAATTCTCTTCTAGAAGGAAGACCATAAACACTGCTCGGGTCCTGTGAACGTGAGTGGTAAACAGTTGTTGCTGATTGACTTGAGTCGACTTTCTTGAAGAACCAGCTCATTCAAATGTGGTTTAGCAAACCACAAAACAACTTACCCCATCTCAGAAACACATTTTTATGCGTGCCTCCTGGGCTTCCAAATATACAGTTTGAGCAAAACCAGAGAATACAGTGGAAAAAGATTTTATAGTCTTAAGCCAAAAAATTGATTACTCAGTTACCCAAACAGAGGATTGCACAATCATTATCACTGCTTTGATTATAAATCATGTCATTTTGTATATGACCAAATCTCAAACCATTTTAGCAGTGCATATGTTGTAAGATATCTAAATGTATTCAGAAAGTGACTCTCTTAGCAAATGATTTAATGATAATTTTACCAAGATGGTACTGCCAATAAAACTTTTGGATTTGGAGTTTCCCTTGATCCCCTCTAAAACAGGAGGGGAACACAACTCTCTCCTCAAAAGAAGTAAGCAAAACCACCAGTTTCACCGGAATCGGAAAATAATGGCTAGAGACAGGCTGAGAACGAGTCTTCTAGGTGATCCGTATAGGTTGATGTGTCATGTCCAACACTGAATATTTTTTAAATGCTTGACAGCTAATTCTCTCACTTTAGAAGGCAAAGCGCATTATCTCTCAGAAAGGGCAACCTTTGGATTCTTATTCCACTTAATAAAATGGCAGAGAGCCTATTTCACAAGTCAAAGTATATTGGATATTGTCAACGGAATCACTCTCCCATGAGAATCAGGAAAAGGAGAAGAGATATGGAGTACACCAGTGCAACAAGCTCGGGAGACATCGTTACACAAACACTCAATATATATGCGCACACACGCGTACACATACCTTGCTGGAACGTGAGCCTGCCAACTTTCCAAACGCAAGACCCATCTGGCCAAGCAATTTCATAACCCCCTCATTTAAAGACCCGTACATCTCTTGCAAAACCACGGCTAGCCTATTGGGAGTTTTACATCGTTTCTTATAAACGCTTATTCATCTCTGGGAATAAAGTTAAACGGAGCCAATGAGCATTGGCAATGAAGTTTCCCACTAACTTCCAGTGGGTAAAGAAAATCGATTCATCTCGGGACACCCCCGCCCTCTTTAAATGCCCCTGGCTTCCTCCTGTCATCCCGTCTCACTCAGTGCGCCCAGGGCGGGCCCTGAGCACAGCCTCCGAGTTCCCCGGGGCTGAGCTTACATACCGCGTCCCATTCACACGCTGCAAACGCATCCACATACTTCCATGGCCGCTTTGGTTTTCCCGGATTCCATCCGCGGCCAAGTCCCTATTCTAATCAGCAGCCCGGGAGGCGCGCATGCCGCACCCTCTCTGCCTCGACGTTGGACAGCGGCTGGCTGCGCCTCCTCTGTCACAGGCAGCCAAAAATGTCAATTTGCACACTCCTCCCCCCTGTCGCCCGCCCCCCAGTCCCTGGCTCTCTCTACCCGCCTCCCGCAGAGTCAGCGGGGCTTCGGGAAGCCTCTGCAGAAGCTGCTGGCTCGCTCTCTTTCTCTCCTTCCTTGCTAGTGCTTTTCAGCCCTCGCCTTACCTGAAGGGCATCTCCCACGACTGCCATTAGCTGCCAAGATTTCATTGTTGGCTGCAAAGTGCCTCCTGCTTCCTCGCCGGGAGAACGCGGGAGAAGTCCGAGGAAGCAGTAAACCCACCCACGTGCTAGCAATGTAAATGACTCGAGTCATCTGTCGCGCGCGCTGTGCCTTCGCTCGCCAGGGCCGCCTGGCAGCCTGACACCGCCGCCAGCAGGTGCAGAGCGCGCCGCGAGCGAGCGAGCAGCCCGGGCGCAGGACGCAATCAACACACAGCCGCACACAAAGGGAGACCACCCAAGGGCCGGGGACTCTGCAGCACCCAAGACCTGCTTCCAAGGCGGCCTCGGCCTCCGCGCCAAAATGCTAGTTAAATTGTTTTGCAAAGTCTTGCAGCCTGGGGAAGGCAGCGGGCGCCAAAGCTGCGTGGGTCCCGCCTCCACGCTTCGCGGGAGCAGTTGCAAAGCACCGCGCTGGCGGCCGTTATCTCGCTCTCCTCCCTCTCCCGCACGTGCCCCTTGGCTTGTTCTTTCAAGCATTAAATATGTACCACCTGACAGAATAGGGCACCTTGCACAGTCTCCCAGTCCGCACTTGACAACCAATTTTAACTCACGAGCAATGGAATGTCTGAAGGCAGGACGTCAGCGCTTCCAATTACTTAGGCAACTCCTGCATTATTCAGAATGTCCACGGGACAGTATTTATGACTTTCAATATGCTACTTCGTAGACAAATACTAATAAAAGATGGAAAACCCCAGCACCCCCCCGCCCCCATCGCTGCTGATGTGCTTTCTTGCAGTGTGCCTCCCAAGAAGTAATTTTACTTTACTTGGTAGTTGGAGTTTTGGAATTTCTTCAAATGCCTTATATATTGCGCACAAAACCAGAATGCTCTAAAATTTGATTTGTTTTCAGGAGGAAATACCTATAGTGCCCTGATGAACTTCAGAAATCACATTTTAAAATGTATTTACCTTGAATAATGGCATCAAATAATTCCTACCTCTTCCCCAAAAAATATCCTTACAGATTTTTTTTTTAATAGAAATGCCTTATTATCAAGGTTCTAGCTATTTCCATCCTAACTTATTTTTCTTGGGACCAAACAATTGATGGGTAGAGGGTTTGGGGATGTAGAAAGAGGATTATTTCTTTTTCTTCAAGGTCAGAAGTACAAACTATATGCCCTAAGATCACCTCAGCTCTTCAAATACTTCTTGGTTGAAGGTGCAAGAGCTAAACAATAAAGAAAATTACATATTTCAAATATCATCTACTTGATTAAGAGTGAATACCCATAGGCTTCCTCTATAATCTTTGCAATCTTCTTGGGTACTTTATTTTAGTTAAAAGCCTTGTGCGCAGTCATTAGGATTTGCTATATTGGTAAGCAATTTTTAAAATGCTAATAAATCTTTCAAGTATTTATTTTCACATTTATTACAGACCCAAATCTAGAGGCAATATTTCCAGGTTTTTTGGAACATGCCAACTCCTTGCATAACCATCATTTATCTTTGTCATGCCAGTAACAAAATGAGGCCGTTTTTTTTCCCATGTATTAAGTGTGCTTTTAATATTACATTAATGTAGTGCTTAGCGTTGTTCTTTTGAAGTTAAGAAAAGAACATTTATATGTGTTTTCTCTGCCTACCTTCTTGGGGATTCTAAGATAACATTAGGTGAGATTTTGTTTCACGGTGTTGGGGCAGTACAGAATATACACTATTCCTCGATTATTTTAAAAGTTATCTTCTAGCGAGAACCACGTATCATCATTAAACATGGTTTTTAATGGCATTGGATAGAATGGGGAAAGATTTCGAGTTTTGCTTAATGAAAATCCTGCATATTTAGAGATACAGAAAAATAAATTACTATTGTCACAGAAAAATTGGGTATACTCAGTGAAATTTTTTTTTTTTTTTTTGCATGGGCAGGCACTCAGTGGAATAATTTGATTCAAAAATCAATTCACAAAAGCAAGGTTATTTGAAGTTAAGGATGAGGGGAGGGAGGTGGAGCGACAACAAACCCTAATTATAATCCCATCGTCCCAGTATACTTGGGCACATATGGCCATTTAATCATGGAGTGGTACAACCTTGACAGATGTTGCCAAATCTGGTTATTGATATAAATTGCTATTCTCATGTGCATGGAGCACAGTGGAAGTCTGAACTCACCCAAAGGGAAAGAAAGGTCCAGAGTGTCATTTATGTCTATAAGATAAGATGACACGTAGATGAGGCTGTTTTTTGGGGTTTTTTTTGTTTGTTTGTTTGTTTGTTTTTTGCTCCCACACCATTAGAAACACAGCAATGACTGAAATCACCAAAATCAAGAGTACCTGAGATGGAAGTCTTCCCAAGTGCCATTGGGAATGGAAATCACTGTTGTCCCTCTAGAAGCCAATTCACCAGGATCTATTAAAATGAAAACTATAAATTCCCTGTAACTGAGGAGTTCTACTTAAGGCATGTCCATGGATGTTAACCGTAGCACTGTTTATAATAGGCAAAAAAGAAAAGAAACAGTAAACAACTTAAATGCCCATTCTGCCTAAAAAATATAGTGTATAATAAGACGGAATACTATCTATATAGTGGTGAAAACAATTGGCTGAAGCTACCTGCGAATACATCTGCAACTATGTAGATATCGATACATACTGCCTGGTGCAAATGTCTCTTACTTAGTTTACCAGAGCTGCTATGGCAAATACCATATAATGGGTTGGCTTAAACCACAGAAATTTATTGACTCATGATTTTGAGGCTACAGAAGTCCAAAACTGATGCATCAGCAGGCAGTGCTTTTTCCCAAAGTTGGTAAAACTCTGGTGCTTACTCAGGGCCATCCTTGGCTTGTATCTCTGCCTTGCCTCACAGGGTTGATACCGTCTCCTTTCTCTTCCAAGTCCCATTGACTTTCTGCTTTTCCCTATGGCCTCCTCTCTCTGGTTTCCTGTTTCTTTCTCTTTATAAGGCTTCCAGTAATCTAGATTCAGACCCAACCTCACTCAGCCAGGCCACACCTTCACTTAAAATAACTCCTTTGAGAGATCCTATGTAAAATGGGTCCACACCAACAGGACTGTGGAGTAAGATTAAGGATCTAAAATGGGGCACATAATCCAATCTCCCACAACCAGTGTATAAAAATATTTCTCAACAAAAACAAATTGCTAAGATTAAATTGCAGGTTTTAAATGGTTCATACACCATAATAGTATTTATGAAAGAAAATGCACACACTAACTAACGCTATGAATTTCACTGTAGATGAATAAATATTTGTGAATATATAGAAAGCTGTCTAGAATAGGATCTGGCCAAATTCAACCCTGGGCCAAATCATGTCACTACCTGTTTTTTCATCCAGCTTAGTAGCTAAGAAAGGCTTATATATTTGTAAATGGTTAGAAAAAAAAATCAAAGGAAAAATAACATTTTGTGATGGGAAAATTATATGAAATTCAAATGTCAGTGTCCATGAACGAAGTTTTATTGGAAGATTGGCATGCCTGTTCTTTATGAACTGCCTTTAGTTGCTTCCATGGTGCAAGGACGGAGCAGAGTGGCTGTGACAGTGGCCAGATGGCCCAGGCAGCCTGAAATATTTAGTATCTGGCCTTTGAAGGAAAAGCTTACCAGTCCGTGGTCTAGAAGAACGGACCCCAAATTCCTAACAGTCATCTCTTGGGAGAGAGGGAGGGGACTGATTTTGATGGTAGAAATGAGAGCATTTGAACATTAGTTTTATATTTCTAAAAAGGTAATACATGTATGTTTTATATGCATATAAATCTTTAAATATATACACGTAGAAAGTCACACATGCATACATATACAACTCCTATAATAAGTAAATTGTGTGTGTACATATATGCCTTTTTAAACTGTACAATATAGCATATATACAAAAAAACACAATAATTTCCAAGTATATTTTAACAAGTAGTTACAGAACAGATTTTAAAGTGAGGATGAGTTACAGTTCCACAATTTTTCATTTTTTCTTCTAGTTGCTCCAAGACATTGGAGGCAAACAGAAATATAAATATAATGATTCAGCAGTCATACTCATTTGTTAAATTCTATCTTCTCTGCTATACTCATTCTCTTTAAATAGCATATATACATAAAGGCAATACATTTCAAAGTACACCACAACAATTAGTTGTAGAACAGATTTCAGAATTTGGTATGGGTTACAATTCCACAATTTTAGGTTTTTAGTTCCAGCTGCTCTAAGGTACTGGAGGCTAAAAGAAATATCAGTCTAATGATTCAGCACTCATATTCATTTCTTAAATACAACTTTCTCTGTATAACTCCACCATCACCTTTGATCTTTCTCCCACTCCTTAGGACTATTTGGGCTATGCCCCTTCTAATTTTTTCCTGTTAGAAGGGGCTGTCGATAATATGGGATGGGGGATGGAACTAGTTGATGTTTTGGAAGGGCTCCCTCTCTGCATTTTAGGACTTATCGGGTCCAGAGACCCGTCTGGAGGTTGTAGGATTTGGAGAGTTGCTCTAGTGCCTGGAACCTTTATGTAATCTTATATAATACCCTAGGTTTTCATTAGAATTGGCAGGAATGTTTTTGGTTGGGCTTTAGCAAGCTACGATAGGTAGTAATGTTTAACTGAAGCAAGTGTAAGAGTGACCTCCAGAGTAGCCTCTTGACTCTATTTGAACTCCCTCAGCCACTGATACTTTATTTATTAACCCTTCTTTTCCCCATTTTGGTCAGGATGGCATTGTTGATCCCATGGTGCCAGGGCCAGGCTCATCCTGGGGGGTCATCTCCCATACCACCAGGAAGACTTTCAGCCCTGGATGTCATGTCCCATGTAGGCGGGAGGGTATACGCCTTTTTAAAGTATATATATGCACATATATGTATATTTTTATCTATGCACATAGGTGTGTTTTTGTGTTTCTATTTGTGCCCAGGCACACACACATGTAATAAAACATCCCAAATGGCTAATTCCTCGTGGTAGAAATATGGGTGCTTGTTATTTTTTTTCTTGGTTATCCCTTATATTTCTCAATTAGATGCAAATATAAGAAAATGGCGAATATCACTGGCCAGGTCAATGGTGATGACTGCTGATGTGCCAATATCATTTTTTTGGCCAAGAAACTACATTGTCTTCAAATGTCAGATGATAAGACCATCAAAATATATCAAAGTTTGCCTTACACTTACCTAACATTTCTGGAAAACTCCAACATGTAATTGCTTCTTCAGAGACAAAAAAAAAGGGCTAAGCCTCAATGCAGTATACTGATTTTTCATAAAGATCAATCTTATCCTTGAAGTAAAATGCAACATAGATTACCCTTTCTGCTAGAAGTTACGGAAATGACCTATGGAAAAATGCCTCACAATACTGTAATATAGCTTCTTTACTAGTTTGAAAATATTTTCCTTTAGAAAAGAACAAAGCAGCCTCTATATGAAAAAGCAAAAATTACATAGCAACCAGATTGGTACTTTGCAGGATAAGAACAGTAGGACCTAATGATTTCCTTCTTCCTGACATCTAATAATCCAGTTGCATCAAGAAAGGTGAGCTTAATGAAGCATATTCAGATAGGAAAGCACACGATTTATGGTAGACTTGTTGTGGTTATATTCCTAAATGGATCCCATTAGCTCTACATTGGTTGGTGGTAAATGACCACATTTCCTAATAGACAAATGCATGAATCACTTGGGCATATTTTAGAGTGTGCTATACCTTACGACTTTAAACTAGAGCCAGGTGAATGGCCTTCCTCAATGAAGCTTAGCAGACTCTCTTCAAGCAAGAAACAAAATTATTGCAACTAAACACCCAGTCCACCCTCCCCATAATTTAGCATGCACACATAACCTATTCCTTGAGGTGACACCACGAGATGGCTCTTCTGTTAATAGCATTGCAGCAAACAAAACTATAATAAATGATATAACAAAATAAAGTGTTTTTATACCTGGTAAAGCCAAAGCATGTTCATTGTAGAAAGGTTAGAATATTCAGAAAAGCACAGGGAGAGAAAACCCTATAATTATTTCACCACCCAAAGGTAACCACATTTAACATTATGTCCACTTCAGACATTTTCCACTGCACATACAACTCAAACATAAGAAGCACACAATTGTCTTTGATCATATAAACCATCGTATAACCTTTTTGCACTTTGCAACATATTATGAACATTTTCTACAGTGTTAAAAATAATTGTAACATCAATTTTTGCATTCCATGATAATGATGTACACTTTGTTTTAACTTTACATTAAATGGCACTGCTTTGAACATCCTTGACCATATATATGTCATAAGTATGTCCCTGTTCGTCCTTTAGGGTACATACCTAGGAGTGAAACTGCTGGGCTTAGACTAGTAGGTAGAGATTCAAAAGTACCAGATTCCTGGAAAGTTTACAGAAATCCAGATTCCTAGTATGGCATAAAAGAGAACTCATCTCACCAGGGGAACACCTGTTGAACAACTAGTTCCTTTTTCAATAACTATGGCCCTGCCAGGGCTCCCTCTTCCATCCACCAGTGCCACTTCTACCACAACACTATTACATGCTAAATTAGCAGAGAAAAGCTCAGGTACGGAAAACAAAAGTGGTAATGGGAGTGATTCAAATCTAAGCTTATTTAAGGTAAGAGGCTAGTAGCTGCCTATTTTGTCTTAATTGCCTTTTAAACTAAAATCAATGTTAAATTACCTGAACAACAGCTTCTGCACAGTTGCAAAGTGAAAATTCTTTAAGTGTGGCCTCAAATGCCTTTGACTCTGGTTTGGCCAATTGACAGGAAAAGAGTCTCTTTCTTCCCTGTGCTTCAGCTTTGGGATCTATATCCAAGGGCGGAAACTCCTAAACACAATCCCCGTGCTTGCTCTGGAATGAAGATGTCCTTGACATGAAGATAGGTTTAGAGTGTTCAAAATGGAAGCTGGTTGAATACTAGTTCCCATTACATCACCGACTTTTTTCTCTTCCCTCCCTCCCTCCTTCTTTCATTCTGCTATTCATCCTTCATTCATTCTTCCCTCCTTATAAATTATGTATCTTAAGCACTGTTATGTCCATTAAGTAAAGAAGGTAGATGAGAACCTGACCTTCATGGAACTAATATTCTAGTGGAGAAGACAGAAAACAAATGACAGAGTTTAGTAACCACCAAGTGGGAAATAAACATTGGGATGAGATGGTGTCAGATGGGAATGGGGATGTGATTCTGGTATTGGTAGGCTGTATCATTTATTACATGGGTCAGTTTCCTGCTTTGGATGCATTCAAGAATCTATCGAGTACAAACCATCTGGTTTTCACTGCTGAGCTACAAAAAGGAAGGAGACATAAGCCTTGCCAACAAAGGACAGCCAAGGGTGATGCACGTTCACTAATAACCAAGACACAAAGTGGAAAAGAAGGTGGGAACAGAAGAAAGATCCATGTTAACAACTGTCAGAGCCAGGAGGCACAAGGGATGTTTTACTTTCAGATATTACAGTTTGTCCTAGGATCCAGGGTCAAAAGATTAGGGGAGAAATGGAGCATGTTATCATCAGTATCTGTAAATGTTATGTCAGCAGTGTCACTGAAAAGCTGGAAGAGAGTTGTTTAGAGATATCCTTAAATGTTCATACTATCTTCTGTAGAACAATTTCCCCTTGCTACTCCCTCAGTAAGAGACTGGGCAGTTTGGAGAAAAAAAAAAAAAAAAAAGAAGAAGAAGAAAGAGATCACTGATAACTCTTTTCCTGAAATTGCCTATCTCATAGGAGTTAGTAGTGCGTCATTTCACAAAGGGAACAAGAGGAATCAATGGGGTTCCTTACTCCACAGACTTGATTTGTGCCGGGCTGAGCACAGTATGGAAGTAGAAGTTTCACACAGCTTGTGGGCATCCACCACTCAAGAGTTTAGATGAAAAGGCTGCTAATGCTCCAGGAATATGTGATGGAGCTCAGCCACGCTATCCTCCATGCTAACCTAGACGGCCCAGAGTTTTCCCCCTACTGTGTGGGGTTTCTTAGAGAAATTGCTCCTCTCAACTAGTCCCTTTTACACGGAGCAGGGATAGACACATAACCCTGTCTGGTCAAGCTGAAATTTGGAACTGGGAAAGGATGGAGTGGTTAGCTTCAAGAGTTGGTTGTGGGAGACCAGGTGAATTTCACGGTAGAGCCTAATGACTAGTCAAGAGAGGCTGCCTAGAGAGAAGTAAAGAGATGACATTTTAGAAAGAACCAGGATAATAGAGGGGAGAGACGAGCAGAAACAAGAATCCGCATCGTCCCAGAGAAAGACAGAGTTAGGAAAGTAGCTGCTTTGGTCAATGAAAGCTTTATTCCTCAGTCCTTCCCTTCCTCGTTGTGTTTTTGATTCAGACCTACTTCCTGTAAAATCTCAACCACACTCTCCATCCCTGCTACAATACCTAGCCACAGTTGGGATTTTTGCAGTACATGGTCAGCCTGTAAAGGAGTTCCCAGATCTCTTTGTCTTGCAGAAAAAAAAATATCTCAATGTTGAAATGAACGAGCCTCTCTCCTCTCTCATGATCTTTCACGAAGCATGGCTAGTGGGGCAGCCTGTTAGAAAGGCAATTTAAACAGCAAGTGCTAAAAGAAATACAAATTCCCTAATAACTAGAGGACTTTTTTCAAATATGTAAGTATAAAGATGTCTTCCTACTTAAGAATGTCACAAAAAATCTAATCAATTGATGCATTCTAATGTAAATACTTATGTATTTATATCACATAAGTAAATGACCACTGTATTTCAGAAACCTTGTTTGGCCTGGAGACACAAAGTTGAATATGTCTACTGAAGAAGTCAATTGTAAACAAGTATTATATACTAGTATTAAAAATTTCCTATAATAGATGATATAACAAAATAAGGAATGCTGTGCATCTGCTTACAAAAGCAGCTTCTTCCTTGGTCTAAGGGTTGAAGGTAGATTTCAAAGGATTCACAAAGAAAGCAATGCTTGAATCGGGGAGTTTTAAAGGATGCATAAGACTGCGTTCAACATAGCAAAGGGGAAAAGCCATCCCAACCAAAGGAAAAACTCCTGCAAAGGCACAGAAGTGTCACTGAGTCAGATGCTGGGCAGAGTAGATGTCTGAAGTCCAAGCAGAGAAGGTGGGTACAGGTCAGATCATAAAGGGCCTTGTATATTATACTAAGGAGACCGAACATTAAGGTAAGCAATAAAGGTGCAATGGAAGAAACTCTGCAAGGGAAGTGGAACAATTGATGCTAAAAGGTCAACCAAGCAGTAATATGGAGAATGGACCACTCGGAAATGGAGATTCATTAGGAGACAATTTTATTAGAATTCAGACCAAAAGTTGAGGAAGATGTGTACAAACTAAGACAGGGCAGTAAGGATATAATGGGAAGGAAGTCTTGATAAATATTTCATAAATAGGATTGACAGTATTCACCAAATGGCTGGAAGTTATATGTAGGTAGGGATGGTAAAAAAAAAAAAAAAAAAGAAAAGAAAAGGACCAAAGAGCACAAGAAATCAAGCCAACTCCTAGATCTGTGCTGGAAGCCATTAAGTGAATAGTGGCGCCAATGACCAAGTTCAGAAGCATCAAATAAAGATTTTCAGAAAAGGAAGCAGCTCATTTGTTAATTAAACATTATTAGAAAAGTTGTGGGTTTACAGAACCATCATGCATAAAATACAGGATTCCCACACACCTCTTCACCACTAATACTTGGTGAGGCAAGTTTGTTGCAACTGAAGACAATATTTTTTATTTTTTTGTAATTCTACTTTTTTTAAAATGGTAGTTACATTTGTTACAACTGATGAAAGATTATTACAGTAGTACTATTGACTAATTATGTAGGGGTATTTCTCCCCATATTTCCAACCTATTACTACGTTCATGTATGTCTTTATTATTCATCTACCCATACACAGGATAAAGAGGGTGTCAGTCACAAGGTTTTTACAATCACACAGTCACAAGATGAAAGCTATATAGTTATACAACCATTATCAAAGATCAAGGCTACCGAATTACAATTCAACAATTCCTTCTGGCTATTCAAATATAATAGAAACTAATGAGAAATAGCTAGATAATGAATCAGTAGTTAGAGTCATTTGCTATATCCTAACTTCTCAGTTACAGCTCCTCCCCCTCATTTGATCATTCCTCAATTTTCATGGATATAGAACAGCCAATGACTGTTCTAACTTCCTTGTGCTGAAAAGAATGTCGAGATTATGGGGTAGAGGAATGAAACTGGTTGTTTTTTCTTGTGGAGACTGGAACCTCTGGGTTTCAGGGCTTATCTGGCATAGGAGTCATCTAGAGGCTTTAAGTTTCTGAAAAAACAAACCTAATAGGTAAACTTTTATAGAGTCTCAGAATCTGTAGTTTAGGGCTTTCAGGCACATTGTTGGTTGGGACTTTGCATAATGCGGCAATCTGCAATATCTGGCTAACGTTTGCAAAAGAGTAACTACCGCTTAACTCTATGTGAAATCTCTAGCCACCAAACTTTATTCTGTTTCATTTTTCTTCTCCATTCTGGTTAAGAAGTCATTGTCAATCCCATGATGCCAGGGCCAAGCTCATCCCTGGGAGTCATGTCCAACATTGCTAGGGAGACTTTGACCCCAGGGAGTCATGTCCCACATGGGGAGGAAGGTAGTGAGTTCATTTGCAGAGTCTGTCTTAGAGACAGAAGCCATATCTGAGCAACAAGAGAGATTTAGACAAGGCTTATTTTTTGCCTACAGTAGGGATAGACTCTCAATATTCAAGTCCATACAGTAGGATACAGTTGCTAGTCAAGCCCTAAAGTATATTTGAATAAATGTATTGAAGACACAACTGTGTCAGATCTATGCTTTTATATATTGAAACACAGTCACACATTTAATATCTATGACTACTTTACAACTACTAAAATGAATTGAAGTGGGTAAATTCAAACAATAACAAATTGCTGCTGTAACCACCTGCATTAGACATTACTTTTTTATCATATTCTCTTTCCAACTATCCCAGAAGTGCCTAATGGGCTATATTCTCTACAGCACACAGCCAGTTCTACCTCACTGCAGAAATTTCAGCTATAGACAATGCCTAATCAGGTTTCTATACACAGAAATATAAAATTAAACAAATATCTGTTTGTCAGATACAAAGCAGATGCTTAAAAAATGTTTGATCACCTCAAGACTCCGGAACTATATTCTAAGTTTAAGCAGAGTACAAACTTTCCTTTGGAATACTTTGTTGCCTCAAATATGAGCTCAGTTGGTATAATAAACCCTTCATCGCTAGTGAGATGGCAGTCATTCACCTATCAACACTTAGTCTACATGAGATACAATATAGGACTGTAGGATTCCTATCTGCTGCCTTATCAGACCTGAGAGCCATTGGTCTGATTTGCAGCTCCCACTTGGCAATAATGGTTGAGCAATGGGATAAAACAGTAGTAGGGAAAGTAGGGGATTAATTAGGTGTTCCCTCTGCAGGAAGTCCGGAGTTCCAATTCTACAGAATTGCACTGTACTCTTACTAAAGTTATATGTATTCAGTTGAAACATGGGAGGTAAAGAAACAAGAGGAAGAGAACCCTGATGAACACCGTCAGCAATCCCACAAGCATTTTAGGAGATGTGTTCATGCTGATGAGTGAGCCTGAAATAGGAAATGTGAATCTGATTTTTTCCTCCCACGTTCTTAGTCCCCAGATGCCATCAGCCTGGGCAGCTCAACTCACAATGGATGAGTCTAGTTTTTAAAGCTTCATCTATCCTCAATAGCATGACCCCTCAAAAGTAAAACAACGTCTTATCTGCTGCTCAACCAGAGAAGGAAATCAATTTCAAAAAACTTAGCATTATTGGCCACTTAAAGAATTACCTGATCAGGCTTCAATTTGAGACCTTTCTAAGAAATTGCCAATAAGAAAGCATGACTCTACACCTTGGATTTGACTTCAGAACTCCACCCGTAAGTGAGAGGCAACAATTTTATAACCGTTCCTAGGATTTGCTGCAAACACTTAAGGGCTTACTTTGTTTCTGTTTCTTTTCTCTTTTGCTGTTCCTTTCCTTTCTTTTCTACCAGGATCTCTTCAATGCCTTCTTGAACCAACACTGCCACACACACAGCTGATCTCTACATTCAGGTGGCAATACACACATCGCGCTTTTTCTGTCTGTAGTTCTTATTGCTCAGTTTGTGAGAAAAGACATAGAAAAAAATGCTCTGTACCACTTCCAGTTTTTGAGGCGCCTGGTCCATAAGCAAAGGTAGACAGAAGAAGAGGAGAAGATTGAAGAGGAGAAGCGAAAATGAGGGTACATGTTAAAAGTCTATGCTGAAGTCAGCCCCAGACACCACAGTACTCAGGGAGAAAGCAGTACCTTGCTGACGCCTAGATTTTGGACTTCTAGTACCATATTATGAGCCAACACATTCCCGTTAAGTAAAATAAACAAATAAATAAATGAAAGTCCAAGCTGAGGAACTTAATGTTTTAATTCACATGAATAAAATGTTTTTTATGTGTTTGTAAATGCAAAAAAAAAGTAATTTAAGGGCTATTTAATTGACAATAAAGATCAGAATTTTGTGATGAAATAATATCCCTTAACGATTTTTAAGAAAAGAGAGGGTACTTTACCAATTATTGTTTGAGTAACAATAGCGTGTCATTCACTCATGATGTCTAGACTTAATTTTGTTTTAAATGTCCCACTACAGATGGTGATGTCCTAAACTATAATTTCACTCTTTATGAGCTCATTTCAGAGGTTGTAAAGAAATATTAATTTGTTCATAACAGGAAGTGCAAGCCAACGATGGGATACAACTTTAAAACAGTATCATCTTTATAAATACTTTTTTTTTCCCCTGTCCATAATCCTCCAGGATGTGTCAGGCCATTACATCAACCTGTACAGAATAACAAGATCTCATTTCCTATTCTATGTTTTGTGTAATTAGGTTGTTTAAATAAACTGAGCATACAGGTTAGATAGTGTACTACAGAAAATATAAATTTTGTACAAATAAACCTCTCTTTCCTTTGACCGCATATAGAAGTTGAAGTTCTAAACTACAGTTAATATCATCCATTACCCTGTATTCTGATTTACCTTAGTCCTATCCAAGTCCATCTCATTCACCTCTCTAATTGGAGTATAATCTCTTTTTTACTTTCTTTAAGAGTTGCTCTATGGAGTAACGCTGACTTTCAGAGCGGCAGAAATCTAACTCTTGAGTCTCAGATGTTGCACCGATACCCAAAGTTCCAAGGAACTTACTAGGTTGTAAGGAAAGAACTCAGCATCTAAGAATTTAGAAATAACAGTTAAAACTCAGGAATAGATGTGACTGCTCAAAGAGCTTACAAGCTAGGAATTTATACAATAAGTCTTACTGAACGTTCTCTACTCCTTAATCCACAATTACCCAGTCTCTGTCCACATTCTATCCCCTGATAACTTATGCTCTCAAATCCAATTCTCAGTATTTGCTCATTATACTTAGTTTATATTAGTGAGGCCATATGATATTTGTCCTTTCATTTCTGGCTTATTTCACTCAATACAATGTTCTCAAGATTCATTCATCTGGTTACATGCCTCATAATGTCATTCCTTTTTGCAGCTGCTCACTATTCCATTGCATGTGTAAACCAAAGTTTGCCCTTTCGTTCATCCGTGGATGCACCCCTAGGTCACCTCTATTGCAAATCGTGAACACTGCCACCATGAACACCAGTGTGCAAATGTCTATTCATGTCTCTCCTTTCAGTTCTTCCAAGTATATACCAAATAACAGGGTTGCAGGATCATATGGCAAACGTATGCCGAGCCTCCTGTGGAACCACCTCACTGCCCTCCAGAGGGCTGCACAGTTCTACTTCTCTACCAACAGTGAGTCTCTCCCACACGCGCTCTCTCTCTCCACATCTGCTACAGCACTTAAAGCTTTCTGTTTATTTGTTAAACAGTTTTATTCACACACCATATAACCTATCCTAAGGGGACAATCCTATCCTAAGGGGACAATCATTGGCTCCCAGTATAATCATGTAGTTCTGCATTCGCCATTATAATCTATATGAGAACACTACCACTTCTTCCATATAGATAGAAGGAAAATTAAAAATAAAAAATGATTAAAAAACTAAAAAGAAAGTAATCTTAAAAATAAAGAATAAAAATACAAAAACGGAGAAATATCAACATCAACAATCCCATACCCCTCCCTTACATTCTCCTCTTATTGACATTTAGCTTTGGTATATTGCCTTTATTTACAATTAATGGAAGAATATTACAATGTTACTGTTAACCATAACTCTAATTTGCATTGTTTTTTCTATATGCCATCCCATTTTTATCACCTTGCAATGGGAACATTCATTTGTTCTCCCTCATGTAAAATGTTCTTCTATTTGTCCATTTAATCACCATCACTGTCTACTCTAGGTTTCGTTAAGTCATACAGTATCAGTTTTTATTTTCTATCTTTCCTTCTGAAGTCATACATGTCCCTACGCTTCCTTCCTTTTTCAATCATATCTACATTCAGCTTTGTTCATTATATTTAAAAGATTGCGCTACCATCAGATAGTATTGTGCTGTCCATTTCTGGATACAATGCTGTTGAACATTCTGTAGTCCTTCGGCTTCATACGCCTAATCTCTACCCCCTTTCTATCTCCTGATAACCTGGGTTCTCAACTTTAACTCTCCAAGTTTGCTCATTATAGCTAGTTCATATTTGTGAGACCATACAGTATTTGTCCTTTTGCTTCTGGCTAATTTCAAGCAACACAATGTCCTCAAGGTTCACCCATGCTGATGAGAGAAAGATCAAATGAGAGGAAGGAGGTATAACTGAAAAATCAGGATTTAACAAATGACTGTAACAACTGATTCATTATATACATATTTCTTTTTACAGTGTAGTATTTTAGAACAGCCAGAAGAAAATATCTGAAGTTGTTGAAATGTAACCCAGTGGCCCTAATCTTTGATAATGATTGTATAATTATATTGAAAAAAAAAAAGTCAGTGGTCTGTGTTTGTGTGAACCTATATCTGGGTGTTTTGGTTTGTTCCCTTGACATATATATATATATATATACCTTCAGTGTAAATCTTAAAATTGGGTACATTGCAAAACTACAGGTCAATAAGAGGGAGGGTAAGGAGTATAGGATGTATAGACTTTTTTTCTTTGTATTTCTTTTTCCAGAGTAACACAAATGTTCTAAAAATGATCATGGTAATGAATACTCAACTATGTTATGGTAATGTGAGCCACTGATTGAACACTTTAGATGGATTTTATGGTAAGTGAAGATATCTCAACAAAAATCCATTAAGAAAGCATGATGTTGCAGTCCTGCAATTCTGTCAGTGTGTCTTCATGACTTGCTATAAAAATTCATTTGGTAATAAAGTCCAAAACCTAAATGGTGGCCCTTCATAAACGAGAGACTTATAGCCAAAGTGCCTTCAAATGTGTGAAACCAACCCTCCCCCCACAGCACCTTAGCTCTGCAGGTGTGTGTCTTCATCTCACTCTGGACATAAAGAGCTGACTCAAGGAATATTACTTGGCAGAGAAAACTCACTACACTTCCAGCCCCCCAATCCCCAGCCCCTAGGCCTGAACACAAAAACAAAAAAAAAACCTATTTTCTTTTGGACTTCTTTTTTCTTAGCACTCTAAAGGAGACTCTGGCCAGGGTGGGCCTTAGAGACTTTTTTGTTAAAGCTGATTCTGGGATTTACCTACTTACCCTTTAATGACCATGTTCTACTGTCTTGGCAGAAGGAAAAGGGGATATTATAAAAATTGAGAATCTTACAGAAAAATAGAAATCAGCTTTGGGTGGTATTATAATTTACTAAAAAATGCCCCCATGTAAGTACCAAAAACTAATGGTAGGGAGTCTAAGCATTGCCTGCAGAAGTTCTAGAACCATAGTTGGATGCATCCTACAACTTGTACATTATATTTGAATTCTCATAGTTTGTCTCAAAAATTCACATGCATTTGTCTTCTTTTACCTATATATTTGTGCTTATTTTAAATATAAAATGTAACACTTTGCCCCCTGCTTAGGGACATCATCATATCACTTGTATTTCTAGGGGGTATAAATACTACGTTTGGGGAAATCAAGATCCTATGATGTCACCTTGCCAGGACATTTATATGTGTCATTTGTTTTATTAGTAATATAAATGTTTATTATAATAACAATAACAACAGCATATTAAAGTAAGCACTAGAGTAACATAACCCATATTCCTGGATTTCTTTTGCGGTGTGGTCTTGTATCCTTTTATCCTTGTTCTCCCTTCACGGTGGAACTCCTCTCATGGCATTGACAAAAGAACAGAGGAGAGTAGATATATTTGATCATTTTAACCCCAGCAATTATCAGCCCAGATTCAGAGGTATCTAAGTTTCAATTCTGGCTCTGGGAAGTTTCCAAAATGTTTGGCAAGTTATTTAATCTTCTTGAACATCCTTTCTCTTGCCTCTCAAATGGTTTAATATTGAGTATTTCAGATTGTCCTTGAGAAAATTATAAAGTTAAATATCATATGGGAAAGTACTTAGTTCAGAACTACTGGAACATAGTAAAAAGGTTTTAATGTTTGAGAAATAAACCCATGAAGTTAAGGCATACTCAAGGAAACTATAATCACTTGTGGTTTTGAATTTTTTTTTTTTTTTTTTTTTTACATGGGCAGGCACCAGGAATCGAACCCAGTCTCCGGCATGGCGGGCAAGAACTCTGCTACTGAGCCACTGTTTCCTGTCCAGTTTCGAACACTTTAAAATTTTTTATTTAACTAAGAATTAGCTGAAAAGTTTAAAGAACACACACATATATAGGATACATACACACATTGTTTTCACGTCTTATTGTTGTTAGAATGACTCCTGCCAAACTTCAGTCCAAATCAGAGGTCAGCAAATCTTTTCTATAAAGGGTCAAATCATAAATAATTTCAGCCTCGTGAGCCATAGGGTCTTCATTTAAACAAATCAAATCTACCCTATTGTTACAGAGGCAGCTACAGATAATACAGAAAAGAATGGTATGGTTGTGTTCCAACAAAATTTTATCTATGAATATTTATACTTTCACAATGGAGAGTTCTCTGGTTTGAATGCACATTAAAAGTTTAGGTGAACAAATCATAATTCTACTTTTTATGTAGTTTTATAAATTAAGCTCTGAGAACCCAAGGGTTCAGTTGGACCTCTGAACTCTTTTGGGACAGAAACAAAAACAAAGATCACCAGAAAAAGAGTAGAATCAAATCCACTACATTTTCTGGACTCTTGCAGACCCAGAAAACAGGGCTTTGGCCACATTTACATTGCCAAAATAAAGAAGAGCGCCTTGCAAGGAGTGTCCATCTCCCTATCAAATAAAACAAATGAACAAATAAACAAAAAAAAATGCACTCTACTACATCCACTCCACCCCACAAATAACCCTCACTCTGTAAATATATGTAATCTGAGACAGCATCATTGCCTAGATAAAATCCTACTCAAGATGAAAAAGAAATGGAGATTAAAAGTAGCCATAAAAACTAATTCTATAAGAGGAATAATTGTGCATGTGTCAGGCTTATAGGGTTTACAGAGCATCTAACTCTTTGCAGAACACTATTTACTTTTTAGGACAGTCAGACTAGATATGAGAAGCGGGTTATTATTATCCCTTTTGCACAAAAGAAGATACTGACTCACCAGAGCTGGTAAGTGGCGTGCCCTAGGGGGAAAGCTAATAAATGATGGCTTAAGAATTGACCCCATGATCTTCCCACTGGGGGGTTAGTTCCCCTTCTGCCATGCAATGCTACTCATTTTTAATGCACTGCTATCCAGTCAACTTGGCTTAAACAAACATTGCAGGAAGGATAAAAGGTGAAATACATTCAGCAGAGTGATTAATGCCGTTGCTGAGTAATTAAATGTTTCTAATATGATCAGTAATCCATATGGAAGGTATAATCAAAGCACCAGGGATGTGACCTGACCACTCTAGGGTAAACTTTTGCAAAATACTAACCATGGCAGTGATATAGGGCCAAATATGCATTAAGGAGCCATTTCCTTATATTTTTTTTTTAAAGAGAGCAATCTGATGTTAAAGAGTATAATTGTTCTTCCTTCAAATGTCAGGCAAATGAATGGTTAGGCAATATTTTGTAATCAGCCCACTACTAATATACATTATAATGGCATATAACTTCAATATTATAAATACTGCTAGGAAGAATGCCTTTGTACATGTACATTGGTATGGATGTATCTATACTATTAATTCATCAAGGAGGTACTACTAGTTGAAACTGTATATCTTTACTGTTGGGTAAACATCAATAAATAGCTCTCCAAATGTTTTACCAACTTGTACTACCACCATCAGTAGACAAGAGCTGTTGTTAAGTCACAAGCTAGCCAAAATTGGCTCCTTGTGATCATATTAAATTTTGCCAATTCAAGTTGTAAAAAAATTGTATCTGGTTGTTATTTGAATTTGCATTTCTATGGACTTCAACATTTAGGTGTAGCCCTTAGAACTTGCTGAAAGGATTGCTTTCATCACAATGGCTAAACTTTGAATGGATGGTAACAATGGCAGTAGAACATGCACAATCACTCTACTGAAAGGCTTGAGTGAATTTTTCAGGAATAACATGGAAATGTGAGTCACACTGAATCAGGTGTAACAAACATTACTAGTTTTGACTTACTAAGAGGCCATCCCCTCCTTCTATACCATCATTCCATTTTTCTTCAGTGGACCTTCATCACCCTAGTATAGATGGGTCCTGGCAAGTTGACTCTACCCCCTACTTCATGATGGTTATGCAAGCTAGCCTATCCAATTAGGAACTCACATTCCCAGACAACAGTGATTATTCTGGTGATGGGCATGTGACTCAGGGTTATCCAGCGGAGCTGTTCAAAGAGTAAGATAAAATCTAGAGTTGGTAACAAGACTCTTTCCACCACAATGGCAGAATCAAGCCAAATATGGAGGTGGTAAAGCCAATGAGACCAGGCCCTGGGGACATTGAGCTTCTGGAGCCAGTAAACTCAGACAAACTTCTGAGATTTTCAGTTCTGAAAGTTAACATAGCTGCTTTTTCCTTGGACCAGCTTAGATGGAGTTTATACCCAAAATAAACTAACCAATACATCACCTTCTGATTCAAAATTGTTCTGATATCAAAATGGTACCTGCCTAATACCTACAATTACAGTATTCCTATAATTTCTGTCATTCTACAGTCATTCCAAGGCTGAAGAGCTTTAACAAACAAGACTCAATACATAACACTAAATGAATAGTTCAATAGAACACAAAGCAGAGACGGTGGTGGTAGTGGTGGTGATGGTGATGGTGGTGGTGTTGGCGGTGTTGATGGTGGTGGTGTTGGTGGTATTGGTGTTGGCGGTGTTGGCAGTGTTGGCAGTGTTGGTGGTATTGGTGTTGGTGGTATTGGTGTTGGCGGTGTTGGTGGTATTGGTGTTGGCGGTGTTGGTGGTATTGGTGGTGGTGGTGTTGGCGGTGTTGGTGGTATTGGTGTTGGCGGTGTTGGTGGTGTTGGCAGTGTTGGTGGTATTGGTGTTGGTGGTGTTGGTGGTATTGGTGTTGGCGGTGTTGGTGGTATTGGTGTTGGCGGTGTTGGTGGTATTGGTGGTGGTGGTGTTGGCGGTGTTGGTGGTATTGGTGTTGGCGGTGGTGGTGGTATTGGTGGTGGTGGTGTTGGCGGTGTTGGTGGTATTGGTGGTGGCGGTATTGGTGGTGTTGATGGTATTGGTGGTGGTGGTGTGTGCATATTTGCAAATTAGTGGAAAGGGTGGAATATTTAACAAATAGTTTGGGTCAGATGACTATCCTTTTCAAAAATAGCAACATGTTAAATTTTCTACTTAATTTTAAAAAGTTAGTTTCAGGTAGATTAAAAAATATAAAGAGGGAGTACAAGTGTAGTTCAATGGTAGAATTCTTGCTTGCCATGTGGGAGACCCAGGTTTGATTCCTGTCCATGCACTTCCCCAAAACAAACAAACAACAAACAAAACAAAGAAAAAATTTAACAAATGGTGCTGCAATAATGGAATATTCACATGGGAAAAGAATGAAATGTGACCACCGCCATACAGCATACAAACATATATATAAATAATTATAAGGCTATAAATTATTATAAGGAAAGATGGGAGCTATTTTTTAAATGCTGGATGAGGAGGGCTAGTTCATTATATCATCGAAAAATACAGACACACAAAAATTAAGCTTTGATACAGAAAACAATTCTGTAGATAAAGTCAAAAGCAAAAGATAGAATGCATTTATAATAAATAAACTAAGACAAATGGCTATACTATAATAATTTCTACAAATTCAAGAAAAAGACAAAGAACTGAAACTGATTAAGCCTACAAATATATTCATTCAGGGGGAAAGATATTCTATATCACTAGTAATCAAGGAAATGTGAATCAAAGCACAAAATACCATTTACAGTGGTTAGAATGGATACTTTTTAAAAGATTGCTAATCCAATGTTGGCCCAATATTTTACAGAGTTGGGAGAATTGTAAAATCTCACTATTAATTTCATTTCTGGGGATTTTATCCAGCAAAAAGAGAAAGCACAAGTACTAAAACTGTATGTGTAAAATGTTTATATCAGGAAAACTTATTTTAGCAAAAGTCAATACAAACAAATTCAAAGTAGAATAACCTAGTGACCACCAGTAGGAAATAGATGGACAAAATATGTGTTCAAATTGTGGAATACTATGCAGCTATTAAAAAGAATTGGGTACCTTCAAAACTGACATGGAAGGATAACACTAAAAGCAAGTTTACCCAATAAAATGCAGAATAGAAGCCCATCTTAGATTATACGTGTATCTATGTTACTTGGATGAGTAAAGGAGAGAATGTAGAAGAGCAAACACCAATGAGGCTGTTGTATTGATGGGACAGGTGGTGTGGGGGACATCTATTAATTTTATTTTAGATAGCTCTGGGTTGTGTTAATGGTTCTAAAAACCAATGTTATTACGTTTTATAAATTCAAATGACTCATAGATCTTTAAAAGGATAAAACTGCCTCTGGACATTTCCATTAAAAACTGTTTTAAAAGAGGAAACAGAATGGAGAAGTAGACAGCCTTATGGCCCCTTTGCCCAAATTTCATTTGTTCTCTGCCTTTAGGAAAATGCAGCGTGTGGAACATTCAACATACACATCTCTTGGCGTGCATTCAGTCAGAGTTGGCCCCACTGGAAGCTAACACAGTCTGCTTAACAAGCATAATTAAGTGCACCCAACAACTAAAATATCCATATAATTATCACTAGGCTGACATAATTGCATACATCCTTTGTTGGAAGATATTATTGTCCCTACATAAACAAAAAGATAGTTTAAACAGAACAGCCTTCTCAGCTCTTTTGGATCACTTAAAATTATTCGATTAATCTGCAGACTGCCACTGGAAAAAATAATCTACTATTAAAAAATCTTATCAGATGAGTAAGAAAATCAAGACAAAAATAAATAAATAATAGGGGGTATGGTGGGTATAGGATGTTAGGGGTGTTCTTTTTTATTTTTATTTTTATTCTTATTTTCACTTTTTTTGAAGTAATGGAAATGTTCAAAAATCAATTGTGGTGACGAAGGCTGTGAACCACTGATTGTATACTTTACTTTGGATGATTACATGGTATGTGAATTTAAAAACAAAATTTCTACCAAAACAGAATCAAGGTATTAAATTCCTACATGGAAATGTATATAGCCATTCCTTATTTTGAGCAAAAAAAGAAAGTCAAAATACAAATTACAATAAACCATGTCTGGTTTAGCCAGCTAGATGAGAATTGTCAGTGGTGGTTGGGGGCAGTTATTTGTTGAGGCATTGCTTATTTTGGAAATAAAAAGGAAACAAAACTTAAACCACAAATAAAGACAGCATGAAGGACCACTGATGAGAACATAGTTAAACAAGTTATGGTACATCTATAGATGATAGGGGTTTATATCACAGAGTATAATACAGCCACTGACAGGAATGAGCAAGATTTGCAAGTACTGATTTAAGTACAGCCGCAACATATTGTTTGAATATATGGATGGAATATATGGGTGCATAATATATGGAACAGGAGATAAGAAACACTAGAAAAAGGGGGAGGTATGGTAAAGGAAAATAGTTTGGGAACAACTTCTTAGGTCACTAATTAAAGTTATAAAATGATTTTCTTTTTTAGGTGTCTTCTGCTTCAAATAATTTACATAATTTTGAATCTTGCTAAAATCCTTGCTGTACCTACATTATCTAGGGGATGGAGGGAAGATCAGAGTGTGGTCTTTTGTGTGCAAAAATGAATAAATAAATAAATAAAACTCTTTTCAATGTTTGATACTGTAAGATGAATGAGTATCTTAAAGAAAGAAAATGTACTTATTTCAAAACTCTAATTTTGAAAGTACTGACTTTTTAGTGGAATCCTCAGGAAAACTTAGGAATGTTATCAAAGCCCCCTAATCATCATGTCTTGGGGAGAAAAGTAGCAATCGACAGAGGAGTCTTACCTTAACCCCTCCAGAATCCGAGGGTCACAGCTAGAAGCTAGTTTTGCAAAGACAAAATGAGATTGACATCGCGTGTTTTACCCTAGAATTTCACACCTATTTTACATTCAATTCCACGCTATATCTGTGATTGCTTCCAAATAAAATAATGCTTACAATTTTTTCATTTCTCACTATTAGGTCAAACTAGTGGTCTTAGAGATGTACCTTGTTTTCCTTGTTTTTTGAGGAGCCCTGCACATGTTATTACACTCCAAGGGAACATCTGACAAGTTCAGGAGATGATACCCACCATCAGTTATTTTCCTACTCTGAAATACCTATGGTCCTATATTTTCTGACCAAAGCTATTTGCCATGTTGAAGATATGAGAATAATATCGAACATTCCTTTAGCAAAATAGTACATTCCTGCTACCATTCTAAACCCTTTTCATGCATTTTCAGGTTTAATTCTTCTATGTCAATGAGTCTGGCACTGTTAACATCCCCATTTTATAAATGGGAAAGCTGAGGTTCAGAACCATCCAAGACTGCACAGACATCATGGAGCCAGTTTGAATGCCAGAGATACTACATATCCCAGATCCTCAACCCCCACGCATATTCCCTCTGGAGCTACTGAGAGCTGCCCACCAGGTTAAAAACTCCAAACTCAGTGGACTTCCACAGCTGAGGGCAACATGGAGTTCTGTAGTATTGGGGTGGGTGGAGTACACAGTTACTACTGCAAATCCAGTTGCTCAAAAGTGGATGCCACCACCTTCTTTACCTTCTTTAAAACGTGCCCCTCAGGTATTATGCCATATGCACACATACATGGTTTTGGTGACACGCAATCATGTATGTGGTGCACATGTTCATGTATGCATACACAACCATCCCTAATAGGGCCTCTGGGGCTCAATCTCACTTTGCCTGGAAGCATCTGTAAACTGAACTGCAGGGAAGAATTTTATACCCACTTTTTTTTTTAAGCTAAATTTGCAATTCTATTCGTAACACCTATCTGCACACAATTGGCTAATTACACTCTGGTCATTAAAGCAGATCAAACGTTGGAGGACAGCAAACCACTGGGGCCCACATTATCATTCATCTTAGCAGATATCAGAACCTACTTCTGGGCCTCAAACGAGACAATAATTTCCAGGATTTCAACTATGCACATAAAACGGGTCCTTAATTGGGAGGCCTTCGACTACCCCCAGCAATTTAATGAGTTCTGGGGCACGCAGGGACTGTGATGGGAGCGAGAGCTCAGGTTTCTAAAGTTACAGTTAAGATGTCTGGAAAAGCAGTCAGTAATCCACAGCCTGACAGACGGTGTATCATTGAAGGCATATCTCTCTTCTTGGGAGAGCAAAGCTATCACAGGGGGACTTGCAGAAATTCAAGGTCACCTGGAAATATGCAAAGGCCCCTGAGAAGTATCCTGGGCTCTCTGGTCTTCTAAGTGAATTTGTCTTGGGCTTCTACCCAATGGCATGACTGCCCTTGGCTTTGGAGCCAGGCTGCATTAATTTCTCCTTCATGTGTGGTCTCCTCGTCATCCTCAACACCCAATTCCCTGCTTTTATTCTGACAACCCTTGGCTGCTGGTGCTTATTTATGGGTTCCTTCTTCTCGGGGGCTCTCTCAATACTGGGATTCAAAGAGGTCTTTGGTACCCTTTCCTTCTCACTCTTCAAACTCTCCCCATATGCTCCCACCAGCTCCCATTAATCTCAAATATCTAGTATAGATAGAGCTTAAATACTATCAATAGTCCAAGTCTGCTAAATATGCTGCCCTTCAACCTCACTTCTTAGTTTTAGATCTATACACTCAACTGCCTCCTTAGTATCTGTCTTCACCTCATGCACCTCAGTGTCTTAGGAGCATCCCAAATATCATACCTACAACTTAAGTTGGCATCTTCTCCCTTAGACCTAATAGTTCTTTCTATTTCTATTTCTGCCATCTCCTCAAAGGACACCTGTATCCATCTGGTTGTTCAAGCAGGAAACCTGATAGTCCCTTTTGCTTCTTCTCACACTTTCCCCATCATTCACAATCTATCTACAAGTTAAATTGATTCTCCCACTTCATATATCATAGACCCATTCAGCACTCTTCATTCCCATAGCCGTTTAGGTTCATCCAAAGCTTCTGTCATTTCTCACCTGCAGCAGCCTCCTAACTGATGTCCCTCTCCTGTCTCCTTCCACCCCAATCCATTCTCCACACTGCAGGGAGAGTTATCTTTCTAAATGGAAAATTTGATCCACTTCAGTGGTTTCCAATTGTCCTTAAAGTAAAAGCTACACTCCTCAACAAGACTTAACAGAGCACTAAGTTTTCTGGTCCCCACGTATTTCTAGGCTCTTTGGCTTTTTCCCATAGTCATTGATAAAGCCAAAGGGGCGTGTGAGTGTGCATGTGCACACTCATGCATTTTCTGTTATAACGCCACACAATTGTCTTTTACCTCTCCACCTTTGCATGTGTCATTTCCTCTCCCTGGAGGACTGGACCTTAATCATCTTTATATCTTCCTCCTCACACCTAAGCATCTATCAAAATCCCAGCCTCTGAGTAGGTGCTAAACAAATTGTTGCTGAAGGAATATCATCAAGATAGCAAGACTACTCTCTTTTATCCTCCTTCCTCTCTTCCTTCCTTTTCCCTTCTCTCTCACCTTCTCTCTGTTTTGTCCTTTCGCATTTTACCAGAAACCTCAGATAAAAGCTTTGCATTCAATTCCAATGCCCAGCTTTAGCCTAAAACTCTTAATAAATTTGAATAAATGAAGCCTTAAGATTTCCTAGTATAATTGTCTTACCCTCCATCCTCTTCTTTCTTGCCATTTTCCTCTCACCCCATTCCTTACTAGACTCACGTAATTTCTTTTGTTTTAATAATCTCATGGTTTATTGAATCTGTGTCTTTATTGTAAGCCATCTCAAATCCTTTTTGGAAGTAGAGAAAGAATAAAGGCAACCATAAAATTAAAACAAATATGGCCATTATCAGCTGCAGGTTTCCCCCACATTCGTGCTTTCTGAAATACTGAAGACCATTAAAGCTTGATTAAAAAGTCATCATATATTTATGGCCACATGAGTTACCTGTCTGTATGATAAGCCTGGAACAAGAATGCTTATATTGATCTGGGAGAACAAAGGAGCATGCCATTGTTTTATGGTAATAGTTTACAACAGCTTCACTGTGATTAATAATCGTATACCCAGAACTCTTGCCCTCTGAGAGATGGGTCCTGTTTGCATTCTCCCAGTCACTCATGGGGGCAAAGGGACTAACACAAAGAAGATGGCTTTCCCAGCATCACCTACTGGGAACAGTACCTTCCCCTTCTAAGGGTTCCTGTTTCATTTTTCCCCTGCTTTTATCATAGCACTCATTGCAGTAACTGTAGTGAGAAATATTTATGTGTCAGAGGCCCAGTAGATTGAGGGTTTCTTAAGGGCAAGGATGGTGACTTTTGCTTCTACAATAGGGGCTGGGCAGTACCTGGTATACAAGGAGGAGCACATGTGAGAGAATGGGAAAAGGGGTCAGAAAAGTACTGTGGGGTGGAAAGGAGGGAAGGCGGAGGGGGAGAGGGGAGACCTATGCCTTTCCCTGCTCAAGTTTAATTCATTTCTGAGTCACATACAAACACGCTTCCGAGTTCACAATATAAATAACTCCAAGGTAGAATAATGCAACATTTAGGTAAAATTATGACCATAAGAAATACAGAATCAATATTACTAAGCACTACTGATATTTGTTTAACTTCTTATTGTCTCTTGCTTCTACTAGACCATCATTGTCCAAGAGACGTTTCTGTGATGATGGAAATGGTCCACATGGTGTTATTTGACAGGGTTGACGCCAGCCAGTGTGAGCACCTGCAATATGGACAGTGCAACTGAGGAACTGAATTTTTGCATTTGATTTAATTTTAATTAATTTAAATTTAAATGTCAATAGCCACATGGGGCTCATGGCTGCCATATTGGACCACACATGCAGAGATTACAAGTGCCGTGCTTAGAGTAGATGGGTAACAAATAGCTGAGAAAGGAGAGGAGGAAATAAGAAGCAAAAGAAAGACAGTTTTGTTGACTGGAGTGTTTCCCACAAAAGCAATATCAAGGATTACCACTAAAGTTACAATAATCATGGATGACATAGCTGACTTTTAATGAGCATCTTTTATGTACAAGGCCGTGTGCCAAGAGCTTTTTCACTCATTATCTCAGATCTGCCCAGTAATCCTGTGGTGTGGGCATAATCACTTTCCTCATTTCATAGATATGGCAACTGAGACACAGAGAGGTTCATAACTTACCCAAGATCACACAGAAATGTGATAGAGCACTAGAAGCCCAACTATTGTGGGCTGAGTTGAGATAACCAAAGAAGGTTATCTTCAAGTCTTAATTCCTGGTACCTGTGACTATGACCTTATTTGGATATAGAGTCGTCAAATTAAGATGGAGTCATACTGGATTAGGATGGGCACTAATCCAATGACTGGTATCCTTTTAAGAGGGAAAGTTGAACAGACACAGAAGGAAGAAGACAGAAGCAGGCAATGGAGTGATAGGGCCACAAGCCAAGGAACTCTGGGGCCACCAAATGCTAGAAGATATCAGGGAGAATCCTCCCCTAGAGCCTTTGGAGGGAACATTGCCCTGGTGATACCTTGATTTTGGATTTCTAGTCTCTAGAATTTCAATGAAATCATAACAGATTGCTATTAATTAATCAATTGCTGTTGATTAATTTGTTAAAGCAGTCCTAGGATCCTGAAAGTTAGACCCAAGGTAGCTAACTGCAGAGCCTGGCCTTCTAACCACCTGTGGGTGTGATCTGCCTTGGGCATTACTTGACAGTCCCCAGATCCCAGGAATCCTTACCATTGAGACCTGTCTACCCTCTAAGAGGTGTCACCTGCAAAATACAGTGCTGGCCACATGGAAGAAAGGCAGGGAGAGCTTCACAGTGCCCCACGTCTGCCATAATACTGCATGTATCTCACCTGAGCGCTGAGGTTTGAAGAATATATGAGGGGACATTTCATGCAGCCAGGGGTGCCCAAGGAATGTTTCCAAGATAGGCAGTATCAGAGAGCTGAGTCTTGAAATGTATCTAGGGTCAGAGGGTCAGGATGGAGGTGCCACAAAAAGTTACAGATGCCTCATGGGAAATGAGGTCACACAGGAAGGCTGAGAGATGGAAGCATTAAATAAATGGGTTTTGGCTTGGGTGAATTATTCTGTCTCTCATTGTCTCTGTCTCTCGTTGTCTCTGCCTCTCTGGTGGCAAAGTGGGGATAATGAGCACCAAATCCCAGGGTTGATGGTGGGAAGCCCCATAAAATGCACCGTACAGTCATGAGAACATCGCCAGTGCTCCATAAACCAGCCACCATTACTACGTACATTAATCCTGACATCATCATCTGTATTACTTATTATTTCACACCTGCAGAAGGCTTTGTGTGAGACTCATTTTTAGATCACTTCAGGATAAAATACTTTGCTTCAAAAAATAAAAACAGGTAGAGTTTTAGTAAAACTTGCAAACATCCACACTGGTGGAAACAGTGCTGTGCTGAATTTGAAGAGGTGGCCTTGAGAGATGCAGGTGACAACGAGAATGCAGATAATCATGCTCCTCGATGGGCTGGAACTATGGGAAGGTGTGCGTCAGAGGAAGATGTATATGTCCGATCTGTGGACACCACCCCTATTGTCTTAAACTGGGTCCATTTCTCTCATTGACACTATTGTCTCAGATATTTGATTTTACAGACCCTGTTGTTTAGGGGACTGACATGGCAATATTTGGAGGGGGATACATTTATTTCTAGAGTTATTTATTATACATTCCCCTGCTACCTCTGACCTAAAAAGGACTGAATTGGCTTATACTGACAAATACAATACAGCAGAATGAAGTAGATTTGTTTATCTTGTTAATAGGTGATAAAAGTGACAAAATAAAAAATGGGGGTAGGGAACACATTGAAGCAAGAAGTTAACACTAACACACAAAATCACAAAGCCCTCTAAACTTGCTGTGAGAGTGTTGAAAAGTTTACCCTGATTTTCCTTTTCATCAACATGGAGGGAAACCTCATAGTTAATTTACATAACCCTGAGTGCCTATATTCTGAAAATAAACCCATGGGTCAAAATGAACACAATTCTTTCTCAAGGTAGAAGCAGAAGGAAGTTTTGCTGAGTTAGAAGCATGACAACTACTAAGTACTTGGCACTCACTCCATACCTGAAGGGACACATTAAATTGTCCTGTGTACTGTGAGCCTCCTAACTCCATGACCTGGGTATATTATTACCCATAGTATAGGTGAGAAAACAGGTGCTTATGGAGGTTAAGAGAAATGCTTTAGTTGAGAAGTAGAGCTGGGGTTTAGATCCAGGCACTCTGAAAATCCTGCATTCTTATCCACTGTGCCAGATGGTCCAAAATGAAAACATCCAGGCCCCATGCTTAGAGCAAAACAAAGGACAGTTCTGTTCTTGCCATATCTTGGGATATCAGTTCTGGTATTAACCTTAAGTGCAATCTAACGGAAGCAATTCAAGAAGCAAGCTAATGCAATGCAATCTATGCACATAGCTTGCTGTTGATCTGGCATATCCCAGTGCTGAATTTTACTGCATCTGGAGGAATGGATAGGAAAAACATATTTCTCATCCTCTCCCCCAGTGCTGATTTCATGGCTCCCTTTTGACTGAAAAGAGGGGCAGTGAGGTCAAGCCACCTTCATTAGCAAGAATATGATAGGAAATGATACGTTGCTAACATATATTGCCCCCTCATCCCCTTTATTTCCTATGTGCTTGAATGTAAAGAATGTTAGAGCAGTCTTAAATGACATCCTAGAATTCTACATTAGAAATTTAACCTAGTGTTGGTGCTAAACACTGAAAAACAGGATGGTTTTTCTTTTCGATCATTCTCTTTCCACCTACCAGTACCAATACACATCATAAAGCTGTATATGCAGTGAACGTGGGAATAAATGCTTCCATTTGACTAAGGAAAAGGAAGCAGCTGTTTATAGGAAAATAAAACCACTCAGCTCTTAGCTGCTATCTACAGAAATCCTAAACGTTTACTCAGAGTCATTGGCAACACCTAATTCGAGCCTGCCTCCCAAAGAAATTCTCAACCCTGCATGCTCTACCTCAAAGCAAGACCACTATGATTTCTGCAAAATAATCTGTTTCAGGTCTATGAAGTGCCTGGTGCCCCATAGAAGGCATTAGGGGTAAACATGAGGAATCAGCGTGTTCTTTTCTGAATGAGTCGATGACATAATTTAATTCTAAGGCTTTAATGTAGAACCATCCAGTGGCATTCTTGTTGTTTATGGGCTGTACTTTACCTCGTCCAGATCCTTCTTCCCTATGACATTAGTGAAGAGTAGTAAGAATTGCTTTACTTTGCTGACTGTGGCCCTGTACTGTGTGTGTGTGTGTGTGTGTGTGTGTGTGTGTGTGTGTGTGGTGCCCCAGCAGCAAGTGAGGTGCGGGACTTTGCATCTTGTTGTCCTAACGATGCTCCCTACCTCCTTTCCCAATATAATGTTGCTATAAAACCATTCCCACAGCTGCTGAAATTAGTTTATGGAAATGTATGTCTTTTTTCTCTTCTCATTAAATCTTTATCAAATTTAAAATGACTGCAAATGGCTGCTTTTTCTCAACTCGAAATGAAATATGTTACATCCAGCCCATGTACAAATAGAGGCTACAAATGCGCTTTACATTTGGGGAACCTTTAATAGGATGAGATGGTTGAAGGTGCAAAAATTCTGAAGAATTAATCCAATGTAAGCACATACTCATTAAAAAAAAATCAACCAAAAACCTAAATCCAGGCCTATGGAGTCTTGGTTCTCAAGCAGGGTGATCTGAGCGCCCAGGGAGATGTCTGGGGGTCACCTGGATGGGGTGGGACGAGTGGGCAGAGGTCAGGGATGCTGCTGAGAACCCCAGGATGCCCAGGAGCCCTCCCCTCCCCAAAGCAAGAAAGTATCACCCAGCCCCAAATATCCCCAGGGTCGAGGGTGAGAAACCCTGAGCTACAGATCCACCTTGTAATACAACATGAACCGTTTAAGGGAAAATGTAATGAGCTAAGGAAAATACCTTCACAATCAGGACACTTGTTCATCCACTGCACTTAAAGTCATTATTAATGAGGGAGAGAGGAGGCAAAGGGAGGAGGGGGCACCCGATCTGACAGAAATGTCTTGTTATTGTAACACAGACAACCAATTAACTGATGGGAGGGTGACGGGATGTGTAAGAACATTCTCTTGAACAAGACCTAACACTTGAATTCACTCTGTGATTGGATGGCTGCTGTTCCCATTCCTTAAATTAAAAAGAACTGATGTTCTCTTCCTTCAAAATGATGAATAAAAGGTTTAATTTACTGAGTGCTAAAAATAAAAGCCTCTCCATAACTCTTAGGAGTCATTTGGTGTAGCATAATGGATGGTTTATTAATCTGGATTATGAATTCTAATTTTTTAACACTTGGTATTATCAAATTTTGAATGGGAATAAATACATGATTCGTCCACGTATGTAAAGCTGCACAATACACTTGCATATTCATAGCTCTACACAGAGAATTAGCACATGGTCTGAAAACAGGCAGATTTATACTGATAGACAACCTCAGCCAGGGATCCTGGCAATAGCAGACCCTGCACATTAAAATGATTTAAAGTCAATAGTAGGGTTTCAGAATGTGCTGTCAGTCCATTCAACGCCTACCAAATTTTTATAACATATAATTCATATAACTCTCATTTCTGCATAGTCCAATTAACTTCAAACAGGTATATAATTGTTGGTCTTGAGGGATCTGTTAGGCCATTATTACTAAATTATCCACTAGATAGCAAGATGACATTTCCAAATTCATTTCACTTACGGCCACTGGTTCCAAACTAGGCCTTCCTGGCAGACTCTATAACTCTACTGTACAAGAAATCTGTTAGACAATCTGTCACATAAACATAGATAGCAAATGTACATAATGCAATGCTTGGAGGAAAAAAAGTCCAATAGACCATGAACTTCTAATGAATGAATTTTAACAGTTTGCAATCTGGTGTGAGGTTTTCAAAGTTTTCCTGTTGAAGAGGAACGTGGCTTGTGTTGTATGTTTTCGTAAAGTTGATTTAATTAAAACGACAAAGAGTGAGAAGACATTTTTCACTCCTGAGAAAAGAAGAGAAAAAGAAAACCCTGCTTATTAGTATTCTAGATAGGAGCTGTCTGCCTACCAGTATGGCAATGGTTTAGGAAATCAGGACACTTTTAACTCATTACATTCACTTCCTACATGTGCCATGCTGCAAAAGTAGCACAAGTATTGCGACCACAATTAATCCCATTATAAGGCCTGTCTCTTAGGTTTTCTTTCAGTTCTTACTGGGCTCCAGGCTTTAAATAAATGCAATTACCTCTAACTAGATCAGGAACACTAACAAGTAAATATTTGAACCAAAATAATAATAATAATAATTATAACAATTTAAAAAAAATTTAAGTAAATATTTGTACCCCCGTTTTATATATAAGGAAACTGAGGCTCAGCAAGCTTAATTGGCCAGCTCTGACCCCTCAACACTCTCACCAGAGCCTGGCAATAAATCAAGTATTTCAAAGTCTTTGTCCCTTCTATGTCACCAGGGTGCCTTCTACTTAAGAATTTTTTCAAAGCTTAAAATCGATTCTTTTCTGGAAAAAAAAAAAGCAATAATTTAAACCTAATTCCCAAAGAGGTGATGAAATGGGGAATCTTTACAATTTTGACAAATAATCTAGAAACTACAGATATTCTTTAAAGCTATGTTAGGTAGGTGATGGGGATGCTAAGTCGAATGAAGCAATGCTTTGCCTGCAGAGAGCTGGCAGGCCAGGAAGTAAAATAAAATAATAATAATAATAATAACAGGCTTGTGGGAAATCTCCCCTGCCATGGGCTCTCCCGGTCTTTGCCCAAAGTCCTTTATATATCTCCTTCTATTTGTTCTCTTCAGGTGGTCCTGAAAGGGTCAAGTCACCCACAGTGCTGACCTCAATGCCACAGCCTTACCCAGAAAGATCTTTTCCTTGAGCTTCAGGTGCAAAAACACAACCATTGACCAGAGATTTCCATCTATCTCACAAGCACCTAAAGCAAAATCCAGAAAATCTCACATCAAACTCAGTTCTGCCAGTTCTATTAACTTACTCTCGCTCTCTCCACTGATGCCTGCCCTTCCCCCCTGCCACCCCAAGCTGGAAAACCAGAAGTCACTCTCAATCGCTCCCCTCCCTCCTCCACTCTCCTGTACAGTCAGCCAGCCAGCCTTGGCCACTGTACCACTTGAATGTCTTCCCCCCAGCTGATTCTGCTCGCCATTCCCACCGCCTCACCTGGAGCTCATCTTCCCTTGCCTGGAATACTTAGAACTTTCTGCCTCCTCTCCCAACTTCAGACTCCCTTAAATCTCTATTCTTCACTCAGCCTCCGAAGGATCTGACGAAAAATGAAATTTGACCATTCCGATTCCCTGCTTAAAATGTTTGTGTACCACCCTGTGCAGCCTCCACAGAGCAAAGCCCAAGTTCTTTTAAAAGCCATCTCAGCGCTGCCCTCTTCAGTCATTCGCTTGCTCTGAAGCTTGACCTTGCATTTTGTTCTCTAGCTAAGCCCAGCCAGCTTTTGCCCCTCCCCTCCCCTACCTCTCTATAGCTCCCTTCCCTTCCTCTGCACTTCTGCTTTTCTTTTCTTTTTTTTTTTTTGCCTCTTTGCCTTGTTTCTCGTACTTCCCATCTGCCTAGAACATTGCTTTCTGAGACCTTTTGTGTCTTCAATGAGCTGGGCACTGTGCTGAGTGCTGGGAGAGAATGTTGAATAAACCAGAAACCATCCTTGTCCTGTGGGGTCTATGGCCTGACCAGGGGAACCTAGCACAATCAAGCAAAGAAACGGACACCTGATCTGAATTGTATACACATTATAACATGAACTGAAGAGGGTGCAGTGGATGAGAGGGCTACAGGGTACTTTGCAGATATCCTCAACACTTACTCAGGACCAACAGATTATACATTTTCTGTTTACATGTATGTTTCCACTACTACACCGTGACCTTCCTCAGTGCTAACATTGGTTAAATCATCGCTTTTCATTCCAGCCTGGAATAGATACAGACATTCCATCAATGGTAACTGAATGCATGGATGGATGGACAGGTTAAAGAATAAATTAGCAAATTAAGAAATATTTTCCCTATCATTTGAGTTCTATAAATCACTGATTCAGATTGCGTCTGTGGTAACAAGTACATCTTCAGGGCTCTCATTTACAAGCTTCTGAGGACATCCTTTACCTGTAGAGAGAAGATACAGCGCACGCTGGGCGTTTTCAAGCATTGTTCAGACTCCTGCTTACATCCTTGAGAGATTTTCAGAAAGGTCCTTGTGCACAAGAGATTTGCTGAGGATAAATGTGCACAAGGAAAAAGCAAAACAATATAAGAGCTCCTAAACGAGGCTTGCTTGGCCAGGATGAGAGGTTGGGAAGATCTGTAGAAGACATCTTTTAATAAAGGGAGGAATGTTTTAGTTTATTTTGTTGTGGCTTTGGTTGTGGTAATAGGGAGAAAGGGGGAAGTAGGAGGGGGGAAGGTACACGAGGAGATAACACAGGAAGAAAGAAAGGTCAACAAAAGGGGATAAAAATGAGAAGACTTGCACACTTTTGAGTTATCCAGGTTCGCATGAAATGAACTTGTTTCCATGATACAGAGAAGGGCTGCTGTGACCCATCCAGGTCTAAGTGAAGACCACATGGCAATTTTCAGGGAAAACCTGCAACTGGGAACCGAATGCCAAGATGCACCATTGTAACATTTTCCAAAGCGGGTTCTGTCAAATTGCCAGCATCTTGCTCAAAATGCCGATTCCTGAACTCACTTCTGAATCAGATCTCTGAGGGTGGAACTCAGGAATGCACCTTTTAAAATCAGAGTCCAAATTCTGAACACCACTCTCAGTTCAAAGTTGGACTTGAGCACTCAACCAAGCTTCCTGTCCAATCCAGCGTCTACCTGGCAGTCAGCTAGAACAAACGAAAGGGAGGCTGTTTTTTGAAAGCACATCGTGCAAATGAAGACTGAATTGTTGGGGATTACAAAGAGAAAACAGAGAGAATCTGATGTCACAAAAGACTCATTTTTAGTGACTGTGCACCTGTGGAGAGGAACTGCTAAGGAGGTTTCCCTTTCATCTCTACCCAGACAGGCAAACATTCTCTTTGAATGCTTCCTCTTTTAAGCACCAAAATGCCATATTGGATTCTTCTGAATCCTTCCTGCAATGTCCAGCCCTATCCCCATGGTCTTCTCACTGAATGGTTCAGGGCTGGACAGCACTGGGGCTTTCCCCAGCCTGACAGCTGGTGAGGGACACCTGGTATGTCATGGGCTTACAGCCCCAAACATCTTGGAAATCAAGCTTGTGAGTTGCTTGGTCATTTTTTCTGGAAAGTTACTCTGGCAGATGCATGAAATTGTCATCCTGCAGTATTTTCCCAGGAATTTCTCTTCCCTCTCTCTACCTGAGAGTCACCGGAAGCACATGACACACCCCTGAACAGAGGTAACTGATTTAGGAACTTGGGCCTAATTAAGAAGACAGACACCTCTCATCCTTGGACTTAGCATAACAGAGCTTTTAGTCCATCTTTCTCCAGGGCTAAAGACATGAAATGTAAAACTTGGGACATTTTCCTGCTATGCTCTAGAAAGACAGAGTTCAGCACAGGACTGCAGGCGATGCAGGGGACCCAGGAGATGGCAGTTCCCTGTGGACTATTCTCCAGTGCCACGTACAGCTCTGACTTCCTCTTCTGTCTTCAAAACCAGATTTTACCAACCCGATGCCACCTCAAGCCTGCCGCCTCCTCACCCCCTACTCATCCTCCATCCCTTATCAATAGCATCAGTACCTGGGCCAAAGCCTTTTTCTCCATCACTACTCTGCTCTTCACTCCTGGATGATACAGCCAACATCCTGACCTCCCACACTTTTCTTGTCCTTAGTTCCAATAATACTTTCTTCTACTGTACTTCAGCCACATACTCTATGAACCTACATTGTCACCAGCTCTGTGATCTTCAACATCTCATTTTCTGAGCACCACCTTCAATCTTCCCAGATCATCCATTTTGCTTTTACTGCAGTGGCCCTACATTCCTGATATCTTTAATCCATTGACCTTTCCACTCTTTAGCATCCTCCTACACAGTCTCTTCTTCCTAAGTTTTCAGTTTAAATGATATAGACCATGATGGAACCACCCTCTGGCAGATGCTCTTCACTCTCTTGCCCCTTTTAAATTATCCTGGACAAACCCCAAACCTTGGTAAACCAAACAATCTTTTAGACATAAGATACCTACCTCTCTCCATGTCCCCCCAACTCCCAGCTCCACTTCTCTCCTCTCCATTCTTCTGTTTCCCTCTGCAGATTAGTTTTCTCTGCCTACTCATCAACAAGCTTAAATCTGAAAACCTCAAGTCGACACAATGTTATAGCATTTAGGAGCCTACCACCTTTTGAGCATTGCCCTGCCTTTTCAATGAAATATCTGAGAGGGAATCAGATTGCCCAATTCCCTATCCAACACCTGAGCTGCCCTTGGGTCAGGTGCTCATCCTTAGTCCTTGTTTGAGAAATGGAAGGCAAGAGCTGGAAGGGAAAGGTTAGGGAGGTACCCCAAGTAACACAAAAATACATCAAAGAGATGCTGTAGGCTAGAGCTGCTTGTAAGTTGCTTAGCAACTGAAAGTAGTTCTGGGCCACAAATAAGAGAATCGTGGTCTGGGGGAATACTTTGTGAAGGAATCAGGGAGAGTATGGTGCCTGGACCTCCAGATAATTCCTTCACCTTCCATAAACTGCAGGTTGGATGACCTGGCCAGCCAGGGAAGCATGGGGACAAAGGTAGAAGGGAGGCAGTGGGTGACTCTCATTTCTCTGCAAGTCCATCACTTGCACTGATGCTTCATCAGGGCCTGAGCAGAGGCACAGCCCGAGGTAAGAGGCATGATGATTTCTGCCTAGATCACAGCATGTTAATCACGCCTGTCAGGCTCCCGGGGGAGAAGAGGTTGGCTGTCCTGACAATCTGCATTAACGTGGGTGGATGGTGTTTGATTATACCTTCATGATGGAGGTTTCCATTTGCATCTTTCATCAGAACCCCGACAGCATCTCGGCTGAAGGATATGCTATCTGTGCTGACTGTCCTGTAGCCTCATCTTCATTGCCAGCATGCAGCTGACCTCAGCAGAAAGCACAGCCTTCAGTTTGCAAGGGAGGTGTCAGTGAGCTAGGGAGCAGCAAGGAGGGTACATGGCTGCCCCTGAATGCATGGGTTCCTTTCAACAGAGTTGTCTTATCCAAATGCCTGGATTGGTTTTCATCTGGAGGTAGTCTCCATGACACCTCTCATAACCACAGCAGCTCAGACCATTTTAAGGGTATAGAACTTGAAGCCACTGCAGTGAAAATACTAAAAGTGCGACTCACAGATGGTCACTCACAGGCCACATCATCAGTTCCAACATTCAGTAAACATTCACGAAAACCCAACCAAGGGCCATGCACAATGCTAAGAACTTCAAATACAGTGGTGAGCACAAAAGAAATAGTTATGATAGTTGGAGTCTGGGCCTTGGTCACCCCTTTGCTTGAAGTCAAGATAAAACTCTTGCATGGTGCTCAATAAATCTTTACAGGATATCTGAGAATCAGCTTTTTGGCTTTCGCCTCCTCATCTGTGTCCAAACACCACCAACCTCAGCTCCAAAGATTCAAATAGGATATGCTGGGAAGGACTGTTAATAATTTGGTAATCTGATAAATCCTGATGTTACTCAAAAGCAGTAGAGGCAATTAACTCCAGAGGATGCCAGTCCACTCTCAAACTTAGGCAATCCAAACTCTTCTCCTGGGTCAACTCACCAAACTTCCCACGGCATTCTGGCCATACCCCCCTGAAGCTGAGTGGCAGTAGCAGGTGGTGGCGGAGGGCATGGAGGGCAGACAGTCTGGGTGTGAATTCCAACTCCACCACCAAGTGGCTGAGTGGCTTGTCCAGATAACTGGACCTCCCTGAGCCTCACTTCCCTCATCTTTAAGATGGAAACAACAACAGTACATCTCTAGCATGTTTGCTGCAAAGTTAAACTTGAGATCATGCCTGTTAGGCATTCAGACCAATGCTAGCATTGTATCATTAGAAATTATTAGACTGTGGGATCTTTTTTTTTTGATTTCCATCTTGGGTTTTTCAAAGACATTGATGTGGAATTCCCACAGGGCACGGTCTTTGATGAGGCATCAATACAAAGCCAAACAGTCTGAACCCAGGTGTTCTCCAGGGTGACCAGACGTGGAACTGGTTTTTTGACCTAAGAGTAAAGCTGAGGAGGCTGGAAGCTCCGTCTCCTCCTCCTCCTTTTCAGAAGGCCCCCTTTACATGCCATCTAGCAGAGACGCCTGGCTGCAACTACAGGAGATTGACTGCTCCTGACAAGCATAATGAACGGGGCTGAAGCAGAATCAATGGGTTGTGAAATATTTTTAATTATCACATTAGGTACTGCGGACACTGACCAAGCAAAATTTACAATCAAGCAAAAGCCCAACGTAGGCTTTGAAGCTGTAAACAAAATGCATTAAATGGAAATGTGTTCCTGGTACTGGACTCTAGACAGAACCTCTCAAAAAATAAAATTCATTTAGCTTAAATTAATAAAGTTAAATAAAGTAAATGCAGGTCAGTAGGGAATTACTGAAGTATGGGAGTGAAGATTCTCTAGACAATCATTCCTGCTTTAAGAGTGAAGCCAGCCTGTCCATTCACTGGTGCTGCTTGGGTGATGTATCTCCTCCCAAATTAGTGTCTGTACAAAAAATGGGAGGAAACGATCGCCTATTAATTTGGTTTTTAAGTCCAGATGAAGAACCTTGAAAATAGCCAAGGAGCCAAAAATACTGAGTGACTCCACATTCAGAGGGACTGTTTCTTCTCTCTATATATAGTGACTCAAAAATAGACATTTCTGATTTGGAGCTTTACAGACCGAAGTATGATAATGTTAATTGACCAGAGAGAAAATTCACTATATACCCCCTGAAGTTGACAGTTTGCTTAAATGTCACTACTTCCTAAACAAAAGATGATCCTTTCCATAACTTAAACTGCTCAATATCCATGTATTGTTTTGTGCCTATTTTCATTCACCCAACAATATCCACTGAGCTACTACTATGTCTCAGATGTGCTTGGTTTGTTGGATATAAGCTATCAAATCTCTACTCATCCAGAGGTGCATGGTTCAGTGGTATAATTCTTACCTGCCATGCGGGAGACCTGGGTTCAATCCCCAGTCCATGCACTTTCTCCAAAACAAACAAACATGCAAAACAAATAAACAAAAACAAACAAAAATTCAACAAAATGGTGCTGCAATAATGGGATACTCACATGGAAGAATAATGAAATGTGACCCTGCCATACAGCATATATAAAAAAAAAAAGAAAGAAAAAATCTCTACTCATGCCTACAGTCTAGTAGAGGTATTATCAGGAAAAATCAATTAATCAATTAACTGGTTTTATGGAAAATACTGAAAAGAAACTGAATATGGGGATGGTAATTTTTTTTTCCCACAGAAAATAACATTCAAACTTGGATAAAGTAGAACATAGTGAGGCAAAAAAGTAGAAACAAAACATTCAAAGAAATGGCAAAATTGTTTAGAGAATAATAACTGCAAATCTCTGTTACATATGAGGGGAATTCAGTATGTGTTTTCTGAGCAAAGGTCCAAGTGATAGGCATGGGAACATACTTTCCAAATGTTTAGAGGTTTATGGCTATTAGTAATGTGTAGTAGAAAATACTCCAAAAGAGAGATGGCTCATAAAAAACGGGGTGGGGGGAGAACAGAATTACTACCAATTTGAGACAATGCATTACATTCCAACAGCCGCTTTTAATTAGGGTAGTCCTTGTATTCCCAAGGTAAATACCACCCTTAAAATGGGTATAACATTTAACTTTATTGACCTGCATTTATCTTCCTAACTGGAAGAGAAATTCTTATTTATTTCTTAAAGCATTTACCATGTTTTTATGCTCTCCTCACTGTGTTTCCAAGGGTCAAAAGGACTTTCTTTCCAATGCACTGAAAACACAGTTTACTGGGATAGAGAAAAGGTAAAATTAAGCAATTTCTAGTTTGCTTTTGCCTTTTCCTCCAAGAGAATGGCCTCAAAACAGTAAAAAAAAAAAGAGAATGAAAATCATAACACAGGAAATGAAGTTCAGGGTAGGAAGATGTAGCAAGAGAAATCATAGACTGTTTCATAAACAAACCATAAATTCAGGCAACATACACGTTGGATGAACAGCACATTTTGATAAATCCAATCTACTGTTGACTGCTGCTGGCCACATATATGACAAGTTGCCATGAGCTTCTACTTAAACTTAATAATTAATAATCTGAGCTCAGATCAATATTGCCACAGGTACTATAATACTGTACAAATATCATGATGGCAAAATTAGATACATTGATTTTAAATCAACTGTAGGTAATAGAAGAGACAGCAAAACACTTGGAAATGGGTAAATGTATCAACATGTACAAAGAGGGGAAAACGGATGCTATACACAGCAAACTGATAATCAGGATGCCTATTATATCTCAGATAGGTCACTGATGGCTTGAAACTACTCTGAACAAGAAAAGAATAACGGTGCCTTCGTTCCCTAGGGCTGCTTCAACATAACAGTACACACTGGAGAGTTTCAAACCACAGTTTGTTGTCTCTAAGTTCTGTGGGCTGGAAGTGTGGAAACAAAATGTTGGTGTGGCTGTCCTCTCTCTAAAACCTGTAAGGGTGAATCCTTCTTTGCCTCTTTCAGCTTCCAGTATTAGCTAGTAATTTCAGGTGTTCCTTGGCTTATAAATGCAGCACTCTGCCTCCTCCACCTTTTACCTGGTCTTCTCTTCAGTATCTGTCTTGTCTGTGTCCAGATTTCCTTCTCCTTTAAGCATATCAGTTGTATTAGTTTGCAAACTGACAGAATGCAATATACCAGAATTGAAACAGCTTTTGAAAAGGGGAATATAATAAGTCACAAGTTTACAGTTCTAAGCCTATAAGAATTTCCAAACTAAAGCATCCAGGGTAAGATACATTAATTCAAGGAGGGCCAATGGGTTAGGAACACCTCATGAACTGGGCAGTCATGTGGCTGGCATCTGATGGTCCCTTGCTCTTGGGCTCCGTTGCTTTCAGCCTCTGTTCCTGCGGGGGTTCCTCACTTTGCTTCTTTTGGGCTGGCTTTCACCTCTTCACTTCCCTTGGCTCACTCCAGGTTCTGGTTTGCTTAATATCTCATAGCGATGTCTGCTGGGCTCCAAGCATTTCCAAACATCCATGTCTCTGTTCTCCAAATCAGCTCTCTCTCTCTGACAGCTCTGCTCTCACAGTTCTGAAGTTTCTGTCGGCTTTGTTGTTTCTGAGATTTCTTCAAAATGTTTCCCCTTTTAAAGACTCTAGTAAACTAATCAAGACCCACCTGGAATGGGTGGAGTCACACCTCCATATAATCAAAAGGTCACACCCACAACAGGGTGCATCACACAACTCTATGGGGATAATCTAATCAGTGATTTTCAACCTTCAGTATTGAATCAGGATTCAAAGAAATGGCTTCCCCCACAAAATTGAATCAGGATTAAAACATGGCTATTCTGGGGTATGTAATACTTTCAAACCGGCATACCAGTCATACTGGATTAGGGCCGCTCTAATCCAGTTTGGTCTTATTCTAATGTAACTAATCCCATCTGAAATAACACTATTTCCACATACGGTCACATTCTGAGACACTGGAGATTAGGATGTCCACATCTATTTTAGGGACCACAACAAAACCTGAAGCATCCCCCCAAAGATGCTCACATCTTAATCCCCAGAACTTGTGACTCAGTCACCTTTCATGGCAAAAGGGAATTTGCAGATGTGATTACAGTAAGGCCCTTGAGATGCGGAGATTATCTTGGATTATCCAGGTAGGTTCATATCACAACAGTTCTTAGAAAGGGACAGAGAAAAAGATGCCATAAGAGAAGCAGAGGCTGTAGTGGTGCACTCTGAACATGGGAGGAAGCAGCCATCAGCCAAGGGACGCAGGTGGCCTTTAGAAGCTGAAAAATGCAGAAACAGATTCTCGTTGAAGCCTCCAGAAGAAAGGAAGTCCTGCCAGCACCTGGAGTTTAGCCCCATAAATTCATTTTGAATTTCTGAGCTCAGAAATGATAAAAATAAATGTGTAGTGTTTTAATCCACAGAGTTTGGGGAAATTTAATAAGAAGCTCATAAGGAGGGAGGAAATTCTGAGACAGCCACATCTGTTTCACTCAGTACTGGTCTCCTTTCTCTGTGGCCTGGCAGTCCTGTCCAAGCTCCATGAAAACAGAGAGGGGAAATGGGGCACCAGAGGTGGGGCATGAAAATTATGCAGTGTCTGTTGGAAATAAGTGAAATAGTGATTTCATTTTTAAAAGACCAATTGCCCATCTAACAAAGTGGAATGCTAATGACAAAAAAAAAATAAGTTTCTTGTTATTGCTTCCTCTCTTTCTCTCTGACTCCATATCTGTTCTGCCAGTAAATCCCATCAGTAACCGACTACCTCCCACTGCCTCCATACTATCTCCCTGAGCCAAGCCTTTGTCACCTCTCATCTGAGTCCCTACTAACCTCCCACTGGGCTCCACGATTCTGCCCTTGACTTCCTCCCTGTTCTCCAAACAACATCCAATGGGATCTCCTTAGAAAGAAGAGATCACATGGCCCTCTACTCAAACCCCGCAATGGCTGGCTTCCGACTGTCTCCTGTAGCTACCTCATACCATCTCAAACTCCCCATTCATCTCATCTTCCTACTTTCCTCCCTTCAATCACAGTTTCTAAGCATACCCAGCATCCTCCATACCTGCCTGCAGAGTTTTCTGACACCTGCCTGCTCCCAAGATGCTAATTAACAGGTCTGCTCTGTCTGTTCCAACTCCTCACATGGTACTTCCTGAACTGACATACCGACCTGGACTCTCATTAGATGCCACCATAAAACAGTTCTTCGCAGGCTTCCTTTTCTTTCTGTATTTTCTCTTAGTTGCCCCAGCGTCCAGCTTGCTCACCCATGCTAGAACTAGGTTTCATTTTTGACTCTTTGCACTACATCCATTCTCCCCTCTTATTTTATTCAAATCCATCTGCAAAACCCATAGCCCTAATTAGTGCAAGCACCTAACTTCCCCATAGCCTTCTGGGGTAGTCTTCTAATTCGTTTTTCTGCTTCTGATCTTGCACCCATTCAATACATCGCCACACTGTAGCCAGGGACCCTTTTAAAATACAAAACAAATCTTCCTTAAAAGCTCTCAATTATTATTACTTACCAGATAATCCAAACTCCCTAGCATGGTATACAAAGCCTTATGATCTTCCCTCCACCTGTCTCTCCGATTTTCTCTTATATCTTGCTTCACTCCACACATTCAACAGCACCTGGAGCTGCCCAACACTGTTTCTTGCCTCTGGTCCTTCGTGCCTGCCATTCCTTTGGTCTGCTATGTCTTTCCTCTCCTCTTCCCTCTGCTACTCCACTTGGTTTGTCCAGGGAACTCCCTTTTTTTTTTCTTCAAGCTCTTCTCAGGCATCACCTCTTTCATAAACCATCCCCAACCATTACCTTCCTGTTACTAGCACAAATTCTGATTCCTGGCAGTCGTACATTTTTGCACATTGCAATTGCCTGTTCACATCTATCTTGCTTAATAGATCTGAGGTCCTAAAGAGTAGAAGTGAAACCAACTCAGAACCCAGCAACAAGGACCATATCTAGTATGCTCTAGGCATTGAAGAAACACTTATTGAACAAATGAACGAACCTAATGAAATGAATCTATACGCACGAACTCCAGAATGACGATGAGTCTATATTGTTCCTGAGAAGATATGAGGACCTAGGGATGAAATTTATAGAGGAGTGACACTTAGTAAATATGAAACATGAGTGCCCAATAGTCACCCCCATCCTATAACAGAAGGAGCTGGCTCCTGCAGTCGCCTCGGGGTCCCACACCCGTAGAGAAGCACGGCAAGGACTGCTGCACCATGCGGAAGGCTGGCACAGAGATTCTGGGTCTCCAACACGACTTCCTCTTCCAACTGCCATCAAGTCTTTCTCCCCAGACGCATTTCAAACATTTGGAACTTGTTTGATGGTAATTAAAACCCAGTACCAGTCACAGCCTGCAATCCAGCTATGACATTTCATAACGAATAAGTGAGTGAGCTTCTTAATCCTCCCCAACATAAGCACGCCGGCCGAAGCAGGCAGAGGGTCACGTGGTCCGACCTTGCAGGTGAACTGCGCAGAACAGGTGCACCTCACCGAAGGTGCCACGTCCCAGACACACCTGTACAATAGAACCATGTCTCAAATTCACTGCGACCCAAGAACAGAGCTCACTACTTCCTATGTGATATTTTGATAAAGCTAATAAATACCTGTAACATAAGCAATTGCAGTCTAATCTAGGTGTTGAATTAATTCAGACTTTGTACTGCCAGTGACTTAACATGAACAGGTCTGTAGTTTTCAGCGTAGAAAATTATTGTGTCAAGGATCTCTACATACATGCATGTTATATTTATGGAGCTCAGTGGATATCTCCTCATTGTAGATTTTAAGGCATGAGCTGCCAGATGATAGTGTCAGCAGTGATGATGGCAAATTTATTGAAAACTATGTATACACTTTACATTTATTAATTCCTGTATTCTCTTTTTTTTTTTTTTTTTTTTTTTTACATGGGCAGGCACCGGGAATCGAACCTGGGTCCTCCGGCTTGGCAGGCAAGCATTCTTACCTGCTGAGCCTCCGTGGCCTGCCCAATTCCTGTATTCTTTACAACAAACCTATAAAGTATGAGTATTACCCCCGATTAATAGATGTGAAAACTTAGGCACAGAAAATCTGATATACAAAAGAAGGAATTATTATAGCAAGGAATTATATATACATATATTTTATTGTATCCAATTCAGTAAATACTGTTATCATTGGAGATTTCAGGACATGAGCTTCTAAATAATCATAATAATAACGACAATAGCAAATTTATCAATTAATAACACTATGTCAAGCACATTTACAAACACTTTATATATATATTACCCCTGAAATCCTCACAACAACCTTTAAAAGTACCAGTGTCACTCCCATTTTGCAGATAAGAAAACTGAGGCACAGAGAAGGTAATAATCTGCTCAAAATCACACAGGGGTATGAACTTAGATCATCTGACTTCAGGGTCCATGCCCTTAATCATTACATTATACTGGTAAGAAAATTGTTTGCAGGAAATTATGTATTTTTCTCTGCAGCTCCGCATCCTCCGAACATGTTTATTATTTGCATTAAAGTATTAAGGACAATTTGTCATGTCACAAGTCTCTTTATTTCACCCCTACCTTCCCCATATCCATAGGCAGAGTGCTCGCTGGCCTACCTCTATTCTCACCACACTTTTGCTGCATAAAATACACCAAAGGAAGCTGTGCTCAGCGTTCAGAGCCAGTCCCTGGCTGGCACGCCAAACATATTTCAGCTAAGTGTGAATCGTTTCCTGTAGACTGGAGTCTCGGGTTCTCAGTGACAAGGAGAATAATGTAAATGTAAGATGATGATGATAATGAAGAAATACTCTGGTCGGACTTTATCACCTGGGAACTTCAGGAAGCCTGCCAGCCAGGCAGAGGTGTATTCTATCAGCAGAGAGCCCATTCATCAGTGCAGCCAGACATTCACTTTATAAGATTTAATATGGAAATACTATACTTAAAAAGATTTATATAAAAGTCTCCTTCCCTATTGTTATCGGGTTTCTGTGTCATTCTACAGCATATCAACTCATCCCAAGCTTGCAGTATCAGCAAAGCTAATCTATAATAACTAGACTATCTGGAGTTCATCCCATCATCTGCATGGGAATCACAGAAAGTCAATTATTAAGTGAGGAAAAACTGAAAAGCCAAAACAGTGATGGAGAGCTGGGGTCGGGGTATCAATGAAAGGACTGCGGTGATCACAAGGCGACACCCCAAAGCTTGGGAAGTTCAGACCCTCTGAGTTGGCCTTGATCCACGGGGAGGTGGGTGGGGGAAGGAACAAGGCAGGAGCAGGTGCTGCGTCTCTCTTACTTGCCCTGGCTTTCTCTCCTTCCTAGATGCCCCCTGTCCCTGTCCCTCTTCTTCCTCTCCTCTTCCTCTTTCTCTTCCTTCTCCTTTTCCTCCTCCTTCCTCCCCTTTCTCCCCCCTTAACTCTTTCCCCCTCCTCTCCTTCTGCTCCTGCTTCTCTTTAGCTTCTCTCTCTCTCCTCCTCCTCCTCTCCTCTCTCTCTTTTCCCTAGATCCTAGACAGAAAGCCCTGGCTTAGTGATCTACTTAGATTTCAGCTTCATGATATACAAAGCAGTATTTTCTTAAAAATGTTTTCTCACCCTCATTATAAAAGTCATATGTGTGCCTAGTGGAAAGTTGAGAAGATATTGGATAACTCATAGGGAAATGTTAAGGCCAATTCGTAATTTCAATGCCCAACAATGCTACTTAATACTGTGTAATACTTCTTTCTGGTATTCTATTTTGAATGTTGACAGGTAATTAATAAAGAGAAATACCTACAAACAGCCCTCTCAAACAGAAATTGGACCATCTGCATATAATGTTTTATAACTTTTTGTTTCATGTAATAGTATCTCAGGAACATTTTTCCATCACATTAAACAATGTCCTAAAGCATTATTTACAATATCTGCAAGGTCATTTCATCTTATCAGAAAAGGTATTGTAATTTGTCTTGCCTGTCCCCTGCTGCTGAACATTTAGGTTGCTTAATTTTTTAAATCGCCATAATCAATGCTACAATAAACATCCCTGAAGGTAAATCATGTCCAGAGTTACAATTGCATCACTCCTCACTCTTTCTTTCACACACACACACACACACACACACACACACACTCTCCTTAGGATGCACCATGGTTCTCAGCCTCAGCACTACCGATGTGGAAACTGGATAATCCTTTATGGTGGGGGCCGTAATGAGCATTGCAGGACACCGAGATATGTCCCTGGCCTCTACCCACTAGAGAGAACATCTGCCCACTTCCCAGTTGTGACAATTAGAAATGTCCCCTGGGTTGAGAGCCACTGGGGAATAGTGACAAAAGTGGAAATACTGGGTTGAATGGCATACGAAGTGGGAACTCTGGGGTTGAAAGGGATACACCTTTTGGTACCTGACCTCTAAAACATGTCCTCCCACCAGGGTGCAGGAGAGCTCAAACTCTCTGCTCATTGTTGGTGTTTGGCATCTCTTAGCAGCCCCCTTAATTTGGCACCTGACCCTCTTCTGGCTTCCCTCTGGGTCCCAGGTTTCCCTGGGCTTGTAGGGCTAGGACTTTTGCTCCACGGCTAGCACTACAGGATATGTAGCCTTCTCATCTCCACCTCCATGTATTGCCGTGTGTTTTGTCCTGGCCCTTATTTCCTTCGCTGTGCAGGAAGGCGGATACTTCACAGGGGTAATAGCAAGATTTATTAACTAATTCTTGAAAAGTTTCTGTATCCTTCAGAAGGAAGAACGTTGGTCAGTTATATACAACAAATGCTTGTACTGTTAGAGAAACCTGGGTACGAGCACAGTGACAGAGGAGGGGCATGATTATCCTATGGAAAGGGAAAAAAATTGAGATAAAAGGAGAAAACTCAGTCCTCACGCACAGGGGTATGGGATGGGGACATCAGTCCACTAGATGGGATTTGTAGCAGGCAGAGAAGTCGATTAACATAAGACACAGTGTCTGGCTCAGTTTGCCTCATAAAATTCTGGTATGGAGATAAGCCAGGGTGGAGGTGAACCTATGCACTGAGAATATATATGGAGAAGCCCAGTGTCCTTCTCTGTTATGATCAGTGTGTTGATAAGTTTACCCCAATCAATTTTTTGTTATCTAAAGCACCCAGGATTTTCCCTGTGCTAGTGACATTTGCGGTTGTGCTGGGAGACGGAAGCTAATGGAATGCAATATTATTTTCACATTATGCAAAATATATTTGAGCCACCTCCATGCTCACGACTGTAATGAATGTGTCAACATCTGCTGAAAATCTTGTTAAAAGTACATTTCCTTCCTTTTAAGAAGCATTCCCCTGACAACAAAACTATGATTCAAAATTCGTAGCGTCCTTAAAAGTAGAACTTCCTTGACTAAGATCATGTGGTCCTCAGATGTGCAAACATTTTTGTATTCACATAATACACTTTTCTCATTCAACACAAGTTGCCAGATTTTCTTTTCAAATCAACAGTCAACAACAGACTCCAGGCTCCTTTCTTTTCCATGGACGAAAGCCCAAGATGGAAGAACAGAGATTGGGGCTGCCCTGTGCCCCCCTCCCAAAGGAAGGGTCTTGAATTTGACCCTTCCTTTGTGGGTGGCCTGGAATTCCTAATATTTGATCAACAAGCCTCTGGACTTCTCTTGCTTATCCCACTGTTCATTTATCTCCTAGTTTGCTGACATCCAGCCTTCACTCGATTGACTGACAAATTGGAGTATAAATTATGTTTTCTATTGTCTGGCAATTAGCCATTAAACCACAGCACTGTCATAATACAAGACAGAAGACATTCACACTGCAGTAAGAGATCCTTGGAAGAAAGAGTCCTTCAATCCTCTAGTTTTCAGGCTTAAAGTAAGTGTCCTTGAATGCAGGGCTAACCTTTTAAAATGACAAAACTATTTACTTCTTGCAATATCGCAGCTTCATCCCACGCATAAAGCACTCAGAGAGAGCTAGATAACTCTTCTCCATTTCCTCAGTCTTTGCCTCTTCAATTGTCTATCTCTGAGAATTGTTTCTCTGTCTTCTGTAATAAAATTGGTAGAATACAGTAATACAGTGTAAGCAAATGGCGATGAAATAATTAGTAGCACAAGGTGCAAAGTTTACTAACAGCAAACTCCAAAACACTAAAAATGAGAAAGTGATGAACTGAGACTGTTGGTGACATTATCTGTAATAAGGACTATCCTCCAAGCTGCAAGCTAATTTTCCAACCTCATTCTTTCATCTGTTGCATTTTTCCATCTTTAATGTTGAAAATTTTCCAGCTTAACATTTCATCAAAAGACTGCATTTCCTTTGTGCAGCCTTCATTTGGAGACATTAAGTCTTCAATTTATGTATTATTATTATTAAACTAACACATGCTCATCTGAGAAAATGTTGAAAGTGTAAAGAATCATAAAGAAGTGGGGAAGAAAATCCCCTCATAATCTACCACCCAGAGGCAATCACTCTCGTAAACTTTGGTGCATTTCCAATTTTCGCTACTATGCTTTTTAATAGATGAGAAACTATCATATTAGCAGTTCTTCTGAAGATACATTTTTATTGCACTGGTGAAGGTAAAGGGAAAGAATCCTCCTTTTCATTGATTGCGCAGAATTGCAGCAGGAAGGCTAGTGGGGGGAAAGGAACAGTGAAGGTACTATATGGTTAATCTGAAATGAAGATTAAAATCATTGTCAGCTGGAAAACAAGGAAATTAAGTGATTGTCGCAAACAACCTGAAACAGCTCAGTGGGATCCATTAAGATTTTTAACAGCTCAGTGAAATCTAATGTCTACCTGACAACACAGAATGGAAGATGGGGGTCGGCGCTGCATCTTTACTTTCACTCTCCCTCTACACATTAAACTAGCAAACTTTTTACTGATTGATGGCCCAAGAAAGCTGACCTGACCTCCACCTTCAATTAACTCAGCTTGAGATCATGCCTGCAGCCTGCACAGCTTGTTCTCATGATCTGAGATAATAAGAGTTTTAAAGACTCAACAAGGCAAACTTCGTGTGTGTGTGCATGCGGTGTGTGTGTTGTGTGGTGTGTGCAAAATATATTATGTGGCTGGGGAGCGTCATCTCGCCTGTTAAGAATGAGAGTGATGGGCTCCCTGTAGCTATCCCAGGTGGGCTCTCTGCTACCCAACCACACAGGAAAGCATCAATCGGAATGTTTTCTGAAATGAAATTGGCTTGGGGCCCACCCAGCTTTGTGTTCTCTGGTGGATTCCTTGTTCAGAAATCGGGTTCCAGAAAGTTGGCAGGAATTTACTCCAATGAAATATTGGAGTAAATATATACTTCCCCTTCTTCATTTCTTCCCAAACGCTCTTCTCACCCTTCCACCCTTCAGTACTCACTGAGTAGCTGCTACGTGAAGCAGAGGGAGACGATGGAGAGGCAAAAGGAGAAGCACAGAGGCCCTGACTTCAAGAGTTTCGTATGATCTAGCAGAGAGGACAGACATGCAAGCAGGTCAGTGTAAGGAAATAGTGAGGGGTCAACAAGGACCATTTGGGTTGGGTCTTCAAAGGAAAGTCAGAGCTTTTGTCAAGACTAGAAAATTGAAGGTGAATTATATGGGGCTGAAGAGAAATGTCTGGGTCATTGTAAAGAAAACCCTGGAGACAGTGTAGATTAGGAAAAAATGGTCACAGTCAAAGGCCTACAAATGGTCTTTGGCTCCAGGAGAAGAAAAGTCAGCCTCCCAAATTACTTTCCTTCTGGTTCCCAGCAATTGAAATGCAATGGCTCTTCCATAGAGAGAACGTTCCTGATTTCCAGGTAACATCTGAGGGCAAAACCACAAAGTAAGGAAAGTTTATCAAGCTTTCACAAGTTCAGCCATCCAAAACTCTAGACCATGTTGAATTTGAAGTCCCCCTCAAATAACACCATAATGAGTGACTCTCTGAACCTGCATTGTTTCTCCCAGATTTGTAGACACCTTCCCAAAAAGGGCAGTTCCTGATGTGTTTCCTTAGTCCTGCAGGTTTCCTGTTAGTATAATGAAAGTGGTTTAGTAAAGTGGTTGAAAGACAGAGTTCCTTTGCAGACCCAGTCACTCACTTGGGCAAGCTCTCTGATCTCTCTTATCCATCTGTAAAATAGGAAGATAAAAGTGCTTCCCATGTGAAGTTAAATGGTATAATGCATGACAATGCTAGAAATTCTTCAGCAAATGTTTGTAATCAACATTACCCAGACCTAGGGAGAAGCAAAAGCGAACCCTTTGGGTCCAATGTAGTTTGTTTTAGACCTTGGCCTGTAATCTTTATATAACCCTATTCATTCATTCACTGAGTCATTCAGTCGCTTGGCAAATATTTTCTGAGCATGTACTAAAGATTAGGTAATACTGATGAAACTTTCCAAAGGGGGAGACACAAATCTTTTCATATGAAAAATACTATTTTATGTGTGCAATACAGGCATATTAATACAGTAGTAAGAAAGAAGTCTAGAATGCAATCTTCTATATTGATCAGTCACTAGCTTTCATAAATTGTAGAAACCTTTATTTGATCAAGTACAAAGACAGAGCCACTTAGAGAGGCCAGGCAGACAGTGTGACGGAAGAGAAAATTCAACAGCTACAACATTGGACTTATTGAGCAAATCCAAGGACAAGAATGATTTGCAGAAATGTAAGGTGAGGGATAAATAATGTAAATGTTTACTACAGAATATGTATGAAAAGGCACAGTGACTAATGGCACCCCAAGATCAATGGCAAATGGACTCTATTGGGAATCCATCATTATTTCTTCCATATTTAAAAAATGGGGAAAGAAATCTGGTTTCTAAACTGGTTATTGCCAACATTATTACCTTTTCATTTCCTAAGTGTATAGTATACATTATTGCCTAATGATGGTATTGTTGGGTATAAAATGCTGCAGCAGGAACAAGTCTACAGGAAGGCACAGGGTTTCAAATCCAGCAGTCAAGGCAGAATTATGGATACATGTTCCTCTTATTTGGCTTTCCCTTTAAAAGCAAGTAGCCCTTGAAGCTCTTAGCTAGTAAATCAAGTTCACTATCATTGTCTTACAAGAAGCCTTTGTAAAACTTTCTTAACTATTTCTGGGTTTCCAGTTCTTTTCCTCATTTTAGTACTTTTTTTCATAAAAATGTGAGAAAAGGGGGTAAGGAAAGAAGGAACAAAGCAAGTAAGGCAAAAGGGTTAGGTAGGGGGAGAGAAGAGAGCAGAGAGAAGGAGAGAAAAAAATTAAAAGTGAGAGAAGAAAAAAGTTTCTCTTCTCCATCATCCTGAGCATTTCCCTGTTGAGAAGTGGCTGATTTCAAGTACAATTTTAAAAAGGGTATTTTGATAATCAGAGATTTGAGCTCTATAAACTGTTGGGTGATCTTTCAGGCTCAATAAAATCAAGAGCTTGTCAGGCTTGTGTTTTGATGTGGAGAAGGCCAAGAAAATAAATCCACGAAATGGAAAATAACAGAGAAGCCGCTCTTTCTTTGCATAAATGAGAAATTCAAACACTTTGGTTTTGAGGACATTGTTGCAACATTGTTCTAAAAAAGTAGACACGGCTTTTTGTTGTCTCTTTACAAGATGATAAATATTCATGCCGGTGAATTACCGCTAGCTAATGGCCCAATATTCGGCACACCTGTTGTGGCTCATCTCTAAAATAGCAGCGACAGTTTAGGATGACAATGCCAGCAGGTGTTAACAATGGGATATTGTGACAAGCACAAGGAAACAACAAATTCTGAGTTCCTGATTAAACCATGGTCCCTGAAGTGAGCCCATCTTACCTGGTACTCATCTTGAAAAACATTTCTCATTTTTCAAACCGATAGAGACTTTGGAGCCCCCACATTAGCTGTCAGAGCAGTCGCCCCCAGGTTTCTTACATCACATAACTCACAAATATTCTGTAATTCAGTAGTTACGACTCTGAGCTCTGGAGCCAGGCTCTCTGTTTCAGACTACGTCAAAGCTGCATGAGTTTGGAAATATCCTTATGCCACCCAGGTCTTCATTAGCGCTTGGTAAAATGGGGGTCCTTCAGAGTGGGGTCTCTCAACCTCTACACCATCACATTTGGGACTGGGAAATTCTCTGTGGTAGGGGCCACCCTATGCCTTGTAGGATATTTAGCAGCATTGCTGGCCTCCATCCACCAGATGACAGTAGCATGCCTGTCGCATCAACCAGAAATGTCTTTAGACATTGCCAAACATCCCCTGGGGGCAAAATCACCTCTATCTAAGAAACTCTCTTTAAAATTACTCTCCTATAGAGTGGTTTTGAAGATAAAATATCTTACTCTTAGAGGGCCTAGAACAATGCTAGGCACACAGTAAACTCTCATTGTGGGCACTGATGATTATTTGAGAGACACTGGACTGCACAATTTGGTGTGATATGAGCTTGAATCAGATGAGACTCCTTTCTTCAAGGAGCGCACACAATACTTCCTTTTCTTCTTTGCAACCATCAGTCTGAGGACATATTTTGTTTATTTATGTGTTGACTCGTTAATATTTGGCTCGCTCCCATTAGCACATAAACTCAGCAGGAATCCGAACCTCATCTTCCGTATTCACTGCTATAATCCCCACAGCTACTGCCAGGCCTGCAGCCAGGAAACATCTGCAGGAACGAATGCGATTTACGCCATGCACATGATCCCAGGGATGAGGCCTGGAAACTGCATAAGTAACAAGTACCTGGGCGAGTCACAAGTTCAGGCGAATTTCGGAAACGATGCCTTAATCCACTTCTCCGTACTTTTTGTCAGTGGAAGCTTCACAAGATGGTAATCAGGACATGACCCTTACCTGGTTAAAACGTCTTCAAGATTCTTAGTGTCCAAAGAATAAAACCTAACCGTTCCAAGGATCACTGCGTGAACTCCCGGGTTTTGCCTCTTTTCACAGCATCTTGCACACACATTTCTGCACACACCAAGTCCCTCCCGTCACCACGAACTTCTCTCTGCACACACAACCTCCATTTGCAGTATCCTTCTCTGCTGTGCCTGTCTCTGGGATGCATAATTGTCCTTTAAGTCGTGGCTCAAACGTTACTTTTATGGAGCTCCCCATAAACGCTGGCTCATTTCCTCCTCTCTTTATCTACTGAATTCTTTGGTCTTTAGCTATCACAGTTCTGCTCCCACTGAACACTAATTTATGCCAAGGGCGTGAGAAAACAGTGTGTTGGGAAGCCATAAGATCCATGAGGCTGTGTTCAGCACAGGTGTGGAGTGGAGTCCAAGCTGTAGATGAACCCAAGAATGCGTCAATCATTAATTTATTAAAGATCAAAAGATAAATGTTTATTTGGGTCCTGTTCTTCAAGCAGTCACATCAAAAGATTCTGGGCTTTTTCCAACCGAGTTGCTCTCTCTCAAAACCTTCATTATTTAGAATCCTTTCACAATCACTTCTGCCAATTGTTTTGATTAATTCTGAGAGTAAAATCCCTCTCATTAAAGCACAGGTTTGGTATTTCAAAAAGCCATTTGGAAAGAGAGCTGAGATTATTTTCCCATACATTCTTTATTAAGATAAGTTTCACTGGTTATTAATAGGTCAATTTTTGACATGTAAGTTGCCATTTCTAAACTAATAATAGCTTAAACAAGAATGTCCCATGCTCATTTTGCCTACCGTTGCCTACTGTTCTTTGCTAGTTTTTTAGGGTCAAAGGTCAGCTTCTAGGTCACAACAAATTTTAAATGCAGTTCGTTGTAATTTTGCTCACTGATTTTTTTTTTATTTATGAAACATACCAACATACAAACACATTCTCACCATATGATCATTCCATTCTTATATAATCAATAACTCAAAATATTATCACATAACTGTATATTCATCATGATCATTTCTTAGAACATTTGCACCAATTCAGAGAAAGAAATAAAAAGAAAACAGAAAAGATTCATAGATACCATATCCCTTACCCCTCCCTTTCACTGATCACTAGCATTTCAATCTACTAAATTTAACATTTGTTCCCCCTATTATTTATTTATTTTTACTCCATATGTTTTACTCATCTGTCGATAAGGTAGATAAAAGGAGCATCAGACCCAAGGTTTTCACAATAACACAGTCACATTGTGAAAGCTATATCATTATACAATCATCTTCAGGAAACATGGCTACTGGAACACAGCTCTACATTTTCAGGCAGTTTCCTCCAGCCTCTCCATTACACCTTAACTAAAAAGGTGGTATCTATATAAAGCATAAAAATAACCTCCAGGATAACCTCTCGACTCTGTTTGGAATCTCTCAGCCATTGACACTTTATTTTGTCTCATTCTGCTCTTCCCCCTTTTTGGTCGAGAAGGTTTTCTCAATCCCTTGATGCTGAGTCTCAGCTCATTCTAGGATTTCTGTCCCACGTTGCCAGGAAGGTCCATACCCCTGGTAGTCATGTCCCACGTAGAGAGGGGGAGGCCAGTGAGTTAGTTTGTCCTGTTGGCTGAGAGAGAGGCCACATCTGTTGCTCACTGATTTTAAGGGTGAAGTTTCTTGGACAAGAGTACTTCTCCTTCAAAATTACCAACTTTTCAAAGCTCCACTTGTGATAGCACCACACAAACAGTCCTAGAAGGGACTAAACAAATGAACACAGGCCCTGTCCTCCATCAACTCAGGCACTGCAGGAAGATAGCAGCTGTAAGTAATAGGGTTCACATTTCCAGAATCCTGGCTCAATGAGAAAGATCACTAGATGGCTCTGGGGCCTCAAGTCAACACAAGGCATGTTCATTAACAGTCATAAAATCAGTAGTATTGTTTGTGACCAGCATTTTTTCATGAAAAATAAATAAAGTAGAGCATATCAAAGTGCTCTCTGTGAAACATTTGCTTCATTATTGTAGGAGTGTATTGGATCACAATGTAAAATGCATTTCTTCTTTGGGTCACAGTAAAAACAAAGATTTTTTAAAGGCATTGGTGGAAGCTCCCATTTGAGGACTTAAATCCAGTAAGGAGAGTAGAGAAACTATTTCTATAAGGTGATTATGTAAAAGCTACATATGGCAGTGTCCCTCCGCATCGGGCATCAAACAAATAGTTCCCAATATGTCTGTCCTTTTTTTTCTTGAGGACTTAGTCTCTTGCCATTAAGATTCAAGCTTTTAACTTGCAGAATACAGAAATTTCCCAGTATCTGAATATTGTGACAGGGGCCACTTTTTGATTGTTTTGAAGAAAAGATTTTAACTACTCCATTTGAAAATTGGTCAATGTTCAAGGCTGACTTCTAACAACCAATTTCTTACTTATGCAAAGTAACCCAAGAACTTTCAATAATAAAAGCTGAAAACATAGAGTAGACTAACTCTTCAAAGGTAACAGAAGGGAGGATAATTTCATTTTCCCATTTTTAACTCATAAATAGCATCCCTATCAATTATTTATTTTCAAATTTAATTAATGGTTCTGGCAATAATTGCATAATTTCTATGGCCATAGAAAAAGCAGTCTGCATGTAGATAATAGGGCATTTTAATATTTATGAAGTTCAAAGTTTTCTATAAATAGACAAATTCAAAAATTATCACCAGACATAAAATTATTTTTGAAGATAGGTGAATAATTAATAACAAAGGCATGTGCATTCATTGAGAACACACAAAACAGAAGCAATAAACATATATATTGCCACTTTGATCAAGCTACTCATGTGAGGTGGCTCCCTTTTTCAAGATCACCCCTGAACATGTAGTTACCTAAAAGGAAGGACTTACTTTTCTTGGATTTCATTGTTAATAACTTTTAAACCTAATGGAGAAAACTTTGCAAATTGGCATAATTTTGGTACATTGAATTACATACCCCCTCAAAGGACATAATCTTAATTTTAATCCACGTTCCTGTAGATGTGAACCCATTTGTAAACAGGACGTTTGCAGCTGTATTAGCAGTTAACGTGTATACTCATTTGTGAACAGGATTTCCAAAGATCCTATTTAGATGGCAGTCAGACTGAATTAGGGTGGGCCCTACTCTGTAGAAGCCTTATAAAGAGAAGCCAAAAGTCAGAAAAAAACACAGGAAGAAGCCAGAAGTCAGCATACATCGGCAGAACAGGCACAAGAGGAGAAACATTGCCATGTGATGGGAGACAGAGATGTAAGCCAAAGGACCACAAGGATTGTGACATGCCAGCATCAGACTGTTAACAGAACTTGCCAATGCCTTGATGTGGGACTTCTGACTTTAAAACTGTGAGCCAATGCGTTCCTGTGGTTTTAGCCAACCCATTATGTGCTATTTGTTACAGCAGCTCTGGCGACTGAATACAGCCACCTACTGCTTCATTTCATCTTAGCCACATCCCTGATTTCTTGTCGGAACAGGTGTCATTATCCTCAGTAGCCAGTAGAGCAAATGGGTCAAAGTGGAAGTTGTAGTTTCCACTGGCTCCCTGCATTCAGATACTCTCTCTTCCACTCATCAGTGATCTAGCGACCTGTGCAAAGAGCTTTACGTGTCTGTTAGTTTGGGCATCTCCAGGGATGTGAATTCCCTGGCACATTCAGCCTGCCACATGGGTCACAAAGCAGACTCCAGCAAGAGAAAGCCATTGGGTAAGGAAATGAAGGTCCAGACTTGGAAGTTAGGATGGGGCACAGAGAAAGGTAAGGGCAAGGGAATGTGGGTGTGTATCAGTTTCCTGCAGCTGCTATAACAAATTACCACAAACTGGGCAGTTTAAAACAACAAAAATTCATCCTCTTACAGCTCTGAATAACAGAAGTTCAAAATTAAGGTGTTGGCCAGGCCACATTCCTTCTCAAGTCTCTAGAAGAACATCATTCTTTGCCTCAACCAGCTTCTGGTGATGCCTGGTGTTCCTTCGCTTATGGTGGCAACACTCCAATCTCCTCCGTTTTCTCATGGCCATTTCTCTCTGTGTATCTCCATCTCTGTGTTCAAATTTCCTTCTTGTAAATTCTGTTGGGTTATCACCATAATATAGTATGACTTCAGCTTAATTTAAATACATCTGCAAAATCTTATTTCCAAATGAGGTCACATTTGTAGGTTCAGGGGTTTGGGATTTGAACATGTCTTTTCAGGGAGCACAATCCAACCCAAAACAAGGAGGACTCCAATAGCAGCTCCCATGACCCATCTGTGTCGTAGTTTCTACTTTTGTTAAAATGGGGATGGTAATAGTTGTATAACTGCATCCTGAGGCTATTGCCGGGATTATTAAGATGATAGATGTTAAGCTTCCAGCCAGCCCATAAACACTGAGTAAATTATCCCTTTTTATCCCCAATTATGAGATGAGAAAAAACGAAGCTCAGACTAAATGACTTATGTGGAATGTGCCAGAGCACAGCTGCTCATCCCAGCGTGGGGCTCTTGCCCTTCTGACAGTCTGTCTGTCGCTCCCACCTGCACAGCCTCCTCCACCAGTTCCCCATCGCATTTTCCCATAAAAGGCACCAGTATTTCATACAAATTCCTTTTGAATAGTCATATATGATCCAAGATGCCTCCCCCAAAGATGCTTCCACATGCTTTGTTCTTTTTATTTTTTGTTTTTGCTTTGGTCTTAATGGCAGTCCTTGCACAGAGCTTTAAGTCAATGAAACCTTGGGCCAAAGTTTCACTGGGATATCCCAAAGGGGAAGGTTGGCTTTGGATTTTTTATTGCTTGTACTTGCAAAAACACATTTGTATGCACCAACACACACATGTAGCTTTGCAAAGCTTAAAACTCTAAACCACACTAAAGACAAAAGAAAGTTGCCAATTTCATGTTTCCAAAAACAAACCCTAGAAATGTCAGCTTGTTCTGTAATAGAGGTATTTTTGCACAAGTAGGGCTTGTACTCTTACCCTCAGCTCCTGGAGAATGAGCAGAAGGGGAAGGCAGCTGAAGCAGGCAGCCTCGGCAGCGGGTGATTTGAGATGCTTTGCAGGTGTGCATGCCTTGTTTTTCTGAACAGGATCAAATCCTAAGATTTTAAACCCAAACCCTCCAAGAGCACAGCCATGAGACTTTCAAGGACAAAATGATTATCTCAGATCTCCAGAAACTGAGCAGTGTACGAAACAGCTATGGGAAGGGAAGAGTCACTTGTGGATTTTGATTTTCCCTCAGCTTCAAGAGAATATAAATTTCTTGCTGGCTTAGAGTGGTTTGCAGCTGGATAAATTTTAGCTGAAATATTTTTCCTCCCTCCCTGAAAACAATCATTTGGGGACCATATTATTTTGTTCATTAAGATTCTTTCCTTTCTAAAAGTTTCACAGGATATTTTAAGGTGTGTCTTAACATAAAAAAAAAAGACTTCTTACTGAGGTATAATATATAATGAAAAGTGCACAATTGAACCACTTGATTTAACTGTTAAAGAGAGAGTCACTGTAATGGTTCTCCATTTTAAAGTATTTGCTAAGGTTATTGTTATTACAAAATGTTAATATTTGAAATCGTTCATTGGGTGATGCCTGTGAATTCATTCATTTATTCAAACCACAAATATTTATGGGATGCCAGACATGTGCTAGGCTATAGTAGTGAATGAAACTGAAATGGTCCCTGTCTTCAGGGAGCTTACAGATGGTGGGGGAGAAATGATACCAAAAGGAAACAATGATAAAGTAGAAATGCGTATAATGATTAATTGTGACTTGAGCTACAAAGGAAATATACAAGATGTCAGGATAGAGACAACAGCAGGAGAGTGATGCTTATGAGAGGACCAAGGAGAAATACAAACACAGGGACTGTCACTGTCCTGAGTTTACCTGCCCTTTTCCACTATTGTGCATCAGTCTCCCCAATTCCATGTCCTTCAAGGCTGTGGTTGCACATGTCTGAGGACCCAAGCACTGGGCACAACTGTAGAGATTCTTATAAGTTTATTAAAACTATTTCCTTCACAAAGACCTGAAAAGCAGAAGTGTCTGCCTCCTATGATGCCACAGGAGGGAAAAGGGTCTAGCCAGATAAAAGGTAAGCCAGACCACCTGCTCAACAGCCAGAGCTTATCTAGATAAGATTCCAGTCTGTTAAAAAATACAAGCAATTAGGACCAGGAGATTAAACAAAAGAGTAAATTAGATACAACTTACCAGGTCATTAAGCGCATCCCACCTCATTTCTTAATAAAGACATCTGTGAGGGGCCCTCCTACGTTTCATTAAACTGCAACAAAGGTGCTGTATAGAATGATGTTCTTTACTTTTAGGGATCTACTCACAAAAGCTGTTGTCCATACATCTGGGCCACAAACATGGTGTGAGCTTCAGGGATGAGTGTTACTTCTTTTGTGTCTCCTGATGAACCCTGCTGTGACTCTCACTGGGAGGACATTCTCATTTTGATCCCAAACATTTCCTTAATAGCACTTATCACAATTGCATTTCAACCAAGATATTTTTATTTAATGCCAGGTCCTCCTGAGAGCCATAAATCAGTAACTGAGATGGCTCCTTTAGGACTCTACTTCATTTCCTAGGAAGGAATATAAATTGCTCTAAAAAATCCATAGGTATAGATATACATAAAGATAAATATATAGGTATAGATATATAGACAGCTGAAGATATGGATACAGATGTGATATAGATGTAGATGTAGGTGTGGGTATAAGTACAGATAAAGGCATAGATAGACGTAAAGAAAAAGAACTAGAAATTTACACAAAAATGCATAGGGTTAGAAACAGATAAAGGTATAGGTAAAAATACAGATATAGATATAGACAAAGATATAGGTATAGATATAAAGAAATACATATAGACAGACATGCAGATGTAGATGTAGATATAGTTGAAAATAAGGGTATTCACCAAGCAAATGGATGAATCCTGGCCAATACACTCATTTATTGATCTCAGTTATTCTCTATCAGACATATCTAATAAAATACCACTCATCATTTTCCAAAGTCTTTCAAAATAGTTTATCCCCTGTGAACCTCAGCAACCCTGTAAGGTAAGCAAGATGACAGGTGTCACAATCCCCATTTCAAAAATGAAACGCAGAGGTTCCATTTTGTCTAGTCACATGGCTAGTAAGGGAGTCAGTCATTGTATAAATACAGGACTGTTAATTTCAAATCATCATGTATTTCTTCCCAACATCAATTGATCCATTCAGGTTTTCCAGCTCTGAGGGGACTCCTGACCTCACAACGACTCCATGTGGCTTTTCAAACGCCCTCTATAATAGTGTATGCTTGGAATTATTTGTGTTCCCAAGTCATCAATCTACAGCATTATTTTCAGACCCATCCACAACTTGGCTTAGTGTCTGGATGGAACAGGATGAACTCTTCAAAATTCTATTACCACAGAGACTCCAAGTATAAAAGAAAAAATGCTTTAAAAGAAAAAGAAAAAGGAAAAAAAAACCCACCTCAATTTCCAAAAATAGTTCATCAGAGAAAAGCAGAGCTGGCCTCCAAATGACCACATGACCTTAAAAGCATGATATAATCTTCTACTACATGAAAGTATTAGATCTTCCCCCATTTTTAATAGCAAATAACTCCATAGCATTAATGAGTTCTATATTTGTCTAAATTTTATGTTCTTTTGACAGAGCGTGACACTGCATATGCAACTGCTGAGCATGTCTCAAGTCTTCTGTGGAGACAGAAGCTGCTGTGAAAGGCCACTGGTCACTAGGTGACAGGAGGCTTCACTAGAATTAATGGGTGTTGCCTCAGAAAAGAGAATCTTAGGTCTTCAGAGAAATGTTGCAAGCACTGAGCATTCCATGCACTAAAAAGCATGGGAGGGGGGTGGGGCGCCATCTCTTAAAATGCGCAGTCTTTAGAATCAGCTGAAACCTGTATGGTCTATCATGCCAAGTGGAAAGGCATTGGTTGCTAATGAGAAGACTCGGTTTAATCAGATAAGTTCTAGATTCCTTGTTGCTCTGGGTTTTCATCTCCACCCCCACTCCCTGCACATGGTATGAATTGAATATATTCAAGGTCTGGGTATCCTTGAGCATATTGCACAGTAAATTTTAGGCTGTGGAAAGTAGAATAAACCATTACATTTTGTACAAAAAGCAGCTGACTTCTCTAATGTTTTTGATGAGTTTTATTAATGATATTAACATAGTAAATTCCTGTATCGATTCCCTGGAGCAGCAGTAAGAGTAGCCCATGGGAGAAGCATCTAAATCCCACATCAATGGCTCTATCTACCCTGGGTAATGGTAGTCTGCCTTTTAGAAGCCCCCAATACTTGATTCCTAGAGTTAGATAATTCTACTCTTCACTTCCATCTGTTTTTCCGTCTGTTTCTGGTCACAGGAGATTAGAGCTCCAGTTCCCCCAAATTAAGTGTGGCCACCTCATAGTTGTGAAGAATGACCTTCACTTACAGGTCAAAGCATTTTCAAGCTGGTGCATGATTCTCCACGTGCTCTTCTCTAGTCATGATGACCAAAGGGGATGCGTGTTCCAGAAGAGAGAGATCCAAGATGATTGAGTCTCCATAACTCGATCTCTAGGACACTGTTTGGAGCAGAGCCCCCACAAACTCATACTAGTTACATGAAGCTACTGAGATTTGGGAGTTAATTTGTTACTGCAGCATAACCTAACTTACCTTGACTAATTTATTCCCTAAGACAAGTTTTCAAGAGGATTCATGAGCCATCATCAAACCACCCTCTAAATATGATGAAAACCCAGCCATCTGCTCTTGAGTCATAACAGACAAATCAGAAAAGCCTTAATAGAATTTATAGAAAATATAAACATTTGGTGTTATAAAGTAGATTGAAAACTTTACATTCGGTTTTATAATAAAGCAGAAATACCAGAATCTCAGAAAGCCTCTGGATCACTGTGTTAGGTGGGCATAAATATCTTGCAGTTCATTTCTACCTGGCCTTAGGATTCTCCTTATAGAATTGACTTGAGGTTATAAAGGGAGAGGCAGAATGGAACAAAAGACCACTTGATGACCCACCTAACAATCCTGGATTCCCTTCAACCAAGGAGAGCCAGGCTTCTGTTTCCACAGCAGGGATCATCGAAGGCCTAAGAGCTCTAATCTGAAAGTTGTCCTGTCCTCAAACACTTCAAGTTACTGACTTGAAGGGATTTGTTCTTCTTTGTGGCAAGTCAGGTTCTCAGAGGGCAGCTATAAAATCTGACTCTGGGTAGAAATCTGGAGAAAGGATAAGATGATCAACACACCAGTTTGCCTGGTTTTCTCCTGGTTTTATCCCTGCAAGTCCACATACCTGAAAACCCCCTAGTTATGGGCAAACTGGGATGGTTGATCACCAAAAGAAACAGAAGGAAAAAAAAGCAATGACTAACAACCCCACTTGAATGATATGTTACAGAGCAGGAAATCTGCTCTCATACTCCATGTACTAGCTAGGGTTCTCTAGAGAAACAAAATCAGCAGGAGATATCTGTAAATATAAAATTCATAAGAGTGTCTCAAGTAACCATGAGGATGTAGAGTCCAGGTCTATAGGGCAAGCTGCAAGCTGGTAGCTACAATGCAGGTCCTCAATGAACTCTCAGGACAGGCTGGCTGGCTGAAGCAGGAAGAGGGATAGTCTCTTCTGAATCCTCCTTAAAAGCCTTCTGGGGATTAGACTAAGCATCACTCATTGCAGAAGACACTCCTGTTTAGCTGACTGCAAAGTGGATGTAGCCAAGATGGTCATGATTTAAGTCCATGAAATATCCTCACAGCAACAGACATGCCAGCGCTTGCCCGATCAGACAACCAGGCACCACAACCTGGCCAAGTTGACACACGACCTGACCATGACAATCTTCTGCCTCTATAAAACCAAATTACTGGGAGGTGCAATGGTGGCTCAGTGCCAAGCTGGAGACCTGGGTTCGATTCTCAGAGCCTGCCTAAGCCCAAAACAACATAAAATACCAAATTAGTTTAGGAAAAATCTTAAGTGGTTTTAACTGATCACAGAACCCTCCACTTCCCTGTCTCTCTAGGGTTCTCTCAAGTACGCTGGAGGATCCAAAAATTAGAGATACTGGGTTAGTCTGAAATCTCTCTAATAGGATAGCAGGAGATTAGCAAAAGCAATACACTCTTATTAATGAAGGGTTAACTTCTCCTGGGTTCATAGCATCTGAGGGAGATCTTTGGTTTTGACAGTTGGCATAAACTGATGCAGTGCTTCTCAAAGTTTTTTAGGCATCACCTGAGGATCCTGTTAAAATGCAGAGTCTGATTCTATGGATCCAATCTGGGGCCCATGATTAGATATTTCTAATAACCTCCCAGGTGATGCTGATGCTGCTAGTCTAGGAACAATAGTCAGAGCACTGATAGTCTCAGTCCTTTCCTTTATCCCAGCTTTCAGGCTTTTAACAGCCCTGTCTTGTTCATCACCTGAGGCTCTATTACATAAATACATAGATAGATGATAGATGATGATGATGATATAGAGTGATAGAAATAGATGGACAGGCAAACAGACAAAGGAGAGAAGGCAAGAGATTAACATTTTAAAATGTGATGTATTAATTCACAAAAAACATGATTTCTGAATCTTTGATTAGCCTTCTTTATTTGGCTCATCTCTGCAACCACAAGATTATACCTGGCTTCCTCTTCAATTCTACCCACACATGCTCTAGGTTTCAGAATTAATACACAAACAGGACTGGCTTCAATACAAGTTGGAAGATAAAAACACAAGGACCCAAGAAAGAAGCAATATTAATTATTTAAAATATATATATGTGTGTACAGATATAAATACAGATATAGATAAAGATACACACACAAAAATGCATGATTCTTAGTAAAGTGTATTTCGCAAACCTCATTTCTAAATGCATGAACTCCACCCACATTAAGGCCTGCCTGTGTGTGTGTGTGTGTGTGTGTGTGTGTGTGTGTGTTTAGTATTTAGGTATTGTGTGGAGGATGGTAGGAGAGGAGGCAAAGGACAACACTCCATGTAAACATGTAGGTCAAGGACAAATCGAAAACTACTAACCAGCAAGTAGTACTTTGCTTTTGTTTGGGAACTCTTTGGAGAAAAAGACTATTTATTTTTTACTTTATCACCCTTTAGTAGGGTATTTTAAAAATACAGAATAAAAAAAAAGACAACAAGTTTGTTTTTGTACTATTCATTAAAAAATAGCCTAAATATCAATGTTCAGTTCATTTTCTCTATTCATGCAATAACAAAGGATGGGATTTTAGTTGTCAGCTGTGGGCGCCTGCTCACAGGAAGCCTCCTGAGTTTATTCTACCCCACTGACCTCCTGGTGGCAATGGATGTCAGGGTCTTCCCTAAATGCCTATTTTAACTCTAGGTACACAGCCTGAGCTCAATGAGTATCTGTGGAATGAATGAATGAATGCTTACCCTTTCTCCAGGATAGGACTCAGAATCAAATGCTTTCTTTGCTGCCTTCTCTCCTGACCCCTTGACCTGCCCACCCTTCTCCAGTGCCCACCAGTGGGCAAGGGCTGGAGACATACATCCACATTTAGCTAGCCTTGCTTAGCCATGACCAGCTGGGAGGCCTCAACTTCTGTGAGCATTTGTTTCCTCATCAGTAAAATAGGAATAATATATATATATTTTAAATATTAATGGATTTTATTGAGAAGATATGGAAATACATTACTTTTTTTTTTTTTACATGGGCAGACACCGGGAATCGAACCTGGGTCCTCTGGCATGGCAGGCGAGAATTCTTGCTTGCTGAGCCACATGGCCTGCCCATAATATTTTTTTATGGAGTCTTTCACTCATTTACCAGACAGCTATAGAACATTCGAGATAAGCATGGGAAATAACTTCCCATTTATGAAAAAAAATTAAAATATTTTATTTTAAGAATTCTCCTTTTTTACAATTACTTTTGTAAATTAAAAAACATTAAATTTAAAACTGTTTGATGAGTTTTCATACAAGCCAATGTATTAGAAAGATTTATATACAAATATAGTACCTCATTTGTCCCCCTACCTCCATGCCTAAGATCAATGAAACAACTCTGGAAACAATAGTGACTTCAATTGTACAGGAAATTTGAAATAGGTGATAAATTAAGGAAATGAAATGGCTGAATAATAAGTCATATTTTAGTTAAATAAAATTATAAATATATAGCTAAAAGTTACCTTACAATAATTGTCAAAAGGCTTGTAAATCCCAATAAAATAGCATTTAATATGCCTTTCAAATTAGCATGTGTTTTAAAATAATGTTTATGTTAGTGAGGACCCAGTCAGGTTCCCAGCAGTGAGTTATGACTAGAAATTGGTAGCAACATCTGTATTCTAGGGAACAAATTTCTCTTCTCATTCATTTATTAATATCAGAATGGACTTATTGGGATTTTTATTTTATTTGATGGATTTACATAATCTGTTGCTTTTAGATTTATTTTGATATTCAATTTATCCCAGATTTGTCCAGTAGGACTCCCTTAAAGCTGATGTCTGTATCCTTTTGATATGGCTCTGCCATTCTTTCAAAACTTCCTTACTTTCCAGCACAAACAGAGATTTCAGATTCATCTTGTGCTTTCCCTGGTCCAGCTCCAGAATCTGCTCCAGTGAGGCCTGACTCCTTCTATTTACGAATGCTATCATAAACCAACATCTGGGGGCCACATGTGCTCACTGCTTTGGGGTCTCATTAATTCTAGGTCCTCTGTCTTTACCAACTATCTGTATAAATTTAAGAGCCTAAGTTCATATTGATAACTCCAATTTCATATTATATTGAGTTTTGCTTTTATCTTTACTATTCCTTTACTTTTACTTATATTGAGGTTTGTATACTCTTCTTTTTCTTGCTTCTTAAAGTAGAAATTCGATTTTGAAATCATTTTATTTAATACTAAAACCAACAAAATTATAGTATTTATGCTATGCATTTCCCTCTAAGCATCTTTTAATTGTATTGCATACATTTTGAAATACTATCTTTCATTATCATTAAGATATATGGTTTACTTTACTTTGTGATATCTTCTTTAATCCAATAAACATTTAGAAGTTTGCTATTTAATTTCCAAAAACTCTGGGACTTTTCTAGATATATTATTACTGACTGCCTATTTAATCCCATTGTTGTCAGAGAATATACTCTATAATATTTTAAAATTTGAAATGTATTATGGATTTCTTTATGCCCAGGATATCGTCTGTCTTGGGAGAATGCAACATATGCCCTTGAAAAATACATGTATTCTGCATTTGCTGGATATGATAATCTATAAATGTCCTTAGGTAAAGTTGATGGACAGTACTGCTCAAATCATCTGTATCATTCCTGTCTTTATTTTTTCTACCAATTACTAAAAGAGTAGTGTTTTTATTATGAAGGTTGAATAGATTTGTCTATTTTCCCTTTAGTTCTGTCAGATTTGGATTCATTTATTTGAAGCTCTGTTATTAGGCAAACACAATTCTGATTGTTATATCTCCCTGATGATTTGATACTTTTCATCATGAAATTCCCCTTTGATTACTAGTAATTCCCTTTTTATTACTTGCCTTGAAGTATATCATATTTGAATTTAATATTGCCACTTTGGCTTTTTCTGTACTTGTTATGAGTGGTATATATTTTTTCCTATCCTTTTCCAACTTATTTGTTTCGTATTTTGTATTTACAGTGGACTTATTGTGCACAGTATATAGTTGGCTCTTTTTTTAATCCATTCGGACAATCTTGCTTTGTTTAGTTTTTTTATTTGAGTGTTTAGTTCATTTATATTTAGTGTAGTTAATAATATTGTTGAATTTGTGTCTAGCACCTTACTCTTTGTTTATGTTTGTCCTTTTTCTTATTGTTATCTTGTTGTTGTGCCTTTGTTATTTATTTTCAGCTTTCTTTTGGGTTAATTGATATTATTTTATTTTGGTTATATTTTTGGCTGCATATTTTTGTATTATATTTAGTAGTTGTTCTGGGTATTAAAATACATATTTTTAATGTGCATGACCAATTGACTATTAAAACTGTACTACTTCATGTCAAATGTAAGAAGCATAGTTTTGTCTACTACTCTCATCCTTTGTGTCTATGTTACAAATTCCACAGTGATATCATTCTTCCTTTGTTCTAGGTTGCTAGCTGCTGGAATGCAATATACCAGGAACAGAATGACTTTTTAAAAGGGGAATTTAATAAGTTGACAGGATATAGTTCTAATGCCAAGACAATGTCCCAATTAAAGCAAGTCTATAGAAATGTTCGATCAAAGGCATCCAGAGAAAGATACCTTGGTTCAAGAAGGCCAATGAAGTTCAAGGTTTCTCTCTCAAGTGAGAAGGCACATGGCAAACATAGTCAGTGGTTCTCTCTCAGCTGAAAGGGCACAGGGCAAACACGGTGTCATCGCTAGCTTCCTCTCCTAGCTTCTGGTTTCATGAAGCTCCCCAGGAGGAGTTTTCCTTCTTCATCTCCAAAGGTCGCTGGCCCGTGGACTCTATGCTTCGTGGTGCTACAGCATTCTCTGCTCTCTTAGAATCTCCCTCATTCTCCAAAATGTTTCCTCTTTTACAGGACTTCAGAAACTAATCAAGACCCAACCAAATGGGTGGACACACGCCTCCACCTAATCCAGTTTAACAACCACTCTTGATTAAATCACATCTCCGGGGAGATGATCTAATTACAATTTCAAGCATACAATACTGAATAGGGATTAGAAGAAATGGCTACCTTTACAAAATGGGTTTAGGATTAAAACATGGCTTTTCTAAGGTACAGACATAATTTCAAACCAGCACATCCTTTAAAGAATCAAAAATAAAAGTTTAACAACATAATTCTCATTTCCAGTGTTCTTCATTCCTCCTAAAGATCCTCCTAAAATATTTCTTGAAGTGCTGATCTCATAGTGATGGAATCTCTGTTTTGGCTTGTCTGAAAATGGCTTTATCTTCTTCCATGAAGGATATTTTTAATGGATATAAAATTCTGGGTTAGCTGATCTCTTTCTTCTTTAAATTTTTATAGATACTCTATCGTCCTCTGGCCACCACTATTCCTTATAAGTACCTGGTCATTGGTATTATCTTCCTAAGTATTAGATATTTTGTTCAGACTTCTTTCAAGATTTTTTACTGATGTTCCGTTTTATCAATATGACCACAATATGCCTTGGTATGGCTTTCTTTGTATTTTAAACAAATCTGTTTCCATTTGTTAACATTGAGGTATTTCACCCAATTTGGGGAAATTTCAACTATTATTTGCACATCGACTTGCCTTTCCTCTTTTTAGGACTCCAGTTACTTGTATTCTATGTTCCCTGACATTTTCCACAGGTCTCTGATCCTGTGCTAATAATTTAATAATTTTTCTCTATTCTTCAGATCGAATAATTTACAGTAATCTATACTAAATTAATTGGCCTATTGTACCACAGAATCCATCTGTTAAATCCATCCAGTAAAACTTTTATTTCAAATATTTTATTTTAAAATTTCCATCTTTATATGCCTATGTGTTCCTTTAAATTCCTATTCAAATATATAACAGCTGCTTTAAAGTCTTGGTCTGCTGGTTCTAACATCTGGTTCATACCGGGTTTGACTGGTTTTCTCATGTCTCTGAAATAATATTTCTTAGTTTCTTCACACATCTAATAATTTCCATTTATGCTGGAAACTTGTGATAATACATGATAGGAATTTGGGATGCTGTTATCTTACACTTAAGAGTGTTTATTTTTGTTCCAGCAGTCAATTAACTGGGCTGGATTCAAATCCCATTCTGCAGCCCTTCTCTGTTTAGTATCTAAAATGCCATTCAGTTCTTACAACCTTGCAGCTATTGCTTTCCACTGGGGTCCCCTGGAGTCGCTGTTATACATACAACTGCAGAGGTCACTCAATTATCTGGGCAGATCTTATAAGCGTAAGTTGGGGCTTCTTTCCTGTTCGGTTTCTGGGTCCCCTGCTTTCACTTTCCAACTGTTCTAGACATCCTGAATTCCATCCTTGCATTTCTCAAAGCCATCAAGACTGTGACTGACTTCCTCATTTTCATCTGTCTAGCACCACATGGGGTGGGGTGTACTCTGGAGAAAACCAGCACATGCATGCCAATTTTACCCAGTGCAGTTTCTTTGTCAAGGATCAACTCCTATTCCATTTCTGTCTGATGATGGTTGTTGCCAAGTACCAGCAAATAATATATTATTGCCTAAATATTTTGTCCAGAATTTATAAATGTTATCTATGACACAATTAGTCTAAAACAAGCCACTCTACTACTGTCTTAATATATAGCTGTTAGTACACTTTTTTTTAACAGCTCATCAGGTACAATTATCATACAATAAACTGCAATGCTTAAAGTATTCCATTTGATACATATGCACACCCATGAAACCCCTCATCACAAGCAAGTTAATGAATATATCTATGGCTTCCAAAAATGTTAGTGCCCTTTTAAGAGATAATTTGGTATTTTACATAAGGAGTATTGAAATGGTCATTTCCCTTGACACAGTAATCCAAAAACTCTATGAATCTATACTAAGCCAATAGCATTATATATATATAATATATATATTTTGTCCAGAATTTATAAATATTATCTATGACATTTGATACATATGATACATATGTATATGCATATGTATCAAAAATCTCTTTTGCACAGAGAATTTTATATATATATATATCTGCGCAAAAACATTTATTTAAGAGTTACTTATAAAACTGAAAATCCTAAGCAACCTAAACATCAAGTAAATATCTAATAAATCAGTAAATAAGTAAAGGGTCAAGGTAAGAATGCAATTGCCACAAAGTGGAATGGTCTGCCGCCATTTGCAATGACATGATCATAAGGCCTGGACAAAAAACTAAGAAGAAAAATTATATCACTTTGACATATTTGCATCTGAATTATAGAACCCTGAGTGAGTTTTGACATTCTACTTTGTTGGCCTTTTCTACCATTTCTCTGATAAAACTGCATTAATTTAATAGTCAGAAAATTTGATTTTCTTTGACAAAAAAATCATCTTCATTCTAGTTCTTTTGTGATCCATAGGAAATAATTCATTTCCATATGTCATCTGGATATCACCACATGCATCCTTAGTTGTCTTTTCTGTTAACAGTGACATTATCACCATCTTTTGAGTTATAAGACAGGTCAGAATCTTGCCTATACCACTTAACTAAATAAATGCCCCAGGCCCTTCATTTAATTTCCACAATTCTTTATTTTTTTCTATCTGTGCAACAAGGGCAATAGTAATATTTATTTGAGAAAAGACCAAATGTAGCAAGAGAGAAAGTGATTTCAAATAGTAACACAATCTTAAGTGCTAGTTATCTTGCTATGATATATAGCTGCTAGTTATCTTGCTATGATATATAGCTGTGGGATTTTAAACATAGTTTCTCATTCCTACCCTGATCTTTTCACCAAGGACATATGGGCAATTAAGTCTCATTGGGGGATCTTGGCCAAGCCATTTTGGTTTACAGGCATTTGGCTAACTACCTAATCACAGAAGATTGGCAGGAAATTCTGTAGGTGCTTAGTGGTTTATCCAGAAAAGTTACTTTGAAATGTGTCTTAACTGCACAAATACTCCTGTTATTCTCAGTCTTTTCCTTTGCATAATTTCTCATCTTCTCAGAATCACAAAAAGCAATTTTCCCACTGATATTTTTGGGATGAATTTAGGGTTCTCTGTGAGAAGCAATATTTCCTCTTTCCCTACTCCCACCAGCAGCCAAGTGCCTGTAATTCAGTTCAGCAAATTCTCTTTTATTCACGCACATCGAATATTCCTTTAAAAACAAAATAATTTCTACTCAAAGCCTTTCATCTGTTGATCTCAGCACTTCAGAAACTAATTAATCTCCACAATATGCCTGAATCAGCAGTATCCCTTTTGTTTTCAGATGTGCAAACAAGCACAATGAAATTAGGCAGATTGCTCAAGGTCAAACAATAAGTAAACATCAGAGCCCAATTTGAACTCAGAATCCCCTATTTTCCAATCTAGAACATGGAAACCCAGACTCTGAACACAGATATACTTCAGAGCTCTTGAGATGCACTGCCATCTACATCTACATCTCAGGAGACTCTGCTTGCTGGTGATGCGGAGCCGTGAGTCAGTACAGTTTTGTAAACAGTTTCCAAAATGTATTAGCCTTCCAAGACTTTTCTTGGAAATATGCAAGGCTCTCTCTTCCACTTCTCTTCTTCCTCCCTTGCTTACAGTGATCATAATTTCCAGTTTGCCTAGGACGGTTCCAATTCTGCTTGGTTTCTGATATAAACATTAAAATGTTTATATGACCATTTCATGCTCAAAAATGTCCCAGTTAAAATGATAAGCTCAGTGGTCAACTTAGGCAATATCTGGATCACTAGTATAACACGGTGAGTTAGGTACAATACACATGTGGGCATTTCCTTCCCCAAACACAAACAGCAGGAGAAAGAGTTCAGGATTCTGTGCACAAAGACAAGATGATCTGAGACTATGAGGAATGATGGGCAAGTAGGAGAAAATGGAAGGATGTAAACAGAGGGATGTGGGCAGGGGTGTAAGCCCTGAGAAAGGGGAGCTTTCTCAAGGTGGAAAGGTATTGGTGTACCCGTAGAACAGGCAGGATCCAGGGACCCAAAGACCTCACAGGTTTGGACACATGGAGATGAGGGTCCAAGCATCAACAAGGTTGTCTGGCTCCAGGCATGGCACAAATTTAGCAGAACTGCCCCTTTGCAAGTGGTCTAGGCAGGTTTGAATGACGAATATTACACTAATGCCCACAATTTCCCAAAGGCTATACACGTCTTCTTATAGTCTAAACATGGTCCCACTGCTGAATGTTTGTATAACATACGGGAGGGGGACAGTGCTCATTCCCCTCCACTCCCCCTGTCCCTGTAATTGTGATCGTCTTGCTTAAAACTCGGGGGACTGGATCCTCAAGCCATTTAATTTGATTTATAAAAATGAAATATTGTGACATTTTCTGCGTCTACATATGGTAGGATAAAATTCATACCAACTCCACTAGTCAAAAAGCAAATTGCATTTGGCTGCAAAATATACCCATAGCTAATGCCATAGTTAAATTTCAAAGCAAAAGTACAGGTGAAGCAGAGTCTTCAATTTATTTTAATGTCCCTGCTTGGTTGTGTTCCTGGTCTATTGCCTAACATCCCTTGAAATCAAAAGACGGCATTTGCATGCCTGATTTAGTGAGCCTCTCGAAACAAGCAATTATGAGAGAATTCAGTCCATTGTTCTTCCATGGCAGAAGAGGGTGGGTCACATTGTTTATCCCTCATCTGGTGTTTCTTCTGATAAAAATACACGTGGAAATGCATAACTTCAATTGTGCATATGTTTACTAAACTGTAAACGATTAATTTATTATCCAATTTTCTTGTCAATTTGAGGGATGCTTTTTAATCCCTGTGAAGGAAGGAGGAAATTTAGCATACCACTGGTCTCAAGGCCTCAACCGGAAGCGCCCCTAAGTATTTATGGGACACCATCTGCATCCCATTAGGGTGGTCCATTCGTCTCAAGGGACGGTCCCACAGTGCTCAGAGAGGAGCAAAGGGGATATTACCATATTCCATCAGGAATATATATTTTGAGCTTTCAGCGCATAAACTATGATGACATTTAGCCTTAACTTCTGCTGTTCTTTGCACAAACAGCAACAGTAATTATAGCCCCAGAGGTTAAGTGGGTGATCCGGAATTAGTTATCCCTTGGTCGCTTAGTAAAATCACATTACGATTATTAAATTGTAGGATTTGATGTATTTCAGGTACATTGTGGTCCAGAAAACAACAATAATCTAGAAATACTTTGTAACCACACTTCTAGTTAGGTATGCTTCTTTGAAATTCAGTGAAAACAAAATAAGACTCAGTAACTTCTTTTAAGAGAAGACACTTAAAAAATATCCTAAATGCTTAGAGTCAACCAATAAAATTCTGCTTTGGCCCACAGCTTCAGGAAACAGTCTTTTTAAAGTCAGCAATTTGGAGGACATTCAGCCTAGCTTCCCACTCAACCTGGGACATAAGAAAGAGTCACTCTGGGTATAATTTTCCTTGACAACAGTATGAAATATTGAAGAATTACCTCCTATAGCTTCCTCTTTTTATAGACCAGGAAACTGAGCTCCTTCTCTACTTGGAATAATCCTACTTACTCTTCAAAAGCTTCTACAGCCTCTGAGTACCCTTCCCTGACTTCTCCTGAGAGAATTATTCGCTGTCTTCTCAGTGCTGCAAAAACATTCTGTATGCACATTTATTAGAGGATATTATAATGAAGGCAATAAATATACATATATTTATATTCATAATATATTTATACGTATCACACATATATGCATACATATGTACATATGCACATATACACATACATGTTTATTTTCCCTTGCTTCAGTGTGAGCTCTTGGAGAATGGGAATAGCATCTCATTTGCTATTCAATAAATCTGGGAATTATCATTCGTCTTCTCCTTCCCTCCCTGAACAGCCATCTAGTTCATAAATACTTTGCTTAAAACATACCTGCCCAAAGACTTTGTTTCCATGGTTATCACTCTCTATCAAGGCATTATAACCTTGCTCTGGGTAATGCAATAGCCTCTTAATATTTTCCCTTTTCACCTTTCCTCTCCTATGATTCATTCACCCACAGCAGACAGAATGATCTTTTAAAAATGTAAATAAAATCATGATACTCCCTGCTTAAAGTTTCCAGTGGCTTTCCATGGAACCCAAAATGAAGTCCAAACTTCTTGTAGGCTTGCAAGCTCAATTTTAGTGGTTCTCAACACTTCTGGAGGTGATATTTGGCAATGGCTGGAAATATTTTTATTGTTACAAATGGGGGTAGGTGGGAAAGCACTGGCATCTATAGGGATGTACAGGACAGCCCCTACAATTATCCAGCTTCAAACATCAGTAGTGCCAAGGTTGAAAAAAATGACCTATATGATCTCTGTTGCCCACCCACCACTCCAACTTCATCTCATGCAGCTTTCCCCTTTCCCCATTGTCCACTACATTCTAACCAGGCTGGCTATTTCTTTGGTTCCTGTACCACTCCAAGCTTCTTCTTATTCTAGAGCCTTTGCACTAGTTTCTTCTGCTTGGAATGCCTCTCTCAATATTTATATAATTCCCTTCTTCTTGTGCAGATTTTCAGCTTAAAGGTCATCACTATGTGAAAGCCATGTTTTATCACTGAAGCTTAAGGACTCACCTAACCACTCAGTGTCATATCAACTGACTGTTATTTTCTGCATAAGTTCTTTTTTACATGCACATTAGTTTACTTTGGAGCTCTACTAAATTATAAAGTTTCATGAGCATAGAGGCCTTCTCTGTTTTGGTCTCACTTTAGTCTGAGAAACTTACAGAGTCCAGCATATTTGAGTCACTCAATACATTTTGTTTTAATTAATGGATGTATTAAGAAATTATTTGCTCAAAGTAACATATTAGGTACCTGGCTGTCCCATAACTCTATTACAGTTCAGATTTTGAGGAGAGATTTTGACTCACTATCTCTGAGCCAGAAAATAATTAGAATGGCACCCTCTAAGAGCTAAATGGAAAAGCTTTGGTTTATGGATATGTAAATAGATCTAATGCTTGTGCATAAATAGAAACACTAATATATGCATGCACAAAGTGCCAATGATTACTGCAAACCTTCTAATTAATGGATTAACGTCCACTTAGAGAACAACAGAGCAGACAATGCTCTCAGCTGGGGTTTCTCCCATGCATCTGTCATTTCACAGCCATGAGAAAATGGAGTCCCTGACCTAAAGCAATTTAGCCCCAACACAGTTTGGCTGGCTTTCCAAATGGGTTACAAGTCATCCATTGCCAGAACTTTCAACAGCATTGCTGCATTCATGCCAGAGAGGTTGAGAAAGTGATTCTAATGACAGTACAGGTAAGGAGCCTAAAGAGACACAATCCCCAAATCCCAAAGCTTGGAAAGGCAGCATCCATTTTTATTACAAGCCTTACTAGTCCACAACCTGATTTCTCCTGGGTGCAGCCTCATGGCTTTGAGTCCCTGGGCCTGCTGGTTCATGTTCACTTGTTTGGCGGTACAAACCTGAGCTGAATCTTTGAGCAGGGTGGCCGTCATTTATTAGCGCAGAGAAAAACTACCTCCCATTTACTTTTGTCATTCAATTTTGGATGCTTGTTAATACACCGTTCTCCCACTCTTGCTTAAAGAGAGGAATCCAAGATCAAAAGCATCACAGATTCTTAGAAGAGTAATTGGACTAAGTGGGCCTTCATTTTAGAGTTATGGGAATCGAGCCACAGAGGGATGGAAGTGAAGAAATCTAATATTTCGAAAGCCAGGTGCCTGCTTTCATGATGATGTACTTAATGATCTCATTTTCTTGAGCACTATCAAAGAAAAAATAATAAGATATGGTTTAATGATTGAAAAGTCTTTTAAACAAGGGAAGGATATCTGGTGGCAATGCAGTGCTGTATAGTATATGACAACATATGTGCCATCTTTGCAGAGGTGTAGAAAGAACTCTACATCTGCATGTGTTCTTTCATTACTCTCTTCGTTCCTTTTCCCCTGTTTGTGCCCACTGAAACACACGAATGGGATCTAAGAATGCACAAGGGCAACCTCTTCCTCTAAATCCCACAGTGTGCAAATTTTGAAAGCTCCCTATCAAGATCTGAAAGTGTTAAAGAGCATCTTGCAACAATTGGGAATCTTCCAGTTGCAACCTACGAGAGACGGTATACCAAGGTGGTTAAAAAAAAGAAAAAGGAAATTTAGTGGGTCAGGTAACTGAGAAGTTCAAAGGGTAGAGGGGTACAGGTTTGGCTGGATACAGGGACCTTTCCAGTGATGTCACTGGATGCTGGGTTCTCTCTTTTCCTCTCAGTTCTGTTCTCTTCCATGCTCTCCATGAGTGTGGTTCATCCTGAGGGTCCCATGGCACTAAGACGGCTGCCAGCAGATTCAGACCTATTCCTCCCGAGATCAAGTGAAGTAAAAGCTCCCATATATACCCAAAAGAATTTAAAACAGGGACTTAGATACTTGAACAGCAATATTCACAGCAGCATTATTCACAACAGCAAAAAGGAGAAATGAGCCAAATGCCCTGTGACAGATGAATGGATGAATAAAATGAGGTTTACCCATACAATGGAATACTAGTCAGCTATGAAAATGTAGTTCTAATATATTCTACAACATAGATGGATCTTGAAATCATTATGTTGAGTGAAGGAAGCCAGATGCAGAAGACCACACACTATAAGATTCCACTTATATGAAATATGTAGAAATAAGCAATATCCTAGCCATATAAAGTAGATTAGAAGTTACCTAGTAGGGGTTGGGAAAAAAAGGAGAATGGGGAATTGTTGCTTAATGGGTACAGAGTTTCTGTTTGGGTTGATGAAAAAGTTTTTGTAATGGATGGTACTGATGTTGCTACAACATTGTAAATGTAATTAGGCACAGAATTGTACACTTACATGATTAAAGTCGAATATATATGATCCCCAAACTTCATGTTATTGGCTGCAATAGGGACATGTGTTCAGGTTTCAATTAATCAGGATGGCTAGGGTATACCTTCTTTGATTGTTCAAGTGTAAGTCACAGGCTCCCACCCTATAGGCTGAGACTTTCCTTGAAGTCATGGGCACTCAGAGTGGGGAGGGAGCCATCCTCAGAGGAAAACTGGGCACTCTTATTCGAAGAAAGGGGGATGGATTCTGGACTGCAGAAGTGACAGATGCCCATAACACATGCTAGCAACCAAGATAACTGACCTTAAGGGGAAATAGAATCCCAAGTGCAATAAGGTAAAAAATACAACCACCAGGCAGCCTAAGACAGGTGAGCAATGCTTATATTTTGTTTCACATAATCTTGACCCTATAAGCAGATTTATCATCTCAAAACCTCAAATTGATGTTAATGGGCTTTATTTTTTTTTAGATCTCTCTCTCTTGAAAGTTCCTTCTTAAGTGAGTCCTCTTATATTAGAATGGATCTTCCATTTCAAGCAAGAATCACATTTACCAACCCAAGGCTGTAAATAGAGTCAAGTTGCATGGTACTTGTGGGAGACCGTCATGTACAAAGATTTCATGGGCATCCTTTTCCAAAAGCCAGTATTTCAGCCACCTGGCCACTAGAGTCTGATATTTTATGACTAAGGAATCATTTTTTTTTTTAGCTTGTTGATAATAACTAGCTGAAGAATTGCCATGTGCCAGTCACTCTTCTAATAATTTCACATGCTTTAACACTCTGAATCCTCACAATAGTGTTAAGGTCAGTTTATTATTATCCCCAGTTTATTATTATCCCCATTTTAAATATGGAGAAATTGAGGCTGAGAGGTTAAGTAACAAGCACAGATGGTATGTGGCAGAGTCAGGACTTGAACCCAGGCAGACCCTGTTCTTAACCACTACGCACTACTGCCTGTCCTCATTTCCATTATATAGATATGGGAAGCCAAGACTCAGCAAGAATTTGCAGCTTTGTCCTGTCCATGCCGTTAGCATCTTCCCATGCTCATACCTCTATGAAGTTGAGCATTAGCCATCCATCAACATTTCAGAGTGACTGCAAGTTTGGGAACCTGGAAGAGTAGATTTTATAAGGGGAGAGGGAGTGAACTTGTAGATAGGAAGCAGGTACAGGATGCTGCCAAAAGAAAGTGAGTCAGGGTGAGGCGAGACAAACCCATAAGTGGCCATAATTTATACAGAAATGGCTTACTCCATCTCTGCACCTGAGTTTATTAAGAGAGGCTTCCAGGCACCAGCCCCTATAGCCTACTACTGAAACGTAAGGTGCTCTGGTTAGAAAACAAGCGTCCTGGGACATGAGCTGAGCAAGAGTTATATGGTATCATGCAAAACTGGGCTGCATGATCACAGAAAACCTCAGAGCTTGCTGCTTTGGTCTTTAATTAAAACACCATAGTTTCAGGCACTTATAAACTTGTTCATACATTTACAAAGAATATGATGCAGAGGCCTGAAAGATTAAATCCTTCAGTTGTTCCTTCCAAGAAATAATGTTGTGATTGCACAGCTAGATGAATTAGATGACCTCTAAAATCCTTCTTACCCTGTGGTTCCACAATAAGGCAGAGGAGTAAGTGTGTAAGCTACATTTTTTCAATTTACGCTCTTGAGAAACCTTGTACAACTTATGTTAGATATAAAGGAAACGCATTTAAGCCTTCTGGGAGAGAAGTATATATAAGGAGAAAAATGGAAGACAGGATTACAGTGGGAATGACATTGCTCAGTGCCACCCTAGCAAAACCCAGCTGAAGTGGAACGTGCAAAGGGGTGGAATGCAATTTTACTGCAATATTTGTATATTATTTTTATCTTCCTCCACAAATAAGATGATGATTGGATTCAAATCACATTTCAAACAGGATTCATTGCTGAAATGTCAAAAATGAGGTAGCACTCAACTCTTGCAAAACCTTGAAATCTGTTCCATAAAAGGCAATTTCAGCATAAAGCGTGGTTAACCTTGAATAGTTAGATTAATGACCCAGCACCTTTCAACTGAGCACCGATGAATAAACAAAACTTTACAAGCAAATTTAGCAACATCTTAGAAGAAGAAAAGCAAAACCAATCAAAAGAGATGAATGGCAATGAAACAGAAACATTACAGGTAGAAAGAGAGTGATAGCAGCAGTATATTTACTGCAGAGAATGAGAAACTGTTTTTCCCCTTTAAGACTCCCACACAGGAAGGGATCCATTCATCTTTAAAAACTGAAAATGAAAAAAAATTAAAAACAGATTCTGCACCATCCTATCATAATTGTTCGTACTTTGGTAATTGGTTTAGAATCTTTGGTGGTAACCACTTAACTCATTTTGCCTGCTGTGTTTTCCTAGAAAGGTTATATGCTGCTTCAAGTTCATTGTGTCTGGACCAAATAAGGGAAATAAACGGGAAAGAAAAATGTATCTGTGCACGGAGGGGAAGAAAAGTCACGCAGATTATCCCTGTATCCCTCAGAACACATGGCAGTGTTCACAGGACAACTGACAAAGACAAAAGGCAAACGAGGTCACATTTAAATGACACGACATCCAGGTCACCACAAAACCCTTCCTCTAAAAGTAATAAAGCCAGATCTTCTTGGACTATTAACCAAGTTATAACCATACTGTGTGCTTCTTTTTGGAGAAAGCATAAAAATCAGCCAGCACGTGTCAGCAAGTTACTGGGCAGCCTGCATATCTTCTTGAGCACCAGATGTCGAGTCCTCCTGCTCGCTCCTGGGAATTTGCTGCCTCGGCAGCTGAGCCCTGAGCTGGCCGCTGCTCAAATCCTGCCTTGTCGGAGTTTAGACCTTTCCAGAACTGTTGGGCTCCTCTCCTGCTTCAGGTAATGGTTTACAGTTATAAATGAATGTGGAAGTGGAAAGTGTTTTCACATCCTTTAGCAAAGGCAGGCTCCTCCCCATTTTGCAGATAAAATAAGTTGAGGCTGGTCCTGTTATAAGGGCTGGAGCAAGGTCACACCATTCATCTGATGGAGAACAAAGATCTTTGGATATCAAGTTTACTATTAGTTTTATTAATCCTTGATCCTGTTCCTTACCCACTCTACAGGGGAAGAAGGTACAAAACCAACCCATGGGGTACCTTAGTATAGGATTGTGAATAGGAAAAATAGAGGACAGAAATCAAGTATTGCCAGTTTTCTCATTTTCATTTTGTGTGAATTTTTAATATAAATTTAGGGACATAAAGCATTAATAAAATTCAAAATGTTTCAGTAAAGAACTTTCATCAGTTCATGTTATAACAATTATAAATAAACATGTTAAATTTCTCTGGACAATGCTAGCATTTGGATTTTTTTCTTTAAATCAAGGAAATTTCTTATTGATGGCAACTAAATGGTGTTTGTAGCATTTTTGTCATACAGTAGGTTTCATTCCTTCATCACACTGAGTTGTCCTACATTGAAAGTATATATTTTAATGCTGTCTTCTGTGCTGTTCCTGTAAGTTTGCAATTGCAATATATTATACTACATATATAATATATATTATTATATATAATATATAATTTATATTATATGTTATATATTATATATTACATATAAATTAAAAATATATATATATTATGTGTCCCACTCCCTTTCTTCCCAAATAGTAAATGGGTATTTACTAAATTAGAGACCCTGTACTGCTTTAGGTAGGAGTCAGCAAACTACGTCTAATAGAACCCCAGCTGCTTTTTTAAGGCTCACAAGCTAAGAATGTTTTTTGCTTTTATACATGGTTAAAAAAAAGCCAAAAGAAGAACAATATTTTGTGATACCTGCAAACTATGTGCAATTCAATGTCAGTGCCTGTAAATAAAGTTTCACTGGAACACAACCATTCCTATTTATTTACATATTGTACATGGCAGCTTTCATGCTACAATGGCACAGTTGAATATTTGTAACAGAGACCATGTAGGTCCACAAAGTCTAAAAATATTTATTATCTGGCCTTTACAGCCCCCTGGTCCAGGAGACAGCAATGGAGGAGACAGGATCTCTGCTCTCATCAAATGTGCAGTGCAGTAGGGGAGAGACAACAGAGCAGAAGCTGACCAAGAGAATTCCTACCTACTGGAATCCGTGGAAACATAATGCAAGTCTGTTCGAGCAGCGGCAGGTGTGGCCCCAAGTATATGAGTGTCCAATGCCTGGCCTAGCAAATGGGATTCCATGGCCTCAAAGGACCATGCAAAGGCAAACCGATCTATCCCACAAGTGAAAAGGAGCAGCCTCAGACTTGATGACCCAAGAAAGCGTTTGACATCTGTGATGGTCAATGCTAGGTGCCACTTGGCTAGCTTGGGGTCCAGCTGTCTAGCCAAACCCTCAGTAACAAGGGTGAGCCTCCCCCAAACAGCTGGAACTTCTAGCTGTGAGGATTGAGAGTTCCAGGGATCAGAAGGAATTCTGGTTCCAGACTATACTCTGAGCTCCTTCCGAAGTTTCCAGCCTAAGGAATTCAAAGGCAGGACTTCAATATCACACCTACTGATATTTCCAGTCTCTGGACCACACAGAATTCAGACTTGCCAATCCCCACGACTGTATGAGCCAATTCCTTGTGCTTTCTCCCTCTTCCCCCTCCTCCGTCCCTCTCTATATATCATCTGTATCTATCTATATATACAGATCTATATCTATCTCTCTACCTCTCTCCCCCCCCCCTCCAGTTGGTTCTGTTTTTCTGAAGAACGTCAACTCATACAAAATCCAATAGGTAAAACCTATTGCTAAAATACAGTTCATTACTATCCCCTCACACATACATCTCATCAGCATTATTCATCCTGTCTCTCATACTATAAACTTGTATTGTCTCTGACAACTCCCTCTTGTTCTCCCATCACATTTCACTTCTAAAATGTCTCTAGAGCCTATTTCCTGGCCCCTAGCCCTCAGATCACTTCTAACATCTCCCAACTTATTTCCTGTGATACCTTCCCAAATCTTGCAGGTACACTCTCTCTGATTTGTCCTCTGACATATTTCTACAATCATCACTGTATACCACAAGGCTCCCAGCAAGCTTATGAAAAGATTTTATGTGCACATTAAATGTGAGAACATTTTGTTTGCTCATCAAACTGATAAAATTTAGAAAGACTGAAAATACCCAATGCTGGACCGGGGGCATGCAAAGAGGGTCTCCCAGACGCTGCTGGTGGGAAGGCAAACTGGTGAAGCATTTGTAAAAGACAACTGGGCGATCACTACTGAAATTGATCATGTGTTTTCCTTCAGACCAGCATTCCTCTTCTAAGTGTCTATTTTAGGGAATTACCCGTATATGTCCCAAAGAGATCTGCACGGACACTCCGTATAGCCATATTTGTTGGAGGGCAAAGAAAAAAAAAAGAAAGAGAGGGAAGGGAGATCAGTGAGAGGAGAAAGAAGAAAGTAAACAAGAAAGCAAGTGAGAAACAAAAGCAAGCAAGAAAGAAAAAAGAAGACAGAGAAAGAGAGGAATGGAAGGAGTGTATTCTATTTGACACCTAGATTCAGTTTAATGGTCTATAACTGTAACCACCATTTCCCCCTAGAACTTCAATACACCTGCCCTTCTGTGCCTCTGTGTCTAGACCAATCCAGCTGTCCATTTTATGTGTTTAGACTCAAACTAGTGAGTTCTAATGAAAATTACTGTCCAGGCAGATTAGTGTCATTGTAAGTGGGGAATCTACAGCCCCCTTATGCTCAGAGCTGCCTTTACCATGTTTCTGTTCCCTTCCCAAGAAGACTCAAGGAAAACATGAGTTCCAGTTGACTGTTCTATTGACTCTTTGATTCCCAGGACTTGGAGTACAAAAGGCACTCAAGAAATGTCAGAATTCTTCTCCCATTTTCCATAATGGTTATTCATAGCCTTGTCTACTTTCCTCAAATCTTCAGCCTGCCCTGCCTCTCAAGATGTCTTCTACTCTGGAGGAGAAGGTGAGTGCCAACAGAAAGAAATTCTCTCTAACTCCCTGCCATCAAGTTTATGGGCTCTCTTATACCCAAACTTACTTTCTTTTTCTTTGGTTATAGTGCGGAAGGTGCCCCTTCTTACATCTCCTCTGTCTCCCTCAGGAATGCTGCTCCATCAGATAGACACTCTTTCCTGAACTTTTCATCGTCAGACCCCCTACGGGCCCCATCCCAGCATTTAGACATGTTCACCTATCTCCCACAGAATGAGCACTCACTTGATCTCAAGCCTGCATCTGTCTATTTCTTCTAAAATTTCTCCTTTCGTAGCAAAGCTCAGAGAAACTTTGAGCTTTGACCTAGACTGCCTCTAGGTCTCACCCTTCATTCACTCCTCAAGCTCACTGCCCTCTGACATCTGCCTGCCCTTATAATTACAGCTTCTTCAGGACTTTTCTTGTAGCTAAGTCCAATGGACACTGACTGCTCTATATATGACTTTACACCTGTGAAACATTTAACATGATGATTTGTTCTCTTATTGTAACTTATCTTCCCTTGACATCTGTTATCCTGCAGTCTCCTGGTTTCCTTTCACCCTTCTGCACATGCTCAATCTTTTCATGAACTCCTCCTCTGCCCTCCTTTAAGCTCTGTATTTCCCCAGTCTTCTGTTCTGGGCAGGGTGATCATATTATTTACTGCCCAGAAGAGAACACACTAAAAGTAAAAGGGGGGCACTAGTACTAATCATGCTGGAGCAACAGGAATGGGTCTTAGATGCCCTGGTCCCACTGGGATGTACTGCTGCCTAATTCATGCCCATCTTGTCTTCTCCATCTGCCTCTCTTCCAGAGAAGTACCTACCATTTCCCTTGGCCTTGGTACCACCACCAATCTGATGATTTCTCTGTCAGACACTTATATCCACATCTTGGCTTAGTCTCCTACAGGACCCCAGAAGTCAACACTTCCAAAATGAACTCTGCAACTGCCTCCTCAAACCTCTCCTTTATTCTTTGCAAACTTCCCCACCATCCACTTGAATATCCAGTTTAGGCGTCGTGCTCCTCCCCATCTCCCTCGGTCCCAACATACAGTCATCAGGTCTTCCCATCTCATCCACCTTCTTAAAACTTCATTTATATCTAATTATTTCCTTTTCTGGGACTCACCAGCTCTCAAAAAGATTAATGTTACAGATTCCAAACTTGTCCTCTTATTTCCATTCCTGCCTACTTAGACCACTCCCTGCCCCAAATCTATTTTACATACTCTGGGAAGAGGAGTCTTCCTAAAGAACAACTTAGGAGATAGAGAAATACAATAAGTACAGTTTGGGATAACTGTACTGAAGGAAACAGAGGATGCTGAGCTATGCATGCATGATATGGGCGGGGAGGGTGGCATGTACGCTTTAAACAGGGAAACCAAGGGAGGCCTCTCTGAGGGGGTGACATTTATGCTGAGCTCATGTGAAAGATGAACACTGGAGAAGAACATTCCTGGGATAAGGGTTAGTAATTGCAAAGTCCCAGAGGCACTGAGTAGCTTAGTTAGAAATGAATGGAAGAGAGTGTACACATTCATGCACCAGCAGCTGGCCCACCTGGGAGATGGCTATGTGTCATCTGAAGCCCTTGTTATGACAAGCTGGGACACCAAGACCCAAGCGACTGAACATAATTCTAATTTTCCTCAAAACCTTGATTGGAGCCACTTTAAGCTTGCCAACAGGAAAATGTGGATAAATGCCTAGGGGGTTGTCTGGAAAATCATGGCAGCAAGGCTGCTGGGTCTGGGTAATCTCCCCAACTGTCCCAGATGCATGGTGCCCCAGCCTCCATTCGAGGGGAAAGGGTGAGGACAGAGGGGGACGTGCTGGCAGCTGTGCCTGACCTCATGGCAGATGGGACTCAGAGATTGCAGGGAGCTGAGGCGATGACAAGCATCTGCTGCTGGCAGTCACCGTCCCAAGCAATAGAAGCTCTAGTGGCAGAGCCTCCAGCCCGATCTTGATAAACGAGCCATCAAACCAGACTGGGAACAGGATGGAGCGCCTCTTTCTAAATATCCCTGGTCTAACAGCTATGAGATTGGGCCAGAAAATACTGGCAAAGAGGACCCAATTACCTCCTTCAGATTTTAAAGGACAATTAAGCAACAGGATTAGCTAGAATACACAGGACATACCTGGGAGCAGAAAAATTTTCTACAGAGCACCCTCTGAGCTAGGCAGGGGTTTTCTGCCTTGCTGGGAAGGAAGGAGGTACACTTCCATGTGCTGTGAGTCCATACCTGGAATGCTTCATGCTATCACGTGTGGCCTATCACTCTATTACCTCCTCTATAAAAAATTATATCCCTGATTAAAATTTTAGTGCCAAATATTTTATATGATTACAGACAAAAAGTCAAAATTTGCATTTAAATAGACATATTAAAAATAGTGTGGAAGGGAGAAGGACAGCAAAGCAATCTTGAGGAGTCTTCTAAGAGAGAACAAGGCATTTCTGTAAAGATTTTTCCATTTCTGACAACACAGGCCCTGACCTTTCCCAAATTCCACTAAAAAGTGCATGCAGTTCTGAATTCTACTCAGGTGTGACTACTTAATTCTCCTTAGTGAAGACCTGACCGAGCTCAAAGCGTGATCATTCTAGTCATTCACTAGACACATGTGTATTGGCTATGTCCTAAGTGCCATGTGTTATGGACACAGTGGTGAATACAAACAGGGCCCCTGATCCAATGGAACTTGGAGTTGAATCTCAGAAATCAATGTAAAACTGCAGCTTTTTACATTGGGATTAGTGCTATTAGAGATCATCATAAAGGACAACTCGTGATGGGAAGAGTTGCTTTGGTTAGAGAAATCAAGGAAGGGATCCCTCTAAAAGTGATGGGTCAGCTCAAATAGAAAGAGAAAGTCAAATTGCCTAAAGGGGAGGTGGGAGCTGCAGGGAGGCTGGGCTGTGGGAAGAGTAATTTGGGTTCAGCAGTCTCAGCACAGCCCCATCTGCGGAGCCCACACCACAGGAAAGCAGCTGTGTGATCATCTTCCCCTGGGCCTTGGCCAGAAAAAAGCCATGTTTTCACCATTTTATTTGGGGGATGGAAAGGAAAGGGACAGGGGCAGTCTCACCCTTTATAGGTATCCTTTGAGTTGAGATAATTAAAGGAAGAGCATTTTAATTCTGGAAAGCTTTGGGTACCAGTTTCGGCTCTGCCACAAACCAGGGTCAAGTGACCTTGGGTTAATCAACAGTTCACTGTGTGCTGAGCCTCTGGGTTCCCATCTGGACCATAAGAAGGCACTGGCCAAATTCCAAGGGCCGGTCCAGTGATAGCTGGATTCTATACATCCCAGGAGAATGGGCAGATTAAGATGTGGTGGTTTCCCCCTGGAGCATTTTCAAATGAGCCAAAAGGGAAATTGCTCAGCTTTGACATCTTTTCCCTGCCCAGAAATGAGAGTCTGTCCAAAGATATCAGAGAAATACAAACTGTTCTCTTCTTTGGCTTTGCTGTAGGAAAGCAGCAGTCACAACAAAAACAACAAAAATCTAAAGCTGCAGCCCAAAGCTCAACATGCTTATTACTTTAGTTCATAGAATTTGTGCTTTCCAAGACATGGGTTCTTCCTCCATGGCAAAGTGATGGTCAATAAAAGATTTCAGAGACTGACATAGAGGGACCCTGTGAAGCTCACCTGTGAAGTTCATAGCACATACCTGTTTTCTTGGAGGGTTCCGGCAACAGAACCTCAATGGTTTCCACCTCAAACACCTCCTATCCTAAAGAAATTATTCCTAATAGCCCCTGTTTATACACTCCCACTGCCCTGGAAATGTTTGCAAGTTGGACCTGGTAAAGCCTCCAGTAGGAATGTAAAAAGGAGCAAATAAGAACTCCATACAGCAGTAGCTTTAGTCTTTGCTCTGTGGGCTGTTTTTGCACTTCCTCAGGCGAATGGATTTTTAAAACAGCCAGTTGTTAACAGGAATCCCACCCCTTCAGCCTGATAAATTAAATCTTGACAGCCTAAGGAATCTTTATTTCACTCAGAAGTTATTTGTTCCCATCTTATGCTCACAGATTAAGAATAAGAATTGGTTTGACTTCAAAGGAAGGCATTTTATAATTCAGACCATCTTCAACCCCACCTATGCAAAATTGCTCAATACCAACCCGGGTGCAATAACAACTGCTTGTTTTTCATATCTGGATGGGGAAATGACTCGGTTGCTTTGCACAAGCATACTTCCAGGATATAAACTACCTGCAGAAAAGAAACTTTTCATTGGAGAAATATTTCACAGTATTTTTTCCCCTTCTTTTAAAGGTTCAATTATTTCTCTAAAGACATAAGAATCTGTAATAGAGCCAATAAGGAAAAAAAGAAATGCCCAGAAAATTGATTTCCTTTCCTTTTGCAATTTCAGCATGAGAAGAACTTGCTACTCATTTCATTAGTGTGAGAAAATCAAAAGAGATGGATAAAAGATATATTTTAGAATGTCAACCATTTAAAACATATGTCTTCTATCAACTTCTAAAAGAATTCCTTAGAGGCAATTCAATCGCCTGATCATGAAATGGTCCCAAATTGTGTGGTGTTAGACATTGTTTCCAAAGCAAAAGTTAGTTCCCTGATTACATGAGCCAGCGAATAATTACAAGACTAAACAGCACCCATTCATTCTTGAAATACCTGCCAAGTAGATTGCTACTTAAATTATCTCAGGGAAAAATGACTATACAGAGAATGAATCAAGCCTAAGCTCAGTATTGAAAAAACTAATACAGCAGCTTCAGTTTCCTTGAAAAATCAAATAGGGAAACAATATTATTTTTTTGTTGAATGATTGACCAAATGAATAACAAATACTTTTAATGGGCCAGGCACACCACTTTGTGGTGGATACAAAGAATTCAAAGACGAATAAACAGTCATGGTCCTGACAGTCATATGCAATCAACAGATATTTGATGAATACCTACCATCTGCAAGAGCAAATGGAACCAAAATGATGTAAAAAATAGTATCTGACCTCATTGATAAGACGTAAAAACATTAGGCTATCAGATGCCCTCCCATCCATTCATCCTTCCACTTAACAGTTTTCTGCACACCATCCTCCAATCCAGCCATCTTTCCACCAAACCATTCTTCCTCCCAATCACGCCTCCGTCCAACCATCTGTCATGGTCAGGGACATGTGTCGACTTGGCCAAGCTGTGGTAGCTGTTCATCTGATTGGGCAAGTGCTGGCCTGTCTGTTGCAATGAGGACATTTCATAGGATTAGGTCATGATCACGTCAGCTGCATCCACAGCTGATTCCATTTGTAATCAGCCAAAGGGGCGTGTCTTCTGCAATTAGTGATGCTAAATCTAATCACAGGAAGCCTTTCAAGGAGGACTCAGAGGAGACAGGTTGCATTCCTGCTTCGGCTGGTGAGCCTCTCCTGTGGAGTTCATCCAGACCCTCCATCGGCGTCGTTGGCTTCACAGCCTACCCTGTGGATTTGGACTCTGTGTTCCTACGGTCACATGAGACACTTTTATAAATTTTATATTTGCAAGTGTTCCCTGTTGATTCTGTTTCTCTAGAGAACCCTAACTAATACACCATCCTTCTCCAACTGTTCTCCCACCCAAGTGTCTTTTCACCCAAAAGTCCTTCTACTCAGAAAGATCAAAGGTGATGGTGGAGTTATACAGAGAATGTAGGGTTTAACAAATGAGTATGATTGATGAATCATTATACTGATATTTCTTTTAGGCTCCAGTATCTTAGAGCAGCTAGAAGTAAAAACCTAAAATCATGGAATTGTAACCCATACCAAACTATGAAGTCTGTTCTACAACTGATTGTTGCAATGTGCTTTGAAATTTATTGCTTTTTTGTATATGTGCTATTTTTCACAAAAAAGAAAAAAAGGTTGATTGCGATGATAAATGCATAGCTATATGATGACACTGTGAACCGTCAATTGTACACTTTGGACAATTACATGGTATATGGATATATAATATATATCAATAAAAAAAATTAAAAATTAAAAACAAAAGATCAAAGGAGAAGGTGGAGTTATGAAAGAGAAGACAGGATTTAATGAGTGATTATGACTCCTGAATCATTATATTGACATTTCTTTTAGTCTTCGATGTCTTAGAGCACCCAGAAGAAAAAACCTAAAATTGCAGAACCCATACCAAACTCTGAAATCTGTCCTATAACTAATTGTTACGGTATGCTTTGAAATTTATTCCTTTTTTGTATATATGCTATTGTTCACAATAAAAAAAGTCCCTCCACTCAAATTTCCTTCTATCCAACCATCCTTCCACCCAGGAATCTTATTAATATATTTAACAGTCGGTCTACTTTGTACCAGGCATTGTTCTCAGTAATGGGCATATAAAAATGTCAAAAAATTACCTCTCTCTTCTCAAGAATCTCACACTGTAAAGACTGATAAAGAATAACTAGTAATAATAAGTGGTATCAGATAGGCAAAAAATATAAAAGCCTAGACAGCACATTCTGTTAAAAGGCTATGGATAATCGGCACTGCCATATATTGTTCCTTGAATGCAACCCTATGGGGGGAAATCTGGCAATCTCTAATACTACTCCATACCTGTATATCCAGGAATCCCATTGTTAGTAATTTATTTTGAAGCTATGCCTCCAACAATATACAGAAAACAAACAAACAAAACAAAAAGTAAAAAATCATATGGACCAGGCTACTAATACAGTGTTATGTGCAATTGTTATAATTGTAAATATTGGTAACAAATGCGCACACTGTATTAGGAGATTTGTTCAATACACTAGGGTCCTTCAAACAATGGAGCATTATACAGCTGTCAAAAAGAATAAGAGAGGGCAGTGCGATGGTGGCTCAGTGGCAGAAATCTCACCTGCCATGCCAGAGACCCAGGTTCAATTCCCAGTGCCTGCCCATGCTAAAAAAATAAAATAAAATAACAGAAATTGTTTTGCATGGATTCTAGCCAAAATATAATTCCAACACAAAAATCAAAGTGTACTCAACAGTTCTTATCCTGACCAACTAAAAGGAAGACAGCTCTACAATAGAATATGGTCAAATCTGTCTCAAGTCAACCGTTTGTGCAAGGTTTCAGAGGGAAAGCCTAAATTAGGGTGCTGGTACTTAACTGAACTTAAAAGGACAAGCCATCCGACTAGTTTTGTGCTTGTTTGCTAATAAACACATTGAAAGATTAAAAATTTTTAAATGTATGAAAAATACATTAGCATACTATCTTTTGTGTAACAGAAAGAGAAATAGGAAAATTTGCAGTTTTTGATTTGGAAAAAAAAACAAAAAAGAAACTCAAGAAAGATAAACCAGAAAGTAATGGAAATGATCACACACAGTGGGTAGGTGGGAACAGGAAACGCAGGGGTTGTTTGAGTAGCATCTCTATGAGTGTGCCTCATGACTAGTTTAAACTTTTGGAACAGTGATAATGGTTAACACACTAAAAGCTAAAACTAAATAAAATCATCATGGATGTAGGGAAGAGCCCTAAAATAGAATACAAACAAAAACACATAAGCCTAACTGCATATTAAATGAATAAAACAGCATACTGAAGGGGGGAGAATTAATCCATGTAACTTTATCAATGCAACATTTTGACTATAAACATTCATATTGAAGGTAAAAGTACTGTAAGCAAATATGGAAATCAAGTTTTGTTTTTCCCAGTAGCATGGGTTAATATTTCTCAAACTACTTACCAGGTATTCTAAGATTGAGCAAATAAGTAAATAATGGGAGTCAAATTTCTCCCTGTTGGAGAAGGGAGCTACAAACATGTAAAGGAGGAAGGACAGAATAAACCTTGTGATGTTAAATTAGAATCTGAGGCATTGTATAAATCCAAGGCTTTTAAAAACAGTTAGCTCTAGAAGATGGCAAAGCGAGAAGCTTCAGGGCTCTGACTTCCAACAGAAGCTTTAAACAAACAGCAAGAACGGACAGAAACCTCTTTCTGAAAGCTCCACAAAGTAATAGGGTGAGCAGTAATAGAGGTGGACCAAATCAAGACAAAAGCCCACATGAAAGCGGGAGGATCTCATGGCACCCCCGAAACATGTACCATCCCTCACGGACTCACCCACTATGCATGCCTGGTTGTGGAAACTCTCGTGCACATATGGGAAGCACGTCTTTCTGACCCAGCCTGTGTGATGGTGGCCTGAGGGATCCGCTGCCCTAGAACTTGTGGCTCACCAAGTTGCTTTCAGAGCACTGCAGTCAGCACCCAAGTGGCTGCCTGGGCCAAGGGACTGCAGGCTGTAGGACGGACAGTGCAGTGCCTGGGACTGTGAGGAAACGGTCCTAGGCAGGAAGGGACATTTAGAACTGTATAAATGGGAATTTCCAGGGCCAAATGCACATGGTCCAGACAAGACACATGGCAGAAAGGATTATGGAGGTCCCTACACTTTGCCCTGAAGCTGTTCTCCACATTCACTGTAGGGATAAGCTCTGAAGGAGAGCACTCACACAGGTCAATCTGCAAAGTCTAGGAAAGGTGTTTTCTTTCTTCTTTCTTCCTTTTATTTATTAGTTCCTTGCATTCAAGGAAAGTTGGATACAAGCTTAGGGATCAGATGCCTCAGAGTCTAGTGATAAAATTTTAAAATATAGAAGTGTCCAGGTTTTGGTAAAACATACAAAGAAACAAGTAGTGATGGCCCAGGCAAAAGAGAAGATTAAAAAATTAGAAAACATCAATGAGGAAGATCAATCCTGGAACACGCCACACAAAGACTTTAATAAAATGGCCCTAAGTATGATTTTTAAAAAAGCTAAAGAAAAATATGGAGAAAGAAGTAAAGGAAATCTGGAAAATGAAGAAACGATGAACACAAAGAAAATATCAATAGAGATGAAAAAAGTCAAAAGGAACTAAATAGAACTTAAGGCCACAGTAACAGAAATGTAAACTTCCCTAGAGGAAACAACAGGAGATTGGAGCTGGCAGAAGAAAGAATCAGTGAATTTGAAGATAAGACAATTGAAATCACGTAGTCTAAGAAGCAGTGAGAAGAAAGAATTAAGAAAAGTGAACAGAGCCTGAGGAACACATGGGGCACAATCACACATGCCAATATATACAATGGAGAAGTCCCAGAAAGAGAGAAGGAGGCAGAAAGAATATTTAAACCAATAATGGCTAAAAATTTCCCAAATGAAATAAAAGACATGAATATAAGTGTCCAAGATGTGCAACAAACTCCAAACAGGATAAACGCAAATAGACCCAAGCTGAACCACACTATGATCAAACTGTCAAATGTCAAAGAGAGAGAATTCTGAGAGCTGCAAGAGAGAAGCAACATCCTATATACAAGACAGCTTCAAAAGGACTAAGTACTTATTTCTCATCAGAAACCACAGAAGCAAGAAAGCACTGGGATATCATATTTCAAGGGCTGAAAGGGAATAGTCAACCAAGAACAAGAGTTCTATATTCAGCAAACTGTCTTTTAAAGATGAGGGAGGAATTAAGATAGTCCCAGACAAACAAAAGCTGAGGGAGTTCATCACTGCCAGATCAACCCTACAAGAAATGCGACAAGGAGCTCTGTAGGTTGAAAAGAAAGGGCCCTGGACAGCTGACTGAAACTGGATGGAGAAATAAAGATCTCCAGTAAAGGTAATAATGTGAGTAAATATAAGTACTGGTACTACTGTATTTTCATTTAGAACTCCCAATTTTATTTCTGTTAGAATCTAAAAGGTAAATGCATAAAATGCAATGATAAACCAATTTTGGACTCATAATGTATAAATACGTAATTTGTGAAAAGAACTACACAAAGGTAGAGTACGGAGGGGGTATGGGAACGCAGTTTTGCATGCTATTCAACTTCAGTGATTATCAAAGCAAATGAGACTGTAACAGATTGAGGATGTTAAAAATTAGTTCCATGGTAACTACACAGAAAAATTCAGAGAATGTGCAAGCTCAAAGAGACAGAGAGAGTACAGTGACAGTAGTGGCAGGAAGGGGCAATGGGAAGTTAATGCAAAATGGGAATAGGTTTACCGGTGGGGAGTAAAGGGACGTTAGAGTAACTGATGGTGGTGAAGGCACCACAATATTGTAAATGTCATTAATCCCACTGAATGAGATGGTTGGGAGGAGTTGGGATGGAAAGCTTTATGCTGTATGTATGTTTCCACAATAAAAAAAAAGAAAGAGAAACTAAAGAGATAATAACAATTAAATATAATACTCGATAGTAGGTGGAATCTAAGAATGGAGGAGAGAAGGCTCAAAAAGACATTATTGGGACAAAAGAAAAATTTGAATATAGACTATAAGCTTTATATCAATGTTAAATTTCTTAACTCGATAACTGTACTTACGGTGATTTACGTAAGTGAATATTTGTAGGAAAGGCACATGGAAATTTTTTGTGTCCAAGGAGAATTATGTGTGCGATCTGCTCTCAGTTCAGAATATAGATAGAGAAATATGCAATGAATTGATAGATGGATGACAGATAGACAGATAAATGTATACAGAATGATATGGCAAAGGTGACAAAATGTTAAAATTGGTGGATCTGGGTAACAGGGCTTGGGTATAAGCTGGAGTCCCTTAATGGGATTTGCACTATTTTTTTCAGTAGTTAGCTATTATATATAAGTGTGTGTGAATGTGTACTTTTATTTCCTATTTCTGTTCTCCTTGTCCAGTAGAGGACCTGGAAGCCATGTGCATCCAAAGCTTTGTTTCTAAATATCACTATCCACTAAAGAGAACAAGTGCTCTTTGAAAAATGGCTCTTTGCAGGGCTGGGGCAGGGAATGTATGAGGTGAGCCTGAACATCTTGTGGTGCCAGAACGTAAGGGACCATCAAGAATGATGGGACAAGTGAAAAGGACACAGGAGCCAGCAGGAGGCAGATGCCAGGGGCCAAGTCTGGGGCCATTTCAGCATTGGAATAAAAAATTAACAGCAACAGATTATAACACACTGAATAAAATAAGAATCCATGAGTCCCTGCTGATAGAAATGATTAAAGGAGCAAATGAATACTGAGGGAAAGGTAACAGGATGTCTACTCATACCTACAGTTATGATGGAGTCAGAAGAATCATTTGAAAACAGTCATGGTAATAAATGATTCAGGCAAGAATCATCAGTGAATGGTAAAACCAGTGAATGAAAGTTCAATGGCAAACAGGAAATTTACGAAGCCTAAAGAATATCTGCCCATTACAAAGGAAAGAAAGGGAAGCTTTTCGGTGGAAATCTCTGACAAATACCACTTGAACCAGGTTTCAGTAATGGGACAGTAGCATCTGCCTCTTGATAAGATGCTCTGAGAAGAACATGCCACCATCACTTCTGGGGTATTCTCAGCAAAAATGCATACTCTGAATCTAATCATGGGGGGTGGGGGGCAGTAGGGTACCAAAAAACCCAAACTGAGGATCATCTGCAAAATTCCTAAAAAATGTTAAGATCCTGAAAGACAAAACAAGATTGTTATTATTATTCTCAGTTAAATGATATTTAAAATGTTTGGCAACTAGATGAAATGCATGCTCTGGATTGGATTTTGGACCAGGAAAGACTGCTATAAAGAATATTTTGGAACAATTGTTGAAACTGGGTCATGAATTGTGGATTAGATACAAGACTATCTTAATTTGCTAAATTTCTTGACATTCTACTGCAGCTATGTAAGACACTGTTCTTGTTCTGAAGAGCAGCAGAATGCAGCGTTCAGGGTTAATGGGGCACCAGGTCTGCAACTTCCGCTCAGATAGGTAAGGATTTAAAAATAACATGTATGAGTAGATATAGCTATAGTTATGAAGGTGCCTAATCAAGTTAGATGGATGGATAGATGACAGATGACTGGGACAGATGAGTTGGGTGATATATGATGATATAGATACAGACGGCGTAGAAATGGATGTGGATATTGGATATAGATAGATAAAGATACACATTCCCTAAGCAATATATAAATTTATTGTGCTTTGTTTTGCTTGTTTATAAACTTCCTATAAATAACGTACTCTTTGTTATTTGTGGACTTACTTAACATTAAATTTTGTAACATTGTTTCTTTTTTTGTTTTGCATGGGCAGGCACCAGGAATCAAACCTGGGTCTCCGGCATGGCAGGCGAAAATTCTGCCACTGAGCCACTGTCCCACCACCCAAAATCAAAATCTGAGATTCATCTAGTAGTTCATTTTTTCCCTGTTATTTAGTATTCCCCAGGATTACTTTACCAGAATGCATTTTTACACTTTCATTTTGATGACAGATTAGTTTTCTCTAACTTTCTTTTTTAAAATTTTACAAACCATGCTACTGCAAACGTTATAAAGGAAATATGGGCTCTTCCTGTCTCATCAATTGATGAAGTTAATGCATAAGAGCTTGGACTGTCACAAAGGACTAATTAGTAACTATCTCTGTTGAATACTGAATGACACTATGGTAGATGACAGCCTCAACAATGGTAAAATAGATAAACATCTTCTTTTTTCAGAAATGTAAGCTCCAAGGAATAAGGACAAGAGTGGATGCTTAGACGCGAAAACAGAGAAACTATCAGCCTAAAAGAGATAAAGAAGGTATGGTGAATCCAGAACTGATGTTGACACAGACATGCATACCCAGGGAGCTGAGAAGGCACAAATCAGGAACCAGTTCCAAAAAAATAATCACGGAACAGAAACACCAAATCTAAGATGTGACATTTTTGTCTGTGTGGCAGTGACTGGATCAGAGAACTGCTGCCTGCCAGTACCCACTGCCTGCCAGCACCCACTTCCGATTGCTGGTCCTGCCCTTGCAAACTCAAGATCCAAGTGGCTTCAGACAGGCTGGGCCTCTGGGGGCTATCTCAGCACCACTTTGCATGCCTGGGGTCCACCAGCTGTGAGAACGCCTCAATATTTATCATCTGGACTATGTAATACAAGCCTCTTAAGTGTAATTACTTCAAGATTAAATCTTGGAGAGATACAATGAACATGAATAAGTTTACAAGGATAAGAAGAGGAAAGGAACAAAATGAAGAAACAACAACCACAACAAAATGCCAAAAAGCTTGTGGGAGGTGGAGAGGATCAGGATAAGTGAAGAGATGACATTTATGCCCCCCAAATTAATACACAAATGAGTGTAACTTTGGGTTACTTCTACTTGTCACGATGACCACAAATTTTTCTAAGCCAATCTGCAGGTAAAAAGTTAGTTTGGCACAAGTATTTGTGTTTCAAAGGAGTTGAGTATTTGGGCAGACCCAAAAGCCGGAGGAAGATAGGCACGGTTTTGTGGTTAGACATAGCCTTTTTCACTCTTTTAAATGCCTTGGCTTTCGCTCCCTGGCATCATATTCTCTTTTCATTATAATCATTATACCTGTGTAAAGGTAGAAGAGATAGCATGGAGACAAGGGTTTCCACCATATGAAAGCAAAACAGACTAGCGCTCTCTCCCCTACCCTTGTTACTACCTAATCTCAAATGCATAAGGAAACCCAAGAATAGCTAAACCTACAGTGACATAAGGACCTGCTGATAATTCAATACAACACAAGTCTGGGTTCCAGCTGCCAACATCATGGTTCCCACTTTATTCTACCTGCCCTGGTTTTATCCCCTGGGTTGAGATAGAACTTCAGCTTTCACAGAAAAAGCTCAGCCAGGAGCTGCAAGCTGCCAGTGCGGGAAAGCAGAAGAAAACTGTGGGAAGCACTGACGGGCAGCATGGGAAAGAGAAGAGATGCTTCACAAAGCAGTCCATCCTCACATCATGGGAACTTTTATGGAAGACCTTTATCAACAGCTCTCACTGCTGATGGTGCACACACAGTGAGGAGACCCGAAGTGGCTGGCGCTGATGAGAAGCAAGAAGAAAAGCTCCTCTGGTATTCCTGTGCAGGAGCCCAGCATTACAGGGTGAAAGACGTTTCTGATATTTGCTCTGCTTTGTGCAAGCTCTAAAACCTTTAGCAAGTCATTTCAACTTTCTGTGACTCAGTGGCCTCATCTGTAAACCGGGTACAGTAGCACCTCTTTCACAAGTACTCTGTGGAGTGCTTACCACAAAATCTGGCTCATGGTAAGTTATTATCATTTATTAGTGCTGTAAAGAAAGTATTGGATAGAGTTTGTGAAGGATGATATAGAGAAGATACATGTGACCAAGCTTCAGGTCTTAGAGAACACATCCATAATTACATTCTTGGGTCATATCTTAATTTGGGGTTGTTCAGCACTGTTGCATAGCTCCCCACAGGCGAAGAGGTGGGGATATAATGTTTTTATTCCTTGAGCAATGTCAGGGGCACTTTGATTAAATCATCTGTAATTCTAACTTGGCAAAGTAAAACGTAGTATAGTCTTTATAGTTCAATGCTCAGGAGCAATGGTGAATTTAGAATATCAGTCAAAAGGTAGTGGCAAAGCAAGAGTTCTGGAAAATGGATATGAAAGGTAGAGTGATCATCATTGGTGGCCAGAGATCATGAGAAGTTGGGCAAGAAGCCATTGGAGTTTGGATGTGACTTCTATTTTGAAAAAGTACCCTGTAAAAGGATAATCATCACCCTAGGAGAGGTAGGAGTAGGAATATCAAGAGGAGAAGAGGGAAGGAAGATGACCAGCCGTAGTGGAAGCAGTTCCTGCAGCTCCCACATGTCAATGTGTCTTCTCCATTCCCAGCAAGGAGCTGGGTCCCTTATATCTATGTGACATTGAATTTTCTCAACAACCCAGTAAGCTAGAAATTATTCCTCCACTTTACAGACAGAGAAACTGAGGTTTACTTTCTTGCTCAAGATTAGACAAGATAAAATGTGGTGGTGCCAGGATCTAAACCCAGTTTTTGATGTTTCAAAATTTGTGTTCTTTCCACTGTGCAACAGTGACTCAAAATGTGCTAGAAGAATTTGGTGGTGAGGTGGTCTCATTCTCTGGGCCTTATTACAAGAGACAGGAGTATATACCACCATCCCTGTCCCCTCATTCAGAGAGGAAGAGAGACTTGAAAACTACAAGATATGCCTACTTGAAGAATGTAAATATGAGTACATGTCCATCCAAATGTATGGATGTATGTACATATGTACACAGGTATGAATGTATCAATCTTAAGAACAGAGGGTCTTACCACACAGATTTACAGCTCCTAGTCTGATAGTGCTCCCAGACTGTTAAGAATAAAGCTAATTTTTTCAAAGCCTTTTTTTAGGGCGATTCCCATTTTAGGCTCATCAGTTTTGATGACTGAACCTTTACCAGAATCCCTCCTTGTGAGCCTCTGCAATCTAAGCCGGGAGCCCTCCCCACCCATGCCATAATACACCCATATCGGCATTTCTTATCACAGTTTGGGGAGCATTCTAACCTGGGTGAAAATTATGATGGACTATCTCCCATGCTATGTGGGAACTCCTTGTGGTGAGCCATTCCTTTAGCCTTTGACTCTCTCTCCCACATCAACGTGCAAACCAGAGAGGAACAAAAGGTCTCATTTTATAACCCCCAGTGAATTTCCTAGATGCCCTTTGAGGTCTTTGGGATTTAGTGTGCATGTCAGGGTGAGGAATTCCATGTGAGGACCTATCCCTATCCACTATTTGACCACATGGTTTGAAACAGAACTTTGCACTTCATGTTTAAACTACAGAACTCAATGGACCACGCAGGTCTTGCAGGTGACCAGGTGACCACACAGCTCTGTCAATACGATACGTATGAACGCAAGTGTGCACACAGGCTCACACACACCATTCTTGTGCACACCATGGAGGGGGAGCAGTTAAGGGTCCCCTTCAGGCCCAATGGATAACAAATAATGTCTGCTTAAAAAAGACGATCTTTTTTTGGAGTTATACTCCCCTCAGCAAGGTGGGTGTTAAAAAAAATAATACTGTGATTGCACCAAAGAAAGGAGGGAGGGATAGAGTGAAAGAAGCAGGGAAGGAGGAGGGAGGAGAGGAGGGGGAGGAGGAGGAAAGAGAGGGAGAAGAGCATGAACGATTATCAGAAAACTTTCCCCCTTGGCAAACCAAACGACCAGCTTTAAGCAGGTAAAGGGCTTTAGAGAGTTTGGGGGAAGCACTTTTGAATTCTATCAGCATCTTAATAGCACATAATTTGAAAAGGCCACTATTTTTCTTGGCTTGCAGAGCAGAGTTGGACTTCTCACTACAGCAGGGAGCAGACGCTGTGACATAAGGATCCAAGAGGGGGTAGGCAAACCCTTTCCTTTCCAGTGGCTTTCTGCCATCGTTCAAGCACAAAACATGGGGTGCCGCTCCCCCGGCGACAGGGGTGAGACCTCTTGGAGACGCAGGTTTATTTGAACTAAGCTGGTGCTTCTCTAAGTTTTTGTAAAATATGCTTTTTATTGTATGATACAATATACATACTTATAAGCAGATACTTCACCTATGAAGACCTAGTTCCATTTAATAAAACATCTCTTTCATTTCCTAGGCCAAAAATATCACAGAATCAGACAGACTTCATTAAAAAGTAACAATGGGGTCTGATTTTTACATGGACACAATTATTATTTCTGTCACTGGGTGTCAGTGAACAGAGCGATTGATTTTTATGTGAAATTCATTTCTCCCTTTAGCCTTTTGCTAAACCCCAAAGTGTTTTTTTTTTATTTAATCTTTAGAAACTTTTAAAATGGTATTAATCTCTGAACTTTTTTTTTCCCTTAAGAAATGCAACACTCTTGCCAGAAACAATCTCAACTGTATTTAAAATGGCAGCGTAAACTTAGGCAATGCATTACCAAAAAAATCTTTAGACCTCTCGCCAATGCTTTTGACAGTTATTTCTGTTTCATTCTATGTATCTCTGATCAACTTTCCAAAGAAAGATTTAGGCTTCTGTCGTATTATGTTTCAATATCTGAATTTATCTTTTCCCTCAGTTCTTTGTATCATAAAAAAATAGCTCATGATTAGATATCATTGAGTTACACCATAGGTGCTTTATTAAAATATATTACACAATTCAATACCATGTTATGAAAAAACTCTTTTAAAAAATGATGGGATGAAGTTGAGAATTTCCACACCTTCAATAGTAGTTAAAAAATGTGTTTAAAGCCAATTGAGTTACTTAATGAGACAGAGGTCAGTTTCTAGTCCATTAATTTAAAATGAATGTTCTGGTAGGTTTTCAAGTCTGTATTAGACATTTTTACATGGACAAAATAACTGTGCAAGCCTGCCTGGGGGGAGCCAGAAGATCAAGTCAAGGTAGGTCGCTACGGATACAAGCTGCTCAACTTGCCTCTCATACATGAATCCCACACTCAGGATGGGGAGTGAGCAACATTCAAGAGAAAACCAGAGTATCTAGGCTCCCGTACCTATTTGCGCCTTGATTTTCCTTCCTCAAATTCCACGGTAAAGGTCAATGAAGTCCCACCTTACCAATGTAATGTTTGGCTGTATGGTAAAATCCAATAAAAAAATAAACCATCCATTTCTCCACAGGCCACTGCACAGTCATCAATAACAGGGACGTGTGATTACCAGTGACCCAAGCTGGACCATAACCAGTCACCTTCTGGTTAAAGCCATCAATATTCTAGTATCAATCTATGAAGCCATCCATTTACTCTGCCCTCTACCTTAACCTAATCTAATTTGCACGTTGTAACAGAAAGCTGCTGTCAGAGAGAATCAGGTAAACTTAATTTCCTATGTCATGGCACACAAATGCGTGGGCTGATGCCAAGGGATGACATATGAGCAGGTGGCCTCATATTAGATACACTTAGCACTTTACTGAGTCTAGGAACTCCTGACCATGTATTCTTTATGTACATCCTGTTTAATGGAAATATCCAAAGCATTTGAAAAGCAGAGCTACACATCACAGCATCTATTAGAGCGTTGACTTTTGTTATAAGTTTCAGTTGGACAAATTAGGTGAAAGGAGGCGAGGAATATTTGGGGTAAGGGTAAGTGTTAGAAACAGGAGAATTTCACGAGTAAAAATGATATGAATGTATCACATGAATTTTTGGGGTGTGTTTTTAGCAGAGTTTCATTTTTTCACTCTGAAATAATGACCATGAAAATGATTCATTCTGTATTTGTGATGAAAGGTTGTAATTACTACTCATGACTTGATTTCTAACCCATCAAGAGACCTTTGATTCAATCTACTAGAATGCAAGCTCCTTGAATATAGGGGCTTTTCTTGTTTTATTCTCTAACCTTTACGCCAATTTATAGGACAGTGTCTGGCACATAGAAAGTTCTCATAAGTGTTTGCTAAATGAATGAATGAGTGATTGAAAAAGCAGGTGGCCTCATATTAGATACATTTAACACTTTACTGAGTCTAGGAACTCCCAACCATGTATTCTTTATGTACATCCTGTTTAATGAAAATACCCAAAGCATTTGGAAAGCAGAGCTACACATCATTGCATCTATTAGAGCGTTGACTTGGTCCCTCAATTCCTTTTCTTTTGTTAGTGCTTTTCTAGCTCAGTGGGCTCAGTTGTCTATTTCAGTGCACAAGAAACATTAGGAGAAAATTTAAAAATATATTATGCTTATATCCCCACTACAGAGATTCTGATTTCATTGGTGGGAGATGGGCACCCAAGCACTAGCAATTTGTAAAGTTTTCCAGATGATTCTAATTAGCTACTGACCAACATCTTTTCTTCAACATCCTTTAGATCTTGTTTTAAGTATCTGAGGTTTTCATCTATTTGCTTTCACCAAAGTTGCCCTCTGACCAGTGCTTCAGGTGTTAAATCGTCCTTAACCTCATTATTTTTTTCCTCAATATTGGGTTCCATCCCTTCTGAACCTGTTTAAGTGAGTGAAAACTAACCTGCTAACAGGATGTCATTATTAGTCACCTTGCCCATGTTATAAATCTGTAATGTATTAGAAGGTGAAAATACTTTATCGAACGGAGTGTCTGAAGATGACAATTTTACATATGGGGGATGGACAGTGATGGCTCAGTTTGGTGATTTAAGAGACCATTCTCTTAAATGCAAAGTCTACCTGTTTAAAAGAATAAAAGACATAAGGATGTGAAAGGATCCCATTAAAGCAAAGGTTCTGGCCATCATCCAAATAATATAAAAGAACCCTGGGTTCTCTGAGCCCACAGGCTACACACTGCACAACTTCCGGGGGCGCTGCTCACATCACCTACTATGTAAAGGTACCCTTGAAACTGTGCGGTACAGTGGCCCTTTTCTTACTCATGTAAGAAAAAAAAAATACCCCTTTACACCAGGGTATAAATTTATTATAACCTGTGACGGGCAAATGCATTACTCTGGAGACTATTTCAAATACTCCTGAAATTGCATAATTCACTTTAGGCTTCGTCAAGTAATAGTTGGTCCATCTTTCACTGGGCTGTTACAACCTCCTAACAATACTAGATGGAATTCAGTGGTATTGTCATTTTTATAAAACAGAGGAGTAGAAAGTTTCAAAATTGTCCAATGTCAACTATAATAAAATCTGCAGATGTAAGCTGAACATGCATCCATCTTCCAGTTGGACTTATTATTTTCAAATAAAGTTTGGATAATCAGTTTCAGAATATTAAAATAATCCAGAAACCTTGATAACTTTTGGCCCCAACAGTGCAGATGTAAAAGCATTACTTACAGACAAGTCTTTAAAGGAGGTATACACTGTAAACAATTCTATAAAGAAATATTACAGTTATGTAAATGCACAAGAAATTCTTATGTTTTTTATTTTCATTATAAAATATAGTCTGCAAACTATATGTCATATTTTTAAATTGCAAACAAGAACAGATGCAAACTGGAAATAGTTCATAAAGCCCATGGAAATGAACTAAATTGAATGCTATTCAGAGTTAATAATTCATATAATCATACATAGCACACTGAAAATAAGTAAAATTGTTTCTCATATCCCATAATCACTACATTCTCTAGCAAATAAAGGAATGATGTTTTAGAAATCTTGAAGGACATAGATCATGTTCCATTAATTTAATGATCTAATATACCAATGTTAATTTTAAGCATTAGAAAAAGCTTTGTATTAGATAAATACTATCAAGTGATTTCAATTCTACAAACACGTATACAATAGCCACAAAGCATTTGTTGACTTGAAATGACATCATGTTGTGCACATAGTAGGCTGTCAAATGCTGTTGGCTTACTATGCACACTATAGTATTTGAGCTAGAAGGAAACAGGAGACCAAACCATCCACCATCCACAGAAACCAACAAAGCTAAGGGACTAACAGAGAGGAAGGAGACTCCAGGATCTCAGCCTTACTTCCCAAACACATTGCAAATGCTCTATGCCCCTCCGCCCCTCGCACTGAATATTCTTCATACATATGCAAACAGTACTTTTTCTCTACATTCCCTCACCCCACAAAAACAGGGAGAAGAGACATTTTTAACCACCCTTCTCTAGGTGAGTGAAACAGCAGAGGTATGGAGCAGAGCAAAGAAGAAAGCAGCTCTGAGGTCTCTGAGTCCTCTTCTGAATCCCAGCATCACCTCCCACCAGCTGGGCAAGCCTGGAACATCACTTAACCTCTCTGATATCAGGTTAAGTTGAATGAATACTAGTATCTACCTCCCTCTGTTAGAGAGGACTAAACATAATCACGTAAAGCACAGAGTTAGGCATACAGTAATTGTTCAATAAATGGAATCTATTTAAATTATTAATAACGGAAAAATGAGGTTTCTCAGCTGAATCTTTCTGTGTGGAATTTCCTAGCAAATTCTAATATAAATAACATTTGAATACCAAGATAGGGTCTGGTAACAGCTCTCTGCCTCTCCCCATCACAGAATTTCACAGTGGCTCTCTACCTCTTCCCATCAAAAGGAGGTGAAATGCGAAATGTTACTATTCATATTTTAAGGTACACAAATTGATTTGAAAGGGCTAACATTTACTGGGAACTGATCAGATGCCAGGCAACATTAGAAAGACCAGTCCTGTGCTGAGGCATATGATCTTTATGCAGCCTTATAAAGCAGTGTGCTGGTTTGAAAGGATGTACGTCCCCTAGAAAACCCATGTTTTAATCTTAATCCCATTTTGTAAAGGCAGCCGTTTCTTCTAATCCCTATTCAGTACTGTATGCTTGAAACTGCAATTAGACCATCTCTCTGGAGATGTGATGTAATTGAGAGTGGTTGTTAAACTGATTAGGTGACGACATGTCTCCACCCATTTGGGTGAGTCTTGATCAGCTTCTGAAGTCCTATAAAAGAGGAAACATTTTGGAGAATGAAAGAGATTCAGAGAGAGCAGACCAGAATGACATAGCCATGAGAAGACCTTTGGAGATGAAGAAGGAAAATGCCTCCCAGGGAGCTTCTTGAAACAGGAAGTCAGGAGAATAAATTAGCAGGTGACGCCATGTTCACCATGTGCCTTTCCGATGAGAGAGCAACTCTGACTGTGCTCACCATGTGCCCTTCCACTTGAGAGAGAAACCCTGAACTTCATCGGCCTTCTTGAACCAAGGTAACTTTCCTTGGATGCCTTAGATTGGACATTTCTATAGACTTGTTTTAATTGGGGCACTTTCTCGGCCTTAGAGCTGTAAACTAGCAACATATTAAATTCCCCTTTTTAAAAGCGATTCTGTTTCTGGTATATTACATTCCAGCAGCTAGCAAACTAGAACAAGCAGGTATCAGTATTTCCCTTAATTGTGCAGATCAGGAAGCTGAGATTCCCAGAGGTTAAATGACTTATCCAAAGTCATACAGCTGGAATGTGACTCTAGGTAACCCCAGAGCCCACTTTTCACCTCTACACTCTCAATGGAATCCTGAGAATTTTTTGGAGATGAAATCTTAGATTGTTACCAAACCAGTATTGGATTTCCAAAGGTCTTTGGGCCCCATCAATTTCAGTGCAAATGCATCATCAGTACAGAGTTGAGAAAACAGGAGGCAAGTGGGGAAGATTACACAGATCAACCAAAGCCAGCATAAAAGCTAAAGACCCGAAGCAGCAATTTTGAGTACCTAAACTTTAGGAACAGTCTCAGTGCCAACTGTGATTCTCTTTCCCCTTACAGATGAGTTGGAGGGTTCCCAGGAGTCTGGAGAATACAAGCATGAGATTACTGCCCACACTCTGAGTCAGGTAAGTCATAGACAACTTCAATCAATTGGCTGCCCAATTTCTCCCTCCTTCTGCTACCCCACAAATGCACCATTTTTCTTTTCTGTTTATTTGCTCAGGGACCTAACTTGGGCAAGAAGGCTCATTTTTCCCCAGTGTATTCAACAGTAGCTTGCAAAGCTGCCAGATGTTTGCCTGTGGCGCTAGCTGAGTGCTGTCTGAAGTAGGCTAAAATAAAACCCAGGAGCAGGGCATGAGGGGAGGGACTGGGGAGGCTTCTGTTTTCTGAGCTCCAGGTAGATATCCCCAGGTGCAGGAGAGCAGAATCTGTGCTAGTCTTGGCCCAGGGCAGCGGGAAGGGAGAAATCCATCACTAAGCTGCAGCAGGAGTGACTGCCCATGGCCTTTATTTCCCTTTAACAGATTAAAATTGTTTTAGAATAATATTAGATTTACAAAAAAAAAATTATAACAATAGCACAGAGAGATTCCATATGCTCCAAATCTAGTTTCTCCTATTATTAATGCCTTACACATTAGCCTGGTATATTTGTCATAATCAGTGAAGCAACATTGATACACTGTTAACTCAATTCCATACTTAAAAGGATGCTTGCCCGTGGCACTAGCTGAGGCAGTTAGCACCACAGGACCCCATCAAAGAGACCATAACATTTTGGCCTCCTTAGATTCCTCTTGGCTGTGGCAAGTTTCTCTGACTTACCTTGTTCGTGTTGACCTTGATGGTTTTGAGGAATACTAGCCAGCTATTTTGTAGAATGTTCCTCAAATGAGGTATGTCTGATGCTTTTCTCGTGATTAGGCTGAGGTTATGGGTTGGGGGAAGAAGACCATAGAGATGAAGTATCATTTTCACCTCTTCATATCAAGGGCTTTTGATATCAACATGGCTTATCATTGCTGATGTTGAACTTGATCACCTGGCCGAGGGATGTTTGCCAGGTTTCCCCACCATAAAGTTACTCTTTTCAACCACTTTCCAAACTGATTCTTTGGAAGGAAGTCACTACATGCAGCCTTCATTTAAGGAGTAGGGAATTATTCTCTATCTCCTCAAGGACAGAGTATCTACATATATTATTTGGAATTCTTCTGTACAGGAGAATAGTCTCTTCTCTCCTATTTATCTGCCTACCTATCTACTTTTATATCCATCCAGTAACTTATTTATATCAGTATGGGCTCATGGATATTTATTTTATACTATGGGTTATAATCCAATACTGCTCCAATTGTTCCAGCTTTCCCATGGGATCTCCTTCAGTTAGCTCATCATTGTAGGGATTTCTTTTTAGCACTTCCTTAGTTTCTAGCACTGCAAGATGTTTTAGGCTCATTTTGCATATTTCCTGCTCTCTTCCTGGAGTCAGCCATTTCTCCAAGGACTTGTGGAAAATGACCTTAGATACAAGCTCTGAGTGCCAGGTGTGCTCATTGCTTCTATACAGAGCAAGGGAATACCTGTGTGTATGATAAGCCATGGTTATCAGGCATGCATCTATAAAGCACTTTGGGCCCTCTTAGATGGTGATGATAACCTTAGGATTCTCACCGCCATTCTTTGTCATACATACATTAATAAGTAGCTTCTCGGGTGTCAGGCGGTTTGTTAAACACAGGTGGTGAGCCACTGAACTCTGGAGACAGGTTGTTTGGGAAAGTAGTGAGGCTAGGGGTAGGGAATCATTGCAAGCAGAGGAACAGCCTGTACAAAAACTCTGTGATGGCAGAGGGCAAGGCACTTTCAAGAGACTGAAAGAGGATCGATTGAGCTGGAGTGCCGAGAAAAAGAAGGGGACTGAGATGCTGGGGGAGGGGGGCAGGGGCCAGACAGGTCATATTGAGGCGTTTGATCTCGAGCCTCCGAAGGCAATTCACCAGGAACTCCAACCTGACAGGTCTGCCTCTTGGAGGACCATCTTCACAGCTGTGTGGAGCACTGATTGGGAGGAGGTGCAGCGTGGGGGTGGGTAGATGACACATGTCTGGGGGAAGGCAGATAATAGAAGACAGGAGTAGGGAGCAGGCGGGTGCTGTTGGAGACTGAGGGATCCAAATGACAGAAAGCAAAACTTCTCAGCAGCATGTTCTGGAACATGTCTGCATATGTGTTCATTTATTGTTTTAGAGAAAGAGACGGGCAGTGAGAAGAGTGAAGTAGTGCAACAGGTTTCTCTGATGAAGGTAGGAAAACCAGGGTGCTCCCTCCATGAGATGGGTGCATGGAAAGAACTTAGAACAAGAACTAGCTATGTGGGCAGTGCACTGTGAGACAGGAGCCTCCTCCCTGATGTCTTTCAGATATTCATTCACACCTATTAAATTTAGCATTGGTTTGCACGAATTTTGTGGAAATCTGTATAAGAAAGAGTTTGTCTGTTGGAATCCAAGTATCCAAAAATCAGTAAAGAGAAAAAAGAGCAAGGGACACAGGGGCCTGGGGAATATCGGCCTCTTTGAATTGAAAAGAATGTTCGAGAAGGCTTTGTCTCCTTCAGGACCAATGGATTTGGAACTGAGGACCCAACTTGTCTAGCTCACTGGTGCCAGGAAAGCTTCCTGTGGACATGCCTTTGTCTTCTCCCTCTCTGAAGCTCTAAACCCCAGCACAACGCCTGACATTTAAAGGGGGTGGGGGGTCATCCGTACTTTGAGGCATATTGCAGACATCACAGAAATGCCTGGTTATATTTGTCAGTAAAACACAAAGGAAGTGCACATAATATATCTAGAGGGGAAAATGAGCTCATCCCCTCCAAGAAATACACAAACACATAAATAAAAGAGCTAAGGTGCAGTTTGTAGATTAAATGCTTAAAAATGGCTGAAATTCACAGTGCATTCCAAACGCAGGACATGTGATAAAAGCAGCAATATGTCCCCTTGTTGTTCAATGTTAAGAAGGAAGGTCTTTCAGGAAAGTGAGAAGAAATGGAGATACTGCTCCCAGGTTTATTTGCAGCGAATCTAGCCTTCATCACATTAAAGGCATGTATGGCTCAGTAAGAAATCCTTTAAAAAGAAAAAAGTTACTCAGGCAAAGCAGGCCCCAGGGAAGCAGCCTGCCCACTTGGGCATTTTTCTTCCCCTGACTTCCTACAGAAATCCTGGCCTCCTGAAATAATTGTTTCCCATGCCCCAAAGCAAACTAACCACTCTTCCTCTCTAAATCACCTCCTTTTTCTTTAGCTCTTGATAGACTCTCCCTGCAATGCATGTCATGTTAGTGAACATGAAAGAAATTATATAAAAACAAATTGCTTTATGCTGGGCCCTTATTGTCTGGAAATACTAAAGAGATGGGCAAGGCAGCACTGCACTCACTTGCAGCTTCGCAAGTTAATGGATGGGATTGAAATGTTTTAACTGTTTCAATATAATGAATGGCCTCACTTCTTAACACATGGGATATTTTTTCTTACCATTGCATGAATTATTTCTAAAACTAAAGAATGACTTGGCATGGTAACTCATAATAAGGAGAGGATGAACAGACGAAGGTGGTGATGATTTTATGAATGCTCCCTTCAGTAACAGCCCACAGCCCTCTTGGTTCCCTAAGGGGGGAAAAAAGAGAAAAGTCTTTGGAAGACTTTCAAATTAAAGTTCCAGTGTAATCATATGGTCTAATGGTTACAATCATTAAAAGAAAGCAGTATATATTGGTCACCTCATAAATTCATCTAATCATAGATGTGATTATTACTTCAGTTAATATGTCTTGAGCACCACTTATGTGTCTAGGAGAGGCATGGGTATGAGGGATCTAGCTGTGAAACTGGGGCCCTGCCCACAGACTTAATCCCAGTGGAAAGAAACAAAAGAAATTGTATCATGTGCTAGATGGGGCTAAGTGCAAAGGAGAAAAATAAAGCAGAGAAGACAGGGCAGGGAGTATTGAGGATTGAGATACCCAATTGTCTTTTACTGTAGACAGTGATTAGAGAAAACTACTAAGATAATCAGTTGTATTGCATCCATCCTCAATACTTCTAGCTCATTCTCATGTCACCCCTTGCTTAGCAGGCAGAGAAACGTAATAGGAAAGAGGGTGGGTATGGGCAACACAGCTCACAGCTATGGATTACAATGATGGCGTTATGTTTTTTAATTGTATAGTATAACAAACATTCAAAGCAAGGAAAGAGAAAAGCAATAGTTTTCAAAGCACTCTTCAACAAGTAGTTTCAGGACAGATCCCGGAGTTGTCATGGGCTACCATACAAACCTCTCAGATTTTTCCTCCTAACTGCCGCACAGTATAGGAGGCCAGAGGGCTTAAGTATTTTTTTATCACCACAATCGACTTTTTTCTTTCTTTCTTTTGTGAAAAATTACATATATACAAAAAAGCAATAAATTTCAAAGCAGAGCGCCACAATTCGTATAGCACTTTTTCAGAGTTTGACATGGGTTACAATTCCACAATTTTAGGTTTTTACCTCTAGCTGCTCTAAGATACTGGAGACTAAAAGAAATATCAATTTAATGATTCAGCAATCATATTCATTTGTTAAATCCTTTCTTCACTGTATAACTCCACTTCTCTGTATAACTTAATTCTGCGAACTTGATGAAGTTACATAATCTCCCTGGTACTTCCAAATGCATAATGGCAAAAATAATACATATCTTGCAGTTCTGTTGTGAAATAAAATGAGGCACTTTGTAGGCTTCAAGAAATGCTAATTTCCTTCATTTTCCTCCCATTTCTGAACTAAACTTCCTTATTTAATATTATACACTCTAAACATATGCATATGCACATACATGATTATATCATTGTGTATTCATTACACATATGCATATAAATACTCTCTTGTAAAGATCACTTATACTGCCACTAAGCTAATGAAAGAGCTGACTCAGTTACATCTTCTTTTATATACCATACAAGTCATGCTCAAAATATTTTTGCCAAAGACTGGTTGAAAGGCAACAGGAAAAGGCAAAAATATTCAATGACATGGCATAACTTTGTTCTGGAAACTCCGTATCAGCCAGCACCCACCGCAGTTACTCATTTCTTTATGAAGGTCAGAGGCCACGCAATGCAGACAGGAGGCAGAACAGTACATTGTTCAAAAAGAAATGAGCCTCAACCTTCTCCAGGCCCTGGTTCAAGTCTCCATGCTTCCACTTAACAGTGATGCCTCCCAGTTAATGCGTAGTACTTGAACACTTAAAATATGGGTTGAATTCATTTGTAAGACAGAATTAATACTAGCTACCTCCTAGGCTGCTAATGAGGATTAAATGTAAGAATACATGAAACATGCTTTGCAGGGGGTTTGGTACCCATTAAGGACTTATAAAATGGTGGTGATTATCAACAGAGAAAGGGTTTAAAAGTGATCAAATTTTTTTTCTAGTAGGTATAGATACAGATTATGAGTTCAATATAAGCTAAACAAACAGTTCTTGCAAATGTTTAAACTGAAATAAGTACCCTCAGAGGTGCTGGTAGATGACTAAATTCTAGATTACACTGTCTCATAGGAATTTCACATTTTGGTTTTGCCCATATACCACAAGGAAATGTATTTCAAAATCAATTGCATGGCTCTCTTCATATGTCTAGGATTTCTTGGGTAATGTGCCAGGATTGTGAGGACTTTGAAAAGGATGCTTGAGTAAGCCAGCATAACTAACAGTGAAATCAGTCTTTTTCCATGTATTTGGCCAAAGAGGAACACACAAATTCATCATGGAATCTCAAGCAGATTAGTTTACCAGAGCTCCAGGGCCATCCACTATGGACAGTAGGACCTGCAGACAAGAATATAAAAGTACCTTCATTTCTTATCTCCATGGATCTCTGAGTTCTTTCATTGGAAATCCCATTAACCATTCTCTTCTCCAAAGCATTGGAAAACAATGGGTAGATATTGTGGAGAGATCCAATGCTATATTCAACAATTGACCCAGTATGTACATTAATCTTTCTCTCATGGGGAATGCCAGGATCTTGTGCTTAGTTCTCATTGTTAACGCCAGGTTTGCTCTCCAGGGCTGAAGATGCATTCACACCAGGCTACCACCTGTACTCTCTGCAACCTGACGTTTGAGTATTAGGAACACAGCTATTAACCAGGCAAACCATATAGACAGTTTATCATCCATTAATGACACATGCCAAGATGTGAGCTGTTTTCCAAGTATCCTTTTTTGAAGAGTTAGAACCTTTGATCCATCCTTCTTATTTTAATCCTATGAGGTATCTTTACAAACATCGTAGCTTGCATTCATTAAGAGTTTCCAACGTGTATTATTTCACCACAATTTTTCAAAACTGTAAGATTTTTGTTTTCCATTTCCCAAAGTTTGAATAACAGAGCGAATGGTAAATATGGCTTTGTACCAGTTTTACCTGATAAAACTCCAAAGAGGAAGTATGTCAGTATACTTACTGGCCAAGTGAATCTCAAGGTATGGGATGACAAAAAGTTTTATTTGCTTTGAGTGTTGAAGGATACTTTCCTGCTTTTATTCCAGCTGTTCTGAACCTGTCTAAAGTTAAAGTCAAAATAAGGATGTGTTTGGTTCAACCTCAGAGAGGCAAGAGTTATGAATTTGAACGAAATGCCAATAACCCACAGCATAACATCTGCTATCAATGTCAACTGTTATTCTTTTCCATGAAGAAACCTGCTGAAAAATCCTGATAAAATCAGGAATCATATCTCCTGATGAATCCCATTTCAAGTGTTTAATTTCCAAGAACAAGCAAATCTGCCTCTGACCATCTCTATAGTGACCAATGTACCATGCAACTGAAATCAGTTCTTCATCTGCTTGTTAACCTTTGTGCAGGGCTAGAGCCAGGCAAAGAGAGTTTGCCATTGAAATAATGATGTGTACACATGTTGGCTATATTCAAGGCTCTAGTTTGGATGTTTTACTTCAAAGTATCTCATTTAATCATTCAACAATCATACGGTGGTGCTGATCTTAGTTCCCTTTGACAACTGAGACAACTGAACCAGAGGGTGCTTAATAACTTAGCCAAGTTTACACAGCTCTTCAGAGGGTCGGCCAGAATTTTAACCTAGATGGTCTGATACCATGTCTTGTGTTTTATCACAAGGCTGTTTCTCCTTTAGCAGTGCTCAAGATGAAGCACAAAGACTTCAAACCACACAGAACCATTCTTTAAGATATACTCTATTATAGAGCAGTCCTAGCTCCTCCCTCTTCCCGGGCTCCAAACAGTCTCTCCATCCTGCTCCTTAGGCGTGACCAAGTGGAAGTCCTGTCTGCTTGCTTTCTTGCATTCCAGAGTGGGCTAGATTGGGATGCAAACTTACCTTCCATCAAGTTTCTGTATGCTTTGCATAAGCAAATTAGCCCTTAGAGGTCACACAAGAACTAAACAGCACTGACTAATTCAGTATTCACTCATTCTTTCAACAAACTGCTGCTTAGTTAAAGGAATGAACCAAGCAATTGTTGGTAGATTGTGTCAATTTTGATGGTTTCAAACACTCACTGTGTACTATGAATATATCTTGGGATATTATTTGTGTCAACTCATGTATGGACATAGGGATATACTATTCATTCATATACAGGGACATTTTGTATCCCCTTGCTTTTAACATAAAGAGCACCTTCACCCTGTCCTTTCTTAGACAAAGGAGTCAAGCTAGTATATAAGCCTATGCAAGAAACTTTTCCTGATACCCTAGATGACCTCAGGTTCCCCTGATTTACTGTCACATCAAATGCATTTTTCTACACAACATCTATCACATTTGTAATTAATTATTCATGTAAGTATTTGTTCATTGTCTGTTTTCATGGGTAGACTATAAATTACATGAGGAGAAGGGAATGTGCCTATCTAGAATAGTACACAGCATATAGTAAGCCCTCGAAAACAATTGAAAACTGGGTGCACGGGTGGTTCAGTGGTACAATGCTCACTTTCCATGCAGGAGAACCAGGTTCGATTCCTAGAACATGCACCCCCCCAAAAAATTTTTTTTGAAAATGATGATGATGATGGTTGAGAATTCAAACTATCTAGAACTCCCTGCCTGCATTCATGACTAACTGATACTAAATGATCCCAGACAATTTTAACTTGTGTGTCCTGGAGGTAGAGCTCCCAATGACTGTTTCCCTGTTCTTTCTCTCTCTTTGTTCTCTGGCACTGGGTAGGGGAAATAGAGGTGAGGAATGACAATTACTTCCTTCCATAGCAAGCACAGGCACCCAGGAAAGGTCACCGTGAAGAGGAGAATGGCTGTGTGCTCAGCTGACTTTTGTAACAACCAGAGATGCAACAAAAATCTTCAGCAATTTATATTAAAAGAAGCCTCTTCTGTTCTCAGGAGACTGTGATTCTTAAGAATGAAGATGAGGACACAAACTCAGGTTCAGAGTAATCCTCAGTCTGAAGGGGATTTTATACATGGAAAACAGAATTAATCCTCTGAAATGACTGGAAGGTAGCTGATCCAAATCACAAGATGGGTCCTGATTTAAAATGTATATTAGAAGTTTGATATATTTACAGTCATTTAAAAAATACTAGCAAAAACATATTTTTTTAAAAATTCTATATTCTATAGGTTGCATGGAAATGGAAACATGAGCCCCCTCTTCAGGAGACATAACTGATAAGGGATGAAAAAAGGGAAGAAAAAGAGGATGAAAAATAATGTTCCTTTTCAGGAGGGACAAGAAGAGGCTGAATTATCCAGATAATTATCTCAATCACCACTTCAATGTGGAAAGAGCTGGCTGAAGACCATTTTGCTTTCTGCTGAGCATAATTGGGGTGGGGGGGAATCTACTAATAACCTTCCATTCAAAAGGTTTTAGAAGGAACCATTGGTGGCATATTTAAATGATAATGAAATACCACCAGGGTAGGGGAAGAAACAGATTACCTAATAGTCAGAGTTTTCACCATTAATAATGAATTTTAGAGTAAAAATGTCAGAAATGAGAATAAAAATGATTTTTTTTTTAATGTCTGAGATGATCTTTTCTGAAAAGAAGAGTGGAAGAGGGGTGCAAGACCTCGAGACAGACCAAAAGACTCATTTCCCCATCTTCCCACTTGAAAATGTCACTTCTCCTCCCTTTACATGTATTTTAAAGTATAATCCCCATCAGATAGAAATCACTATCAGATGTGTTTTGCATCACAATCATGGTCTTCTCCTAAAAGGAAAAGATAAACTTCAGAAGAATTATAAAGCTACAAAAGTTTACAGGTCTTCTGTATTCAAAGCACTGGAAATGTTCTTAGCTTTTAGTGGTTCATCAGAGTTCCCATTAAAAACAAGCATCCCCATCAATGCAGGATGAAATATTCCTCTCACACTGAATAAATACAAGTGTCGAAATGATTAGCATAGACAGAATGGTCCATGAGTGGCACATAACAAAAACAGCCCTAATAAGCTGCCTATCTCCAAATTCTGAGGATATGCCCAGGAGAGATTTATCAAATACTAAATACCCAAAGTATTTGCAGGAATAAATGTGATTTGGATGGGACTGTGCATTCTGAACCCCAGACATGCCTCCCAACCCCTTCAGGACAGCCATTAGATGTCTCTCAGTAAAGGCATCCTGAATTCAACATCCCCACCTATTTCAACATCTCATACCTGCTCTTATACTGCAGTCTTCTTCACACAAAGTAATCATAATTATGATTACTATAATATGAATAAACAAATTAAACAACCATGAGAAAAAAATGTGGGATTACTTATTTTCCCCCATTCTTAAATGTAACACTCCCTATTTTAAATTCCTTTTACCTATGAGATATAACAGAGTCCAGATGTCCATTTCCACTGCAGGAACCCTACTCCAGGCCACCACTGTTGCTCCTCAGGAGTCTTCTAAGAGCGTCCCAACAGTTCTCCCCATATACAGACTTACTCCCCATTCCCAAGCCTGCCCAAGTACCTCTTTGAAGTAGAGTGATTTTAAAAATGCAAATAGAGCACCATTTGCACACTCCTTTGCAGAGAAAGAGTTGGATAGTTTTCCAAATGCCCTTTGAATCCAGCACAAATCTTTTTTATGTCCTTTGTTAGAAAGAGTAATGCCCTCCCACCCCCAAAGATATCCACATGCTAATCCCTGGAGTCAGTGAATGGGATGGTTTGGGATTATATGTACATCATAAAATCATGTCCTTAAAAAATAACCAGTTTCTGTGATTATAAACCTATAAGTAAATTTTCACGAGGTTACTTCAATTAAGGTGTGGTCCCGGGTGGGCTGTAATCCTCTTAATGGGATCCTTTATAATAGAATGATATTCAGACAGAGAGAATATCAGGAAAACAAGAAGCTGAGGGCAAAGAAATCCAGAAGAAAAGAGAGAAACCAGCAGATAGTGCCATGTGCCTTGCCATATGACAGCCGAGTCCAGGATCACCTGCAGCCAGTCTTCAAGAAGAAACCATCCTCTTGATGATGCCTTGATTTGGACACTTCCATGGGCTAAAAACTGTAATTTATAATTTAAATTCCCATCTTAAAAGCTATCCTATTTCCATGTAAGAGATCCAGGTTCAATTCCTAGTCCATGCATTTTCGCCCCCTCCAAAAAAACAAGCAAGCAAAGCAAATAAACAAAGAAACAAACAAAAATTCAACAAATGGTGCTTCAATAACGGGATATGAACATGGAAAAATAATGAAATGTGACCCCGCCATACAGCACACACACACACAAAAAAAGCCAGGCCATTTCATGATGAATTGCTATCAGCAGCTTGGCTAACTAAAACAGTGAGTATGTTACTGGACAAAGGTGATGGATTCTTTCACCCATGTACTCAAATGACCAATTCGCAAGACACCAGGTTTTAAAAGGGAGAAAAAATTTATTACGAGGTATATAGTAGGAGATCAGATGGCCTATCAGCTCAAAAATCTGTCTTCCCAAACCACAGTAAGTCTGTTGGCTTTATAGCATTAAAAGATGGGCAGGTTATGGGGAAAATGAGCACAATGGCCCCAGATGATGCAATTACATGTGATTTAATTATTGAACATGTGCAGGTTGATTACATGCTTAGTCACAGGCCCATGTAAGAATATGGTGATAGGTGTGACTTTTGGTATTATAAGGAGGTGTAGGTGACTTACAGGTTAAAGTCTAAACTATGTGCATGTCAGGCAGGCCCGTTTTGGTTAGATCTAGTTTTGGTCATCTAGAATTTGGGAAGATGATAGAGTAGGGTAGAGGAAGATAGTGGAGTAGGGTAGACTGGATTCACCCCTGCTCCATAGGACAAGATAGGGGTCAGAAAAAGGAAATGACCAGACTGAAGTGGGTGAGGGATAGAAGAGGGTCTCCAATATTTCACAGGGAAGAGAAAGGTGGGGAGAGCAGAATGGGGAGCACAGAATGGATCTGATCAGCCATGACCCTATCTTGTCCTGTGGAGCAGGGGTGAATCCAGCCTACCCTACTCCACTCTCTTCCTCTACCCTACTCTATCATCTTCCCAAAACCTAGATAGCCAAAACTGGAATGGGCAGCAGTGCACAGGAAAGTGCAGATCCAAGGGAATCGACTGTCCCTCTGTTCCAGCCTGCCCTAGCTGCTGGCTGGGGAAACCTCCCCAAGTGGCTTTACAGCTGGCAGTGCCCCTGGGAAGCCAGGATGCATGTCTAGTTAATCACCACAAAAAAACATGCCCCCAGATAACCCATAACAAACTATGAAGTCTGTTCCTTAACTATCTGTTGAATTATACCTTGAAAATTGCTTTTGCTTTCTTTTCTTTGTATATATGGAATATTTCACAATTTAAAAAGTTTAAAAAATGATAACTTTGGACTTGGGTAGGTTAGTACTGTGCTGACCCAAGACCCTTTATTAATAAACATTAGGGGGTATTCTAAGTGATTACAAGATTCTAAAGTTGAAAAACTGGACAAATGGATTATAAGATTTTTACAATCACAAGGAACAAGATAAAGGCTATACAACCATCATCAGAGATCAAGGCAGATGGATTATAGTTCAGAGATGTCAGGTATTTCCCTCTATCTATTATAATATACCAGAAAGTAAAAAGGAATATCTATATTATAATTCAGTAATCATAATCATTCCTAAAATCCTAACTTCTTAGTTACAAATATATTATAGGGCAGTATATATTATATATTAATATATATTAATACATACCGAGTATATATTAGGTTGCAGATGGAATTAAGCTTGTTAATCAATCTACCCTAAAATATTAAGTTTATCCCAGATTATCCAGGTGGGCTCAATGAAATCACAAGGATCTTTAAAAGCAGAACCAGAAGACAAAAGAAGAGTCAATGTCAGAACAATATAATGTGAAAAAGACTCACTTGCCATTGCTTGCTTTGAGATGAAGGAAGAGGCCATAAGTGAAGGAATGCAGGCAGCCTCAAAACATTGGGAAAGGCAAGGAGATGGATTCCTCTTAGAAGCTCCAGAAAGAATTGCAGTCCTGCCAACAGCTTGATTTTAGCCCAAAGAGACCCAATTTGGACTTCTGACCTTAACCCACCAAGTTGGTGGTAATTTGTTACATTAGCAGCTAATAAGAAGCTAATACGTACTCCATAAATCCAAACAGAGGGAGCCAATACCATTTCCTCAGCCTCATTTTGTATCACTCTCTGCCTACTCCTGGCCATTTTTAATTCTGTTTTGCTAACTTTGTGCTGCCACAGGCTCCTCACACATGCTGTACCTTCTGCTCACAATACCCCCAATTCAACTTGCAACTTCACCCAAGAAAATGAGGTGCCCCTGTTCCATGACTCCTTCGCACCCCTGGTACTCATCACACTCATTACCACTTCTTCAAGTCCATGGTAATCAACTCTTCTCAGCTTTCCTGGGACTTGCCCACTTCTGGCACAGAAAGGGCCACATCCCAGGAAACTCCTCAATTCCAGGAAGGTGGGATGCGTGGTCCTTCTGTCAAGTCTGCCTTCAGTAGCAGTGCAGCTGCTGGCACTTAGTAGGTACTCAACAGAACACTGGACTAATGAACAAATAGATTCTCCCCTTTTCTTTTACTGCATGCACACACGTATCTAGGTGCACCCCCTTGCACTCCTTACATTTCCATCTCCTAGTCTAAATTTGCACCAGGCTACTACATCCTGGGTATTACCCAATTCTGCTGATAGCACCAGTCCTTTAGACAGATGCCGCCCACACATCCTTCCCATTCAATCCTCCTTCATGCTATGAGAATGAGTTAACTCATTCATTGAAGAAAACCTTTATTGAGTACCTACCTACAAAATCAAAGGTTTCTGATAAACTTCTACAAAGTGTGAAATATTCAGTGCTCTTGAAAATGTACATAAATACTAATAACAGTTCTGATCTTCGAGAAGCTGGTTACCCATGCTGTCTATGGAGAAGCATTAACTTCTTCAGTTCTTGTGGGTGCTATTTTGTCTCTTAGAAGTGGAATGAATCCAGAATCACACAGCAGGTATCCTTGATTGGAGATTTCTAACCTTTGACGTATTCTTTAAAAGAAAGCAAAAACTTAAATTTCAACCAATGACCAAGTTTTACAAAATATGTCTTACCCCAGTGTTGAACTCTAAAATAATCCATCCTTGGTTTGTTTGCATAAGGCTGCAGTCTTCAAAATTTAACATTAATAAAAATCAAGTCATGTGCCTGTTAAAAATGTAGGTTCCTGGGCCCACCCCAGGAGTTTGTGCTTTGATATGTACAGACTACATTTCTAGTAAGTAGTTTTGGGGAGTATCATTCAGGTATTCGACACACCATACCCTAATTAAGTTTGAAGCATAGGAAATTGTCAAACTTGTAAAATGGTATTACAGACAGGCGTTCTTGATATAATCCCTTTAAAAACATAATTAACGTTGAAAGAAGAAACATGGACATGTTTATGTGGTTTGAGTGGGAAGGAATTCAAATGAGGGGCAGCAGTAAAAAAAAAATTCTCAGAAATATTAAATTCAATGGAAAACAATGAAATTTGTCTATAAGCAATAGAAAGTATTAATCGAAGGTATGTGATATGCAGAATATAGGTTTCTTGGCCAAAAATATCTAAAGTTGCCGATACATCATACACCATATAAACACAGCCTTGAGAATCAAAATTTTGCTTTTATGACCCTTTGTGAAAATGCTACCCACTTAATGAGTTGGCATGAACTGGGATTAGGATCAAGGGCATGTTGCTTTCCTGTTGCAAACCACCTGGTACCCAAAGGGTATTGGCTTGTAAGGGAAGCAGAAAGAATGCCTTTGGAGAACTACTTGAAAGAAGATAGAAGGCTTCCTCTTATTTCAGAGTGGGACCCTGTATTAATCAGGGTTCTCTAGGGCCAAGAGGAAATATCTGTAAATACAAAATTAGTAAAGGTATCTCATGCAACTGTGGGGATGTACTAGTCCATACTCCATAGGGTAGGCCACAAGCTGGCAACAACAATGAAGGCCTTTGATGAATCCCCCAGGAAAGGCTGACTGGATGAAGTGGAGACGTAAGTTTTCTCCTCTGACTGCTGAAATGGTCACTTCTCACTTAAAAGTCTTCAACTGTTTGGATTAAATTTAACTGATTGGTTTCTCTCATTGTAGAAGATACTCTCCTTAGTTGATTATAGATGTAATCAGCCATAGAAGTAATCAACTGACTGATTATTTAAGTCCACAAAATGTCCTTGCAGTAACGGTTAGACCAGTGCTTACTTGACCAGATAACTGCAACCATCACCACGCTAAGTTGACACGTGAGCCTAACCAACACAGACCCTTTTTCCACATTGCATGCCCTCTGTTACTGCTACATAAATACATTTCTTACCAGAGACCATCACAGCATGGTGCCAAATGTTTGCTTGGACCTTACATTTATTAATCAGAGGGAAAATGAAACTATAAGTAGTACTTTTACGTGTCCTTTTAGCCTAGACACCTGCTTTTGCCGGGCTGTGCATGTGAATGTATTGCCAGGGAATATGCTTTGTTTACAGACTTATTTCTGAATCACTTTCTTTCACCTCTTCATACACAATTCCTTTGGGATTGTGATTCGCAGCCTGCAGCATACTCTGTATTCCCATTCCATCACGGACGCACATTTTAGGTTTGCTTCGGGTTGGGTCACCCTGACTACATCCTGGGCTTTTCAAGAAGGCAAAAAACAGTGATCATTTTAACTGTGATTCATCTTCTCCACCCATTTCAATTCTCAGAAATAATCCCTGACTGGAAGGCTAGATATGGACAAGACCCAGCATCAATATCATGACTCTAAATGCACCACGAAAGAAAACCATTAGACATTTGGTTTTCTCTCACATTTTGGAAAGTGAGACAAAAGGAATCAGTGCACCAGAGGGTACATTTCTTAAGCATAAGTTCTTAACATGGATAAATATGAATCATTTATAGAATATCCCCCATGGAAAGAAAGTGCTGAATAATAAGAAATGCTCTAAACTTTTGGGTTTCCAAAGAAAAGTAGGTCACATTAAAAAATGTTTTTATCCTCAATGTAATTTTAAGTTCCTTTAGGGGAGGAAGTGAGTGGTAAACTGCCCTTAATCACAAAACAAAACTGGAACAGTGATTTGTACACAGTAGGCTTTCCATAAATGTTAGATTTAACTCTGACTAGCCTGTTCTAGATCAGTTTTACTCATGGGCTACGGGATTTTTCATGTCCTCTCTGACTTTCTTCTGCAGCTACGGGTCTGGTCTTGATTACACTGCTGCCTTGCATTTGCATGGTTTGTCTGGCCATGGAAATTGCGCTCACATATAGTCATATTCAATTTTCACACCAGCTCTTTAGAGAAGATTTTATCTTCTCGTTTTCATAGATAAGGCGACAGGCCAAGGGAGGTTTGGAACTGTCAAAGGTCTCACAGAAGTTTGCAGTAAGGCTAGAATAAGAACTTTGGTTTTAGACTCAAAATCCAGGGGTCAGTTAGTTATAAGCCTCGTCCTCTGTTCAGCACATCATGATGTATGGGCCTTTGGGAAGGACTGCCGAAGCTGAAATCTAGCTCTGACACTTACTATCTGTGTACCTTGACTTCTCTGAATTACATCGCCATGGAACTAAGGACAGCTAACAGCTATTGAGCTCTCTGCTTCCCAGGTATCTGTGTGTTGAATCCTCACTCCAAAGGCAAGAAGCTTTATCTCCATTTCCATATAGAAACCAAGGCTCCAACAAGTCAAGGGGTTGTCAACTATTGGAGTCTAGCTTCTAAGACAGCAGCTTGATTCCACTGTCCAGCCTTTCTACTCCTCTGGCTCACTGCATCTCTTGGCCCTACTAATGTTAGCATGAGCCTGGCTGGTACAATGCTAGACATAAAAAAGATTACAAGGCAAATTACCTATTTTTGCAATAGTTTCATTTTTATTTTATTTGTTTACATTTTTATTATGATTAATAGGGTTGGTTAAGGAAATCCCACCTTCCCTAGATGCATCTGCCACTGGCATTATCACTACAACTTACCTCCTCTGCTGGCTCTCTCCTCTGATAAAGCATCTGCTTACAGAGATGCATGAAGGATACAGCAGCACACAGTGCCAAGTCCTTCCACCTGGGGCCCGACACAGATTCAAAAATGAGAACTCCACCTTCAAAGTCATCGCATTCCATGTTGCTCACCTTTCCCTGAAATTAAGGGATTCAAGTTTCCCCGTCTTCCAGCGTGTGTAACAGTGTCATCTGTCGCAGAATCCAATAGCATAAACTGATTAAAACCCATGCAAATAGTATTCTCTAACCCACTTTTCCTACATCTAAATCACCATGTTGAAAAGGGATTTAGTTATAAATACTAATAGGTATCCCCAACTGAAGTATAACATGACTCCTGAGATTCTAGAATGATGCTGCTTCCTCTTGTTTGGCAGTAATATGAAACTAAGTCATCTTAATATTTATCCACCAAGGTAAGCATATATGGTCTCCAGAAGCACAGGGCTCCTCCCTTCTGACCACAGGGGAAACATTCTATTGCTTAGAGCAGATCGGTAAGCTTTGGCACATGTGCTACCACTCCCCCTTCCTTTACCCCTGGAAGACCTTGCTAATCAATCACAGCACTTTCCTGCTGAGCTCAGAAGAATTCTTCTCAACAAAACCACAGGAAGCCTTTATTAATCAGAATTGGCAAGCAAGAAGAAATCTATTTCCCTGCCCTCTGTCTGAAGTCTTATTTCAGCAAGTGGACACAAAACTCCCTATGGCTCAATCCAGATACATGGATTTGAGAGTGCCCAAAGACATGGGATGCTGAATCTTACTTCTTAATATATAATGACTGTTCTGGCCAATTCAGTTGACATTTAAAAAAACTACTTCTCTCAAGTAGCTGACAAGTTGTCCTTATCTTCATCAGCACCACTACCTAGTATTTCTCAGTATTCCTAAAGTGATACTTGCTCTTTCTCTTCAAGTTCTTATTTTCTTAAATCAAGGAAAATGTATTCATTTGTTAAAATTTATCTCCAGAAAATCTTTCTGAGCCTAACCATTCCTTTTTTTACCGCCCATTCTAAAAGTAAAGTAATTTTAATTCACTGTGATTGTTCTTTAGCCTTCTAGAGAGGAAGCAGTTATGCCCTTTCAAAGGTTACCTTAGTGTGGCTTTCTTTCTCTTTTTCCAATTAATGAGGTTGTACAGAAGCATCTACTGATATGAAAACTCACTTTCCTGTTCATCAATAAACCATGGAACTGACTAGTGACAAGTAGCATCCTTTAAGAAAAACTTTACAGGTTTCCCAACATTTGTTTATATAGTATGTTTTAAAAATAAGTCATAATTTCTGCAAGATGCAAATCTAAATATGCATCACCTATTTATACTTAACACAGCATGAAAATATGTCTATAGGGAATATATCCTTTACTGATTTCACAAGTCATTTTAATAATTTTAAGTTCTCAAATGTGTAAAAATGACTGAACCGCTCTGAGTCAAGCTCTGAGAAATCAAGAATGAAAAGCTAATGACAAACATGACAAATGATAAAAGCACTCATGACAATTAGACAATGGATAAAAAAGACTATGAGACAAAAGTTATGGTCATAAAGAGAGAAGAAAGCATCAAATGAAATAAGCACAGTGGAAGTAGGAAAATTGTAGGACCGAAATCTAGATGTATCAGAGGCAAAAACCAGCTGTGAACAACCTGCAAAAGCATAACCTGAGAAAGAAACGTTAGAATTCGGAGAACACCAATTTACGGCACTGAAACAATGATGACAGACAACGGATAAATATAGTATCATTTCAAAGAATGATTAAGAGCTACTAGAATGGTTTTATAAGATATAGCTAATATATTGACATATTCAATCATGTTTATAGAAAGAAGTAGGTATATTCAACTAATAAGATATAGCTAATATGGATATATTCAATCATGTTTATAGAAAGAGGTAGGTGTCTTCAACTAAAGAGTTGCCTTGCATGTCTTCTAATACCTATCCTTCTAGTCCAGTTTCTCCATGAATATTGCCATGTTTTATTCTGACTTACTTGCCCCTGAATGTCTACAGTAGATGTCAAGAAATCAACTGGCTACTAGAGGGTGTTTTCTCTACACATCCTCCTATTCCCAACACCAACACCAGTGTGATCAGCCCTGGCCAGACTCAGTGAGGAAGGTGGGAAGGCAGGTTTCTGAAGACTCTGCAGCACTCTGTGTCATTAGATGAGCATTTTATAAAGGAAATAACTAAGGTTCAGGGAGATTAAAGTCCATTACCCACAGGTAGAATCAGTCCTGTCCCTGTGTTCGATGTCATTCTGCCTATTCTCAACAGTTTTGCCTATTAGCACTGCTTATACTTGCCACTTAACCTTTTAAATACACGCTTGAAGATTTCAAATGTCCTGAAATCCTGACTTTTCAAGGAGAGTCTAAAGTCTTATTTATGCCTTATTGATGATTCTTCCCCTTCAGTTTGGTTAAAATGCCCCACACAGTTCCAGGTACATAATAATCACTCAATAAACACATGTTGATTAAATTTTACACTTCCCGCCTTAGATACGTTGCCATAAAAGTCTTTTAATATTGTTTCCGTTTTCATAGCCATTGATTCGATTATTCTTCCTCAAATCTTAAATGAGGCAGAACCCCTCCTCCCAGGCATCCACATATTAGCCATGTCTCCATTCGTCTTCCATTTGCATCTAACTAAACTAATTATTTTCCCTGCTACCTCACACCTGGTTGGTGTTACACAAACCGCTGCGATGGCCCTATCTCCTGCAGGCATCACTTGTATCTCTTCAGCCGCCTGTTGTAACACAAGTGACAGAACTATTAAGAATGTCAGACTTCAATGCAGGGGAAACTTATGCAAAGTAAAAGGTGTCATCTACAGAGAACTGGGTGAAAGCAGCAAAAAGGGAAATGCAGAAGACAAAAGAAGTGCCTAAACACAAATTTTAACAGGGAAGAAGAAACTATGTTACCCATTATCTGGGCAAAAAGAAAAAATAAATAAAACAAAGAGCAAAAACAAAGCAATGTCATTATTTCTGCCACACTTATAACAGATTGGTATTACAATCACCAATGCATCAAGAGATTGAACAGTTGGATTCTATACAATGTGGAATATATACGCTTTTTCAAATCTTCAGCCTCTTCAAATCTTCCCGGCTGCAACCCTAGACCAAGCCAATAAATATCATCCCCCCTCCCGAGAAGTCTGCAACAAGCCTCTAAACTATTCTGCTTGCATCCACCTTTGCTTTCCTCTAATCTTTTTCAACATAGCAGCCAGAGTTACATATTTTTTAAATATGTATAATTATGTTTCTTTTTTTCAGATCCTTTAATGGCTACAAGTGGCATTTAGGATGAAATCCGAAATCTGTTCTTTGATGTCTATCTCTTCCCTGTCTACTTCTCATCCTATGCCTCCACCCCCGTCCCCACAGCTGCAACCACATGTTCTCTTAACTCCTCAAAAGTGCCGAATATTCACCACCCCACCACTAGGGCCTTTTTCCTAGAATGTCTCACTTAAATATTACTTCCTTGATCACCCAAATTAAATTATCATCCCCTGTGCACGCCTCGTAACAGGCGGTGTATACCTCACAGCACTTACTGTGATTTATCATTTTACATTTATTTGTAGGATTATTTATCTAAAATTTGTTTCCTCAGGAAAGCATGAACCCCATGAGGGCAGGAAGCATCCTACCTCGCTTCCCACTGCATCCCTGGCTCCAAACCTGGCATAGAATATGTAACTCAATAGGTATTTGCTGAATGAACGAACGAACAAATGACTCCATTTGAATCCTCACTTTTGACTAAAGCTCTCACAGAGTGAACAGAGGATATGACAAGTGCCATGAATCACTTTGAGCTCAGCACTGTACAAAATGCCAAAGCTTCTCAGCAGCTTAGAGCAGCTGTGGCACTTCCAGGCCCTTCAAAACATCAAGTTTATGGTCTCAGCCTCAGGAAAGGAACCTGCAATCTGTGTAGGCCACCACCAGTGGCAGTTGAACTATGTGCTCTGAATAACAAGGTCCTTCTTACTTTAAACTGAAATAGTTATAATCCTTCTTATACTTCCCCGGCCCCATAAATATTTAGTGAAATATTTGAATATTCATTGTGCTAATTGAATATTAATTGCATTAAACACTATTTAAGTATGCTTATATGTAAAAGGCATAATTCAATTTCTTGCTAGTTCATCCTTCACCTTTTTTTGCTTTCTCTCAGAATGAATTTTCAGTTGCTATCCAGTTAAAACCTTGATGACGTGTTCAAGCCACTTTCAGATATAGGTATTTTGGGCATTGGAAGAACTTGGGGGATGTGGCCTTCAGAGATTCTCTACTTTGCCTTTACTTAAAGGAGTCTTTAATATTTTTAATGTATGGTCCTTGGAATGCACAGTCCCCACAGAGAGTGTTCCAGTTGGTATTTTTACAATGCAGTGCATTTCATTGTCTTTTTTCCTTCCTTGCATGGAAAAGAAGAGAAGGAGAGAAGAATGCTTCACAGAGATTTTTTTTTTAAAATCACACCATCTACTGTCATCACATTCATCTACTTTTGGAGAAGCAGACATATAAATACAACCCAAGTATTGGCACAGATCTTCAGGCAAAGACTTCTATACCAAACTCATGGCCTGCTACAGCCAAAAGTCCTTGCTCATACCTATTTGATGAGACTGATGGTCTCACTGTCACTTTTGATTTGGGGTCTTGCCTAATGGAAGAGTTTGGTGTAGAGGTCAACAGTGTGAACTCTGAGGTCGAGGCTGCTGGAGATTCAAACTCAGCTTGTTGACTGACTTTGGGCAATCCATGCCACTTCTTCAAGTTTCAGGATTCTCATTTGTAAAGCAGTGATAATTAGTAGGCCTCATCTCAGCTGGTGTTATGAAATTAAATGAGAGGATGCATGTGAAGTGCTTAGCCCAACACCTGGCCCATAAGCAAGCTCCAAAATAGAAGCTACTCTCTTCAGGATTACTAAGGGTATTGCTTGTTTCCCACTGCATGGACCCAGACAGAAACCTGGCATTTCACATAAAGTTCACTTTTTTTGGAAGGAGGAAATGGGGACAGAGTTGGAAGTTGGATTGTGACAAAGGAAATAACTTCAAATTGAACTTGACTCAGAGTCAGTGACTTCCTTGGGACCTTTCCTCTCACTTAATCCGAAGCTTCTCACCCATTTGCAGGCTAGCTCCTTGCCTCTCACTTCCTCTCTGCTCTCTTCTTCCTCATCAGAAACACGGGTTCTTCCCCAACTTAAAACACAGTGGTTTGTTTTGGCCACCATCTTTTGCTGAATTGATTGCTGCCAAAGCTAAAATCTAGGGTCCTGCTTTCTATTACAAAAGGCTTTTCCCAAACACACATCCCATCACATACATATACATGTAAGGAAATTTTTATTTAATATTCACAAGAAACCTATATGCCACTATTTTAAACCTTACAATAGAAGAGAACATTGAGGCTAAGCAACGTTCAGTTTACAGAACTTGAGAGCCAAGAATGGAATCCCACTGTGTTTGTCTCAAAGTCTCTGCTTCATCCACTAGGACCATGGCTTCCTTTCTTTTATCTAAAGGAATTACTAAATATAACCGACTGGTTACATTAAACTTACACAGAAACAAGACTCACAGCCGATTTGCTCTAGAAATGCACACTGCTATATATAATGTTATGAACTTCCACAAACATAATTTTCAGAAGCTATTATTGGAACATATGTCCCATAAAAATGCACTAAGAATACAAGGTATTTAAGAAAGTTATTATACATGAATTTATGGATATAATGAAAATCTATGGAATTGAGGAATCATCAGATCCCCAGTTTCCAGAATCACTAACCCTTGTCACATGACATCCAGATCAAAGAGGGCATTTTCTTGAGTTGCACCAGTCTCAGAAATAATGTCTTGTGCCAGAATTCATATATTCTGAAGCCCCATTTTCTTATGGTACTTATATCATATAGCACTGGGTTATCTTCTAATCTGCTTTCTTCCCTTCTCTTTTTTCTTACATGGGGAGGCACCAGGAATCGAACCCGGGTCTCCGGCATGGTAGGAGAGAACTCTGCCACTGAGCCACCATTGCTTGCCCCTTCCCCTGTTTTGTAAGTTCCTTGAAGGTAAAGATTTTAATGGAAATTTTTCTAAACCCACTGTCAATATGATCTAAGTTCGTGTTATGGGTAAATAAGCAATAGGCAGCTAAGAGTAGAAAGCACAAAGGAAGTGAGCTGGCTATAAATTATCATCACTCATTTAAACTGATCTGACAGTACATACACCCAAAGTAACAAAGAGGCTTATATCATTTCACAGAATAAATTCTCTCTGGAGTATTTACCCTCTGGAAACTACCCCACGGAAGAAAATTCCATAGACCCTAAGTTAATAAATCTGGTGATACCAGTGCTAGAGGAAAGAACAGAAACCTCTTAGATATTATATAAAAAGAAAGTAAAATATCACCATCATAACATATTATGTGCACTAAAATTATTATTGTAGGGGATGATAAAGCAATGAGAAAAAAATGTTCAAGCTAAAATTTAAGGAAAAAACCAGGACCCAAGCTCACAAGGATTGCAGCTTTGGAGCATGTATCTGGACATGGAAAGACGGGAAAGGAATTAAGTGGCTTTATGACACTGGTGCATGTTAGAGTGGTCAAGGGCAGGCAACCCTCATTTCCTCAATGTATACAGTTATTTGTACAAGAAGTTTAAAATAGGCACAAAAGAAAGCCAGGGAGAGCTTGAGTTCTGTTCCAAAATGAAAGGTAGGCATTTGGAGCAGAGCCCCTGGGTGAGATGGTCCAGCTTTGCATGCAAGACATGGAGAGACCATTCCCAGAGCCAGACCCACACCGGCTGTGGAGTGTGATCGCGCTCTCGGGCCATCTGCTCAGGGGCTGTGAAGCAGCCGCATGTCCTCCCGCCTGGGCGCCAAGGAGGACACTGATCACTAGTCAATCTGCTTGAAATTGCCTCCTATGATTAGTGTGTAATGACTCAGGTAGGTCATGGCCACGGACGTTTCTGTTATTAATGCATTAGCAGCTGTAAATGGGCATTGATTCTGCACGAGTGCAGGTTTATGGACTTGGAGGGAGCCATGTGCCTCTGGGGAAGGTGGGAAAGGAGGCAGCCTAGAGGGGGCAATTTCCTTTGGGGGAGGGTGAGAGAGGCCCAGGAAGATGACCAGCCAGCTTTGAAAGGAAACAACCTGGCCTGGGATGTTGGGAGAGAAGAATTTCCCCTGTAACAGGATAATCCGTGACCCTCTCCCATACTTGAGATGGATCTGATTACATCTTTGTGTTCTAAACTTAACATATACCTACCACTGTGATTTGTTAGCTCATGGTGTTTTTACAACTTGGATTGTTTACTTTTACTTAAAATTTAATTGTATAATTGTATCATGGGTTCAAGGCCCTGCACCTGCCTGTTCACTAATATCCCAGCACCCAGCAAAATGCCAGACACACAGTTCTCATGGCTATATGTTAATGAATGAATGAAGGAGTGAACAAACGATGAGGTTATCAGGGCAAGAATGTTGACTTTATGTATCAGAGTTGTAGCACCGAATTCAAATATACCATGGCACGCTTTTTCAAAATAATTTATCCTCCTTGAATCCTTGAATGGAGGGACTGAGTTTCAATGAATTAAGAAGCTTGCTAAGTGCACACACACAAAAGTGAGTCTAGAGAAGAGGAAATTATTTCTGTTATGTAGTTGTTCCAGAAAAAAAAAAGAATCATTGTCATTTACTGGAGAGCAGTGACCATATGCCAGACACAAAGTTGGGGTTTATACTTTCTGAGGTAAGACTCTACCAGTAATTGCTTGAATTCACAAGAAAATAACTACATAAATATATATTTTTTCTTTTAAATATTCTGGCTGTCAACACATGAAAAGAGTTTATCTTTTTTGCTCAGGGGCTTCTCAGAAGTTGAAGAAATCTGAATCCTCCACATTTGGAGAAATCGAATTCCTTATTTCTGTTACTTATTGAGTCATTTTACCAAAATTGTTGGTTTTTTGTAATTTCCAGAAATTGCTAGAGATTTAGCAATGTCTTTAATAAATCACACCCCATGACCATTTTGAGTAGAAATAAAAAGATCTATCCTATCACTTCAGTGAAGGAACTTAGCAGAAGCAACAAGTCACTGTTCTTCTTAGGTCATTCATTTGCAAAGCAATGAATAATCAGATGAATATCACAATTTCACATCCTAGGAGCTAAAGCCAATATAGAGGATGCAGGCGAAACTACTTTTCATTTCCCCTAATTCTCCTATGTGACCCACGAGTGTGGATCAAATTATATTAATATCAGTGAAATATCAGTACTGCATTAACTGCATACATATTTGGTATGTATTGGTGTCCAGGAGAGAATGGGTTGAAGTAAAGGGAGAGACTGCTGCTGGTCAAAACTCTTCAATCTCTGTCTCACCAAGATAATGACACTTCTCTTCAACCTTCTCTTCTATGGCCTATTTTCTATCTTTCTTGTTTAGTCACTGAAGTCCATGCTGGAAAGGACCCTAGTTATAGACCACTCCAGTTAAAATTCCTTTCTATTATTTGCTAATGAAAAACTGAAGTCATAGTGATCCAATGACTTGTTGAGAATAATATGGCCATGTCATCGAGCCAGGACACAAATAAGGCTCTCTTGATTTTCCACAAACTGATTTAGATTGGGAAGTTGGAGGGGAGTGGCGACTGTGGAAAGGATCAAGAATGAGAGAAGAATGGCTTGAAAATACAAATACAATGTGCTCGTCTTCCATAGTATTAATTCATGCAATTAAATTAATTCATCACTCCTGTGGTTGGCATTTTTGGGGAACTTCCCGTCACAAAAGGTAAGTTCAAGTTCCAATCTCTGGTCCTGTGGGTATGAATACATTTGCAAATGGACCTTTGAAGATGTTATTAGTTAAGATTGCCCAAACTTAATGAGGGTGCATCTTAATCCAATATGGCTGAAGTCCTCAAATATAAAGGGAATTTGACACAGAAGGAAAAGCCAAAGGGAGCAGCCAGAAGTTGGAAGTCAACAGAAACCAGAAGATAAAGGAGATGACACCACAGTGTGCACTGCCACATGACAGGAAAGCCAAAGAAACTCAAAGATTGCCAGCAAGCCAGAGATATGACCCTAGGGAGAAGCGAGCCTTCTTAAGCCTCTGAAACCATGAGCCAGTAAATTATTATTATTAAGTCAACCCACTGTTTGGTTTCAGTTCCCTAGACAGTTTTCCAGGAAAGAAAACTAACAGCACTCTTTTGGGTGTTAGAGAGATAGCACTAAGTGGGACAGACGCACACTCTACCTTCCAACATCCTCCATGCCAATGGGAGAAACAGATCATAAACATGTAATTAATGAGGAAACAGGAATGCATTGCTGGGTGAAATTATGGTAAGTATGCAGGCAGGCAAGGGGCTCCCCTTCAGGCTTCTCTCTTCCTTATCCATCGTCCTTAAATCCTACCGCCATGCAAACCTTATTTATCCTTTCCATTGTTTCTTCTCTTCCTCTGTCCTAACAATAATGTAGCATAAAAAGATTTCTTTCTTCTTTATTCCTCTGCTTGCATGCATGTGCTCTCTCCCTCCCGTTCCCTCTTTTGCCCCTTCCCCTTTTACCCCTTCTCCCCCAGCCCAACTCTCTCTCTCCTGTCCCGTTGTCATATACTCATTCAATCAATTAAGATCTTCTGAGCTCCTCATGCCTGATCAGTAGAAGGGAGGAAGGGGAAGAAGGAAGAACTCTGCCAAGCTCTGCTCTGCAGCAGCTTCAGAGAGATAAGAGATGAGCATATGGAATGTGTACATGACAAGCATGCCTGGTGGTGTGTGGTCAAATGTCAACACAAATGGGAAGCGTGACATCATTTTCAGTGCCTTTGCAGACGAGTGGACTGTAAATGTAGCTGTTATCAAGTACACCCCATGACTGGATGTCAATGAAATTAACGCCATTGTGTCACTCTTGCTATTGTTCTCTTTCCCTCTTGTATTCCAACAGATGCCTGACCTCTATTTCCAACTAATCTTCTGAATTTTTAACTTGAGAAAATACCACCTCCTTGGATGACAATCATTGCTTTCTCTTTCTACTCACCATTGTGTTTCTCTGCTCTTTCCCACTCCACTGAGCTCCAGATCTTAATCATCCTAGGATCAGCCTCCTAACCTGAAAATAGGCTTAGTATTTTCCTTACCCAGCAAAGAGAAATCAGGGAAATAAGTGAATTAAGGGAAAACTTCACTAATTAGGAGGGCCTTAGCTCAGATCTCTACTGAAGAATAGACTAAAAGAAGAAGAAGGGTCCAGCTGGTGAAAACAAGGTTAGCAAATGCTTGACATGGGAAAATAAACATGTTCAGAGGTTAAGGGATTAACCGGAATAGTTGGGATAGAAAGTATTTGGGGATTTGTGGAGATAAGGCACGGCATTAGATCAGGGCTAGTAACTAGATGATATTCATGTTTCAGGAATATTAGCCCTTCAATGCGTAGCATGGAACCTAAGCTACAGTAACTTTAGGCATGAAGCCCACTTAGGAAAACCTCAAGACCACGTCAGTAATATTCCAACAAAGGGAGTGAAAAGAAGGCCCTTAGGAAGCTGTAATCAAAGACTCACTCATCTTCTGATGGGGATGAAGACCAGCAAGTCAATAAGGACTGAAGCTGGGGATTGGTGTACCTGGGAGAAGACTGGCCCCCCCTTTGTGAGTGGGATGGAGTCTGTCTGATTTCTGTGGTAGGTATTTGGAGTGAGAAGTGACAGCCAGAACTAAGTGAAGATGTGTACAAGCAATCTTTGTAGGATATGACTCTGCGATTCAAGGATAGATCTGGACTCCATCTGGGCTTGTCCACTGAGAAATCAGAGGTGGATGCCTCAAAAAAGAATATTGACGAGCAAGTAGAGGATGAAAAAAATAACCTTTTGAAGACCCAAACTGGTCTTTTATTTAATGTCAATTATGTTTCTCCCATTCACACAATACTCCATCAGAAATTATTCATATATTTATCCATTCTTCCTCTGCTTACCCATTACTCTATGTGATAAATGCTGATTGTATATCTACTATGGGCCAGCACTAGAGTAGCTGCTGTGGGTATAAACAAAGGTGATACACTATTTAAGAACCAGCAAATAACAGGCATCAGTCAGCTAGAATGGACGCAAACTGGATTTTGGAGCAGGGTCCTGGAGGCCCTTCTTCAGTTCTGTATCAATTATTTAGTTCTAATTTAAAAGTAAATGTGAAAAAAAAAAAGTAAATGTGAGGAAGGCAGGATGGGAGGCATCCGGGATAGGGGGGCATGGAAGACACTTGGGGGATTAGAACAGCAGCAATTCACCAAACCATCCAGCCATAATAGTACAAAACAGCTGAGGATCAGCCTGGGCACAAGAATGGACAATCCAACCCTGATCCCTGGATTCATAGGGCCTGTGGTCTGGAGTTATCCTGTCCAATATGGAAATTACTTGCCACATGTGGCTGTTTACATTTAAATTAACTAAAAGTAAATATAATTAAAATGCAGTTTTTAGGTACCCAAAGGCCAAGTCTGTCTGGGGGCTACCATATTGGACAGATAAAGCACATTCACATCATGGCAAATAGTTCTTTGGGAGAATACTGGACTAAAGAAGAAGATAACCTGTTTTTAAAATTAATTTTTGCTCAATTAATCAACTATAATTTTGATTCAGAATCCTATGAAAATATAGAGGTCAACGACAGATTTCATTGGAAGTTAAATTTAAAAGTTGTATATAATCATTCTGAGGCTTAAGTTCAACAAATGATCCAGTCACCATAAACCTCTTATAGCATTCCTTTTAAGCAAAAATATCATAAAGGAATGTGGAAGAGTTAGAATCCTAAACAGATGTTGGATTGTATAAGCTAACTCTCTGTGTCAAGCATGTTGGCCATTGTGGGTCTAAAGGGTCCCAAAGCAGATGGAATTCTCTGGAAAAAAACAAACCACTGAAAGATAACTATAGTAAGTTGACTAGCGAACCCCCAAAAGATCTGTGCATGGCCTAATACCCTGAACCTGTAATGTGGCCTTATTTGGGAAGAGGCCCTTTGCAAATACACATAAGGATCTCGAGAATGGGATCATCCTGGACTCATGCTGGGTCCTAAATCCAACAGCAGATGTCCTTATAAGAAAAAGGCAGAAGAAGATCTGAGACACACAGTCAAGGAGACCGAGGGAGAAGGCGGCCATGGTAGAGGTAGGGATTGAAATAAGGCAGCCCCAAGCCAATGAATGCCTAGAGCGAACAGAAGCTGCAAGCAGCTGGGAAGGATTCTCCCCTGGAGATGTCAGAGGGAACATAGTCCTGCAGACACCTTGCTTTTGGACTTCTTAACGACTGTGAGGGAAAAAACTTCTCTTGATTTAAGCCACCAGCTTTGCAGTAATTTGTTGCGACAGCCCTAGGAAACCAATACAATAACCACATTTTGTAAGCTAGGAATGGAAATGGATTCTCTGAAGCCAGGAAGACAGTAGAAACCCTCAAACAGACCAAGATAAGATGTTAGTCTCTCTTCAAATGCCACAACAGTCCAGAGATAACAGAAAGCATGAGCAAATTCCAATGGCAACATGTTTGCTCCTGGTAAAATTCTACAAGGGATGGGGCAGTTTCCTAACAAACCATGTACCGTACACATGCTATAGGTGAAAAGAGAACAAGAACCAGTCATGGGGTCAACTTAGATGTTAGATCGTGTGCCAACCTTTCCGAGCTTGAGCTTCATTTTAGGGGATGCTGCCTTTTGGCCCTAGAAGTTCATTGAGGTTTGCTGCGCCAGAGAAGTTATCATTGCCAAAGAAAGCCACCATACCTATTAGTCACCCAGAGATTGGCAGCAGATCTAACCTCCCCAAAGAGGAGATTATCTATTTCTTCCTTCCATTTATTTTTTTAAATTATCAAATAGCTGCACGCTTGTCCAGAGCAGCAAATTAATATTTTTTTCCCCTTAGACTGCAATTGTAGTTACGGAAATTACAGTAGCCATAGACAAATTAACAACAGTTCCCACACAACATTCTAATTATCTATAGGACCAGAGCTTCCTCTAGGTTAAAAGCTTCAGTCCCAACACAGAGAAGAGCATGAATTTCTTTCTGAGAAACAACAATTTGTATTATCTTGAGAAGGCAGTGGGGTGGGAGCGACATGCCTAATCTGCAAAGGAATCTTGAAACCTTGCTTCCTCCATCCCTCCGCTCCCTGCCCCAGCAACACAAAGCATCTGGGAAAAAGGTTCCTACTTGAAACAAGAAAAGATAAAGTACCAAGCACATTTAACTTTACATCCAACAAATGTGAAGAGATTTCATGCCAAACAACCTCCTCCTTTTTACTTACAGAGCCTAGCAGTTTTCAGGAAATGCTATAGCCTGAACTTCAAAGGCATTAAAAGATAGATGCGGCATGGAGGGAATTAGACATGAAATTTCCTTTATTATGAGCAACAAAAGCCATAGGTCTAATCCCCAGTGTGATACAAGCTTTAGCTGATCAGGGTTACACTAAGTCATTCTGAGGCAGCTAACAGCTAATATGCCTGCTTTTAATTTCTTTCTGTCTCCTCCTTCTCCTTGTCTCCATTCGCATATGCACATTCCATAGCAATAAGGGGACTTTTGCAATACCACTAAGGGAAAGAGAATTCTCTTTGATCAGTCCATTTCCAGAACTGCATTCCCATAACCTCGAATTCTGTCAGGTCTTTTATGACATGGGATGATACTTGATGCATCAAATTATACTTCACCACTCTCATAAGTAGAATACGCTAAGCAATTCTGAAACCTAGAAAGAAAGCTTCTTCCTGAAGAATAAATATATCCTTAAAGGAGCCTTTTTAATGTTTAGATTTTTCATTAAATTATTACAGATTTATTCATAAAACAAATTGTTGAACAATTGCAGAGAATTTTATGGAGGGGCTGTGCACTTCCTCTACACCCCAAATGCTAGTGTATAGTGTGTGTGCGTGTATATACATATATATATATATATATATACTTCATATATATGAAGTTGGGGAAATTGAACAAAATACTGCTAGCTTCACCAAAAATAAAGTCCTTGTGTGCAATGAGAAAGGCAGACAGCAGAAAGTGCTTAGTTGCTAAAAACAAATGAAATTTCTAAAATCTACCCCAGCAACTTAAAGTAGAGAATTTTTTTCATTGCAGTAATTTTTATAGAACCATCACGTATTCTGGCTCTGAAAGAACCACATTTGTTGTTCCTAAATGCCGCAAGAAATATGTGGTCTCTCTAACTGATTTACATTTGCTGGCATTTCTTTCTACTTTGCAGGGTCAGGTAAATGGGGAGAGAGGACATGTTCTCTGATGAAAACATCTTGGCCAAAAAAAAAAAAAAAAAAAAGGAAAACAAAAGCACATTTATTTTAACCTCCAGTGTGTAATGGTGGGGTTAACTCACTGAGATTCCCACCCATTTCCTAATTTCTCTGTGGGAGTTTTACCTAACAAACCCTCTTCTCTTCTCTGAGTCCTATGCAGCAGGACAGAGAAGGAAGACACATGCAGGCAGCAGAGTATTCTTTGAGAATTTTATGCCTGCAGTAAAGAGATTTTTCATAGAGAGCATGATCAAAGAAAAGTATATGTTTACGCAATGAATTATTAGAACTGGTCACTTACTGAATGCTGAGTCTGACCAAGGAAGCTGTAAGTTCCACTTGCATGAGTTCTCTGAGCAGTTTCCTGGAGAATAAAAGAGGGGAAGAGGTTAGTTTTGATACGAAGGTATTTTTGAATTTTGGCCACATCGTTTTTCTCACGTTAATATCTGGTTGACATCTAAAATGTTTTTTTACTGTATTATGCATATAACAATGATGGCATTGAAAACGATGAAGTAGGAGTCATCTCCAGCTGATGACTAATCAGTTTTCTAATACAGAAGAATCGATACTTATGTATAGATCTGACAGACTTACTTGGTCCCCTATACCCAAGAGGGTTGACACTGACCTGTCCTTCTCTGGGGAGAAATCTAAGCAGCAGAGATGGGACTGAGTAGCAGAGTTCTAGAACCCTGATCCAGTACTTTCTTAATTATTCTCAGACTCCATACAATTCACCCATTTCAGAGCTTAATTATAAATAGTATCTGCATAATTTTTACTTCACATTTGATTCATCCACTGGTGCTGATAAATTAGAACACTGGAGAGCATCAAGTCATTCCAAAATATTGGAAGAAGAGGAAGACTTCTGTTTGGAAAAGCCTGGGGGTACGCATGGCTGTGAAGTGGTGGGGATGATGGCAGTGCTAGCCCGTCAATCTATCTCTCCATCCATGCATCCATCCATATTTTCTATCAATGACAGCACTACCAATTACCTCTGTGACCAGACATGCTACTAACTTTTCTGTGTCTCAGTTTCCACATCTGTAAAATGGGAATAAACATAGTACCAAACTCAAAGGATTTGTAAGTATTAAAAAATAATAGTTGTGAAGCACTTGGCATTGGGTCTTACACAAGGCAGTCAGTATTGTTTAAGAGTTTGCTATTACTATTAAGCCTCTTGTTCACATCAGGCACTGTCCTCTTGGTACATACAGTCCAAAGAGGAAGGCATAACTTGGTCAGAATGTCAGTGAAGGCTTCTGCAAGGATGTGGCAATGGAGCTGGAATCTTACAGGTGAGAAGAATGTAACCAAGTGAAGTGGAAGAACATGGGTTAGGAGAGAGAATAGGACAGAGAATAAAGGCAGGAAATGAACAACTACATTACTACTTTTGATAAATTCATGCCTCAACGAATTTCAGTCAGTTCAAGCTGGAGGAGAATCACAGTCCAAATAATAGGATAATAATAATAACAGCAACCACAATAGTAGTGTTATTGAACCCTTAGTATACACCAAGCTCTGTATTAAAATCTGTATGCATCTTCTAATTTAAGATAGTGATAGCCACTAGAGTCAGGTTCCATCATCTCAACACCCATCCCTCTTCCTCTCCAGTCACTTCTTCCTCTCACTAAGCACTCACACACACAAGATCCAGCTAAATCAAACTATTTAAAAGACACAAGGAACTCTTCAGCTCTGCCTTTTGATCATATCCTTCTCTCTTCTTGAGCTGCCATTCCACCTGGCCAAAATTTGAACTCATTGGTCAAGGTCAGCTCAAGTGTTACCTCCTCTTTGTAGCTGTCATGGCCCTTCCAGCTGGACTGAATTTTTTTCCGGGGGCCCAGTGACCTGTCATCCAGCCTTCTATCAAAACAAGAATTGTACATCTTTGCTAACCCTTTGTCGATGTGGCTTGCCCTGGGCACTCCAGGAGAGCAAGGGCAATGTTTTATTCCAACCTGTAGACTTATCACTAGGCACGATGCCCAGCCACTTAGCAGCTGCCCCCTTCACTGGACAACATAAGAGGCAATTCCTTGCCCAAAGTGCTGTAGCACCAAGGAAGGGCCTTGAACTGCATTCTGGAAAGAGGTTTCCTCTGACCAATAGGGTTTTCTTTGTTATTTCCACATGCAGTACCTACATAACAACAGTAAGTTGATGTCTACATCAGCTTTCTGCCCACACCTTTATATCTGCTTCTAATCTAACCTGTAGTAGAAATGAATTTTGTAACTTCCCCTTTATACTAAAAAGATTGGGCCAAATCCTTTAGGTGGAACATTTTATAAAAACAAAGGCTGAGAACCATTGTTATAAGTTGTGAATGGAAATGGTCATTAGCAATGGCACCAGCGAGCAAGGAAAACCTAAGACGTCTCTATAGTTCCAGAGGAGTGATGCTGGGATTTTGGTTTTTTGTTTGTTTGTATTCTTTTTAAAGTAAGATTGTCTTGAGTTTGCAATTACTCTTGTAAACTGCTAAACAAGCAATTTGTGACCAGGGAGAATCTCAGGCCCCAGTGGCACTCAGTGAAATTTTTATTATACCGAAACTATGTTGGAACTAAAGAGCTACAACCTGAAAAGATATGAGAACAAAGTCAGGCAGCGGGGAGGTGGATGCATGCTTGGCACATTAGTGGCCTTCACCCCTGCACTCCATCCGAATGGATACACAAAATAGTGAACTAATGACTTCCCCAACACAAGCTGATGATTTCTGCACATCCAGGATGTTGTTTAAGCCTCTAATTTTGACTCTCTTAACAGGGTTGGTGGATGCAACATTTCTGCTTCCATAGACTCTGCTTTAAATTCATGAATTTTCCCACATGGATGACCATAACAGGCTTCTAAGATCATCACAAGTTCCGAGTTTTGCACAACTCATCCCTCCAGAGAACAGGAGCAATCTACAAGATGCAGAGATACCCATGCTACCTGATTGTCTAAGATCTGGATCAATGACCTCTCATCTCACTCAGGGAAAGACCATACTCTGTGCCACAGCCTACACAGCCCTGCGCAGTAGGCTCCTGGCCATTGCTTCAGCCTCATTGAGTTACGTTATAAGCTATTTTATTTGTTGAACTGTGTCCACAAAAAGCCATGTTTAAGTCCTAACCCCTCTCCCATGAAGGTGACCTCTTTTGGAAATAAGGTCTTTGAAGATGTTATTAACTAAAATGAGGCCATACTGGATTAGGGTGGGCTCTAGTTCAAAATGACTGATGGTCTTATAAGAAGGGGAGAACTGGACTCAGACCCTAGGATAAGACCATGTGATGACTGAGGCAGCTACTGAAGCCCAAGGGTTGCTGGCAACCCACCAGAGGCTAGGAAGAGGCAAGGAAGGATTTCCCCCCTAGATTTGAGACTTCTAACCTTAGAAATGTTGCACAATGGGTGTCTGTGGTTTTAAGCCATGCAGTTTATTGTGCTTTATTATACCATCCCTAGAAAACTAAGACAACACCTCAACACACCCCAGCCTTGAATCCTTCTGCGCTAAACCCACAGACTGTCTAGCTTGGGATCATACTTTAACCTCCACCTGCTGCAGGGAGTTGTACACACTGTGCTTTTGACCTGAGCTGTTCTTAACACCTACTTAGCTCACACTCATCGTTACTCCCTTATGAAATCTTCTTGCTGCATGATCTGAAGAGCTGGGTACCTTTAGTTATTGTAGCTCTAATTTTACGTTTAATAAAAAAACTATTTGATTAAGGTTTACCTGTCTCACCACCATGTTAGCTCCATGAGGTCTGTTTCCTCACCACTGCAACTCCAGCTCTGATCACAGTGTCTTGGATATGGAAGGTGTTCAATATATATTTGACGAAGGGAGGAAGGGCGGTCTTGCTCACCCTGTTACTAACTGTAGATCCATTTTGGCTGAGGACTAAGCTTCTCTAAGCATTGTTATTATCACCACCACCACCACTTCCTCCTGGTGTGGCCCCAGAAATTATGCCTGAAGTACATGGTCCTGACTCCATTGTTAAGGCTTGTGTAGAGCTAGAATGAAACCTCATCTGACATAGGCTTGATCTCCTCCCAGAAAATTTGAAGATACTCTTTAGTTTCTGCTCCTGCCTAGAAGAGAGAACCCAGTGATTGCAGAGCTCTGTTCTCTGCCACTTGTGCAGAGGGGAGCCGGAGAAGGCAGACTTCAGAGCAGGACAATTAGAGAAGAGAGTGGGGAGGTAATGGGCTAGGGTTTGGGGATGGAGGTGGGGGACCACCTTGCTGCTGCCTTATTACTTAGCATTTCAAGGTGCTGGTCGCTCGTGGATCTGTCCATACCTCCTGCCTATCAATGCTGAGATTCACTTCTGTGCTATGAAATAAATCTTTCATTTTTTAGCATGTTCAAGTGGGTTTCTGTTGCTTGCAAACAATAGAGTCCCATAGAGGACACTGCTCTCTAAGGGTACACCTCAGGCAGCAAAGGAGATTCTCTGCCCAAATTATATGCCCTTGAACAAGTGCCGGCTTGACCACATGAGTCTCTGAGATTGGGCACAGGTCCTCCCTCTCCCCAACCGCCCTCCCCCCTCCCTCCAGCAGAGCTTCACAGGGGCCCCTGACCTTATCCCATTGTCTACAATTTAACTGTTCTTGGAAGGGGCCTGAAGCCATATCAGCAGCCTGCACACAGAAACATGGCTACTTCTATATAGGGCTTCATATGATGTGCAATTTGGTGATAGCAGAGCAGGGAGAGGCTAGTGCAGATGGCACCCGGGATGGAAGGCGGCGAGGGAGCCAGGATAAAGAGGGCACTGGGTCTTCTGCAGCCTAGGTGCAGAATTCCCTTCTGCCCAAGGGAATTCGGGGACTCCCAGCCATACAACACAAGAAGGCTGTCCTTCAGCCACTAGGAAACCACTGGGAAGATCCAGTGTGGACTTGAATTCACTGCCAGACCTAAGCACTCTGAGCTCTAAGCTCCAAACCAAAATGCAACAGTCCTAGAAATGTGTGGCTTATTTTCGAAGGAGAAGCATGGGATAAAGCTCCACTGCCACCAGGATCATGCTACAGCAGCAGGTGAGGCCAGAGCAGCATGGGAGGTCCTTTGACTCCAGAAGTGATTTCTCATGTAATAGGCATTGTCTTTTCTTGCACCCACCCTATCCCCTCATCAGACCCTTGGCCTTTTTGTTGAATATTTCCAAAATAGAGATTACTTTCCCCCTTATACTCATTTTAGTGTCTGAAGCTGAACGAGTAAAAGACCCAAGAACCAATAGTTTTAAACCAAAACTGACTGCTCTGTGGTTTTTTAACGACACCACGCCTTTGCACCGACTGCCTCCTCTGCCTAGGAGTCTCTTCCTTGTCATCTGCCTGGTAAATTGGACCCATCTCATAGCTTAAGCCTGGCCTCCTGGGGGACCCTTGTCAACTCCCACAAGTACAGTGAAGAGTTCCTCTGCCCAGCTCTTAACAATCTTCTTAGTATCTCTGAGGACTCACTACTTGTAGAGGCTCATTGGATCATTAGCACTTTGAAAGTCCCAGGCTGTGCCTTATCTCGTTCATGAGTGATGACAGCATAGGGTACAGATGTAGACCTTGGTGCGAAATCTATTCTCTCATTCTTTCAGCTAGGTCACTTCGGGCAAGCTGCTCGACCTGTCTAAGTCTCAGTTTCCTTCTCTATAGAATGGGCATAACCCTCTTGAGAGGGTTGCTGTGAGTATGAGATAATTACCTGGCAAGCAGTAGGTGCCTAATAAATGTTTATCAATTCATCAAGCCAAACCACCAAGCGTTATGCCTGTTTAATCCTTCCAGACCTTCCAGTAAAGAAAGATTTAAGTTCTGTGCAAAAATTTGCCAGCGAGGTAAGTTTACAGTCTGTGCCAGCCTAGCCCAAACATAGCAGCAGCACCTGGCACATAGTAGGTGCTCATTAAAGATTTCTGAAAATAATAAACCAAAGGATCTCCTCTTTTACTGATGAAATACAATTGTAGCAGCTACTCCCAAGGCTCATATTTAACTGGTCATACTGTTCAAATGTAATAAACATCAGTCTGCCTGGCACATTTAATTTGGTTGTACTTCCTCATTCAAAAAGGGCTCAGGTTCAGTATTGTGACTGTACCATGGAAGAATTCCTCGCAATCCCCCTCCCTAGGGAAACCAAAGCCCCAGGGACCTCCGGGAGACTAATGATATAAACCCCCACACACACCCCTGTGAGGCTTATTGTTGGTGTGTTTAATTTCCTGTCTTGGCCTTATAGGAGATTTCTAATGTTTGGACTGTAGGGTATGTTCTGATTAAAAATAATCCTCCCAATTATGGTCTGGCATGAGCCTCCTGTCACATGTACTCTGCCACTGGCCTCGGCGTCTCTGTCAGCAATAATTGTGTCTGCAGTACCTAACCGTAAATGAAAACCCAAGGGGCAAGTTTGGGTCCCTGGATCCTGGGCTGTGCCGGATCTTTTAATTTGCACTGTCTGTCAAAAGGATGCGGCTTTGTGTGCTCAAAAGAAATCCTCAGACTCTCAGATTCAAGGCCAGAGAGAGCACAGGTACAGCAGACTTCTCTGAGAAATTGTATTTGAACCCACTAGAGATAACAGGGTGAGTGTAAGGTGATGAGGCTCTTTTTTTAGATTTTTACTCCAAACTTTAGCTAGAACCAGTATGAAAAGGAAGCTGAACTCCAGGGAAATTTCAAGGTGTATTTACATTATTTTTCCATCCAAGTACATAAGACAGGACACTGAATTCAAAGTGCACGATGAGAGCTCTGAAAGGAAAGATACACATGAGACCTGATTATTTCAGTCTCTTTAAAATTAAAACTTTCTGGATGTGGAGTAAGAGGAAAGAAGTAGATGCCTTTTCCCTGAGAAATATCATCAGGCTGTTTCCGTACAATCAGGGAGGGTTCTCCCAAATGCTGGACCTAGATAAGGTGCTAGAAACATACTGTTGAATCCAAAAAAGGATCACTTGGAAGTCATTACTAACAACGTTCTGTTTTAGGGCAGCAAAGTGGAAGACTAACTGGGACAGGCCTCTACACCCTTCTTCTCTTTTAAATAACTGTGCCTACACAGGAATGAAGATTTTTGGTTCTACTCATAATCACACTGTTTCTCCCTACAAGAGGGAGACGGTCAGACCTTAACCTGGGAAACTCAATCTAGAGGTGGAGGTGGGCTATAGGACCCTTGCTGAGGAATGGATCATTGGGACAAGAAGAGACTGTGCCAGGAAGCCACAGACAATGGATTGAAGTTAATGGCCCTGGTTTAGACTCAGGGCCAAAGGTACCCTCTGAGGGCAGATGTGGTAGACAAGGAGAAAGGCCAGCAGATAAAGTCCATCGGCATAACGGGGAGGAGAATGTAGGCCATGCAAGGAGAAGCAGAACAGAGCTGTCCACCAGATCAAAGGGAAAAGAGAAGGCAGAACCCCTCACTCTGTCCCATACAGGAGCGTTGGTTGGTCCACAACAGGAACATCCTGCATCTTCCCAAGAAAGCCCTCCTATGGTGGAGCCTAGCTTCAGTAGGCTTCTGTTCCCTACAGCCTATGGTTTGCTGGCTAAGTTATCCAGGTAAAACCCATTCTGGGCCATAGTAGGTAGGTTGCCAAGCTAAGGCAACTGTGCCAGTGAAGCTTCCCATGTAGACCAAGGATTGGCAAAGGACAGCAGGTGGGTCAAATCCAACACACAACCTGTTTTAGTAAATAAAGTTTTATTAGAACACAGCCACATCCATTTGTTTATGTATTATTTATGTTATGTATTACCTACAACTGCTTTTGCACTAAAAATGACAGAATTGTGTAGCTGGCCCATGAAGCCAAAAATATTTACTATTATGTTCTTTACTGAAAAAGTTTGTCTACCCTAAAACAGAGGTATATGTAGAGTCACAATACTGGTTTGCAAAGGTTTAAATAAATATTAATAATTATCATCATCAATATTATCACCTGATACTTAATAGCCCCTCTAAGCATCACAACATTCATCAGTTACCTTTTACTGATGCTAAACCAAGGGTTTAAGAATTTGAAAGGACTCGCTCCAGATTGTACCACTAGTAATCAACAAAACTAGGATCTAAATGCAGTTCCGCATGACTCTAACACTCTACTTTTAACCAGTATTTATTGTGCCTCTCATCTTTATTGTTGTTCTGTTTGTTCATTTGTTTTAAATGGAAACATTGACTACTTTGGCTTTTTGGTGGGACCCTGGGGCTCATTTCTAGCAGGAATAAAGAAAGTGCAATCAACCACTTCACAAAACAGGTTCCTCAAAATGTTTCCCTCTACCAAACCCACTACTAACCCAGAGAACTCCATATTTCCACTGTTAAAAAGGGGCAGTTTACTGTGACCTATGGTGTTTTCTTAGCAGGAGGGTCCAAGGGGCAGGACAAAGTAAACCAGATAAAGGGTATTTAATTCCAGCAGACAGATTCCTAGATTGAACACAAAAGACTGGACAAAAAGAAAAGGAGCTGCTGGCTAATTGTTTGCAGAGAATTATTTAGAAAATGAAAATATTCCCTCTGCAGCAGAAAAAGCCAGTGGGTTCCTTCCAACCTGAGGAATGAGGCTTTTCAGCAAGTTTTCAGAACACTGAATTTGCTTGGCTCCATCTAAAGCTGGTCTAGTACAACGCAGTGTGAAGGAGACCAAGGCATTTTGTCCATGTAGAAGCCATCAAATGTCTCACATAAAAAACTCAGGATAGAGCAGGACAATCAGACTCTGCAGAGTGGTGATGCTGAAAGCCCTATTACCTCTAAAGCAAGGAAAGTGTATCAGAGAGGACTTGGCCACACCCACCAGGCTCCAGGCTCCACGAGCAGAAGCTTGAAGAGAAAGGAGACCCTCTGTGTGGTTTCTACAGGCCATTCAAATCTCAGCTCAAATACTGCTTCCTTTGCAAAGCTGCCTTTGACCCTGTCTCTGCAGCAAAGTTAGGAAAGGCTTTGGTGCCAGTTCCTGTATCTCTGTTATAACTATATGCAGAAACATCACCATTTGATCGGTGTCCTGCGGGACTGAGAGCTCCACGAGGGCCAAGTCTCAAGTGGTCTCTCAACCATCTCAACTGAGGCCCATGGGGTCATCACTACCTCTCCCTATGGAAAGCTCTTTCTTTAGCCCACTCCCTTCCCTATCCTATGTCCAGCTTCTCATGGTTCAGTCAGAGAATAGGTCAAAACATTCAAAGGGATGAGTGTGTGTATGAAGGAAGAGCTTTGACCCTGGAGGGGCTGGGGCATACCAACCTGATACAAAATCTAGCTCCAGCACTTACTAGCTGTGTGACCTTGGACCAGTTATTTTACATCTCTGGGCCTCAATTCTTTCATGTATAAAGTAGAAATGAAACACACTCTTTCAATTAAATGAGATAACACAAGAAAATGGCATAGAGTACTGATGTATCAGGTTCTCAGAAAGCTATAACTGCTCATTAATTAATTATCTCAGATACATACATTTGTGAGTATATGTGAAAAGATTATAAAGACAATAGCAATGGCAATAGCAGAACAATGATAAATATCTAATATTTACTCTGTGCTATACACAGTAATAAACAACATGCATGTAGCTTTGCACTGAATTTGACTTGCATCCAATGCTGTGGGTAATGTTATGTGCAGATATCAGATGAAACATGAAGTTTTGAGAGGTTAGGTATTTGTGCATGATCCCACTGAGAAGCCAGACTTTGAAACCTGATATTAACAGCAAATGTGCTACATTTGCTTTCAAAGAGAATGGTCCTATTCCAGGTATTCAATTCATGACTGTGACTGTCCAAAAAGGGACCTGGTACCACCACCACCTAAAATAGGCATGCTTTTACAGGACATGGCACTGACACCTGCCATGAAGCCATGATCAGTTCATACATGCAGGAAGCTGCTGCACAGGGAATCATCCCTTCCTGACCAGTTCATATTTGTTCTTTTTCATCAGCTGACTAGTCTAGTTCATCCTTGCCTTTAGTGAGAGAGGCTGTACAGGTATGAGCAACAGGCTTACAAAGAGAGGGCTCTCGGACATAGTAATTCTAAGCGACCATCTCCTCTTTGACCGACTGGCCTTTCCCTAAACTTCCAATTCCCCACCCCACAGACCTATGGTCCCAGCGGGAAGATACTCCTGGGGGAGACTGGAGATTTTAATTGCCCTCCTTCCATGCAACCAGGCAGGTTGGAACTAAACCAACCAGTTTCACTGGTGTGCAAAGGAGATGGAATATAGTAATCAGAAAGCCTGCAAAAGGCTGAGATACAGACAGATTTATAGAGCTGGGATACAAAGCACATCATTGGGAATGCATGACATTTTTGTTCATTAATCATCTTTTACTTTGAATCTATTTCTCAATGAAAAGTAGCTTTCCGTTTCTATTACCAAGATTAATGTGTCAACAAGGCACAAAAGCATAAACTAGACAGTAGTGGAAAAGGAAAAGAAAGGCCAAAAAAAAAAAAAAAGCAGAAGAAGGAAAGAAAGAAAAAAAACCTCAGTATATAGTGTGATATATTTTCTCAGATTACTGCTTTATTTACACCACTGAGAACACTTTACTTTCAGGCTTCATAATTCACTGCTCTATAAAGAAAAAGAAACCAGCTACCAGCCACCTGCTTCACCATGGACAAAGAAAATATACCATAAAGAAAATCCAACCTCCACCCTGTGGGTCTCAATTTTAAAAAATTCTATTTAATATATGTTGGACTCCAGAGCACCTTATTACATTATTTAATTCAGAACAGGGAAGATGTTTCAGAATAAAAATGGCACTAAAGTGATAGGAACTAAGTGATGAAATGTGGACATCATATTTTCTCCAGGGAGATAATCAGCTTATCAGAATTCATTTCAACCTATGCAAGGTCTCACAACTACACTGAAAATTCAACTGGTCTCATCATCTCAAGAATGTAATCTCAAGGAAACAGTAAAACTATCAAGGCAAGCTTGGTGCAGTGATCTTTATGTATAAGATGGTAAGCATCAGATCTCAACACAAGCACCGGGGCACGCTCTGTTTCTAAGTAAAGGGGAAACCTCTACATAAAATATATGAAGTATCTTTGCTGAAAATACCTTTCTTTTTCTTATTCACTGAGGGTGCTTTTCGAAGATGCATTGCTCCATCTTTGCAACTAAACATTCCACCCAAATTTGGGGGCCTGAAAATAAAAGGCTCTACAAAAACATTTTCCTAAATTAATCACTAAGGAAGTTTGGGTTTTAGTCTCATTCCGGCCACTAACCAGCTGTTCGACCTTGATTAGGTTATTAAACTCTCTCTGGGCCTCAGTTTCTCCGACTGCACAAGCAGGAAGTAGGGCTTTCTTGTTTTGACATGTGATTTTCTTTTAATCGCTCCATGGTTTCTCAGGAATCAGATTCACTCAGAACCTCATAAGAAGAAAAATCAAGAGCAGCAACAAGATAGCTCAAGAATGCCTGTAAGTCTCAAAAGAAGTCAATATCTTAAAAGGATATACCATATATATCTCAGTATAAACTGTCCCTCACAAAATGATAAATTAAAAAAACTATATACTGAAAGCCCATCTAGTCAGGAGGGAATACCTAATTTTAAAAGGAGTGCCATGGATTTCAGAAGATAAAAGGAAATTCCCTATAGGCAATCTCATGCTCAGCAAGGAACAACCAGGCCATTTGGAACAGTGATCCAGAAAAACAAAGACAAAGAAACGAAGGAAAAACAGCTCGGCAGAAAAGTGGATCAATACAGCTCGCCACGTCTCCTTCCACGTGGGAGAGTGGAAAGTCATAAAACAAGACTGAAGTCATAAAAAGGTTGGTCAGTGCTCAGAGGGTCACAGCAGGAAACCATCAAAAGCTACCGGTGCAATGTGAACTTCATCCAAATCTGTTTGGGATAATATTTTCTTTACAGCCTGATTTTACATAAGAAATGAACACCGTGGATACAGCCACAGGGAAATTAGTCAGTAATGTGCAATGGTAAGAATCTGAGAAAGAAATCATTCAAAGCACAGGTTCTGATTTTTCTCTAAGCTTGACATTGGGACATTTACTGAACTTTCTGAACATTCAGTCCCCCGATTTTTCAGCCTCTTCCTCTGACAGACGGTTAGTAGAATCTACATCAAAGGGCTATGTGCTGAGTACATGAAATAAAGTATGTGAAATGCTTAGGACAAAGTTTGCACATACTCTTTGCTAAATGTTAGCAACTCTTATTATGTGAAGCCTCCCATTTTTGGGTTCAAATGGAGTAGGAGCAGAAAACTGGTGTTTATAGAGCACCTAAGTTCCAGCCACTCTCTTGAAATTTCTCTAGAAATTACTTCATTGAATCATCTTCACAATATAATGTGAAATGTACTTGTACTCACATCTCAGGGAACTAGTTCTTGTAACATGCCAAATTACCCTAAAATGCTTCAAACTTCCACATATTCAGAAAAAGTACCATATTAATAAATATCATTTACTTTTCCATACCATTTTTGAAAACTAGTCCTTAATTCTAATCATGCAAAATCCTAGCCATGGAACAGGAAGGAACATTAAAAAAAAAAAAAAAACAATAACAAAAAACCCTCTATATCCTTCAGGATACACGCGTAGAACCTCTGAATTATCCCCATGGATTTAGAGTCTGAGTGTGCATAATTTCAGATCTGAAATATAGAGGGATCTTAAATAAGCCTACAGAATAAATTAAAGAAGTTAAAAGAAAAAACTAAACCTAAAAACTTCTACATTCCACAATTTTCATGGTTCTATTTCTAATCCTCAAGGACTTTTTTCAAGGACAATTTAGAGAAAGTGAATTTTCTTTAAAGGAACAGAATGTAAGTTGCTTTAGTTCATTTTAATTTGTACATCTGCTCATTCATTCATTCAGCATTTTCTGGGCTCTCACTTTATTAAATATAGCAAAGTATGGAGTTAGGTACAGTTGTGATTTCAGAGATGAATGGGGCGTTCCATTTTTCAAATGAGCTCACATTGATATTAGCTAATATAAGGCACTGGAAAATCAGGTTCTGAACAAAGAAACAGAACGGCAGTGAACTCGGACTTGGAGGGGTGGGATGGGGGAGGGAGCAAGATGATTCATGGCAAATAATTAGATTTCGTCTCTTCAACCATCAGATTAGGGGAGGTGAAGTATTGGAAAAATTGCTGCTGAATGAGCGGGCTTGGGTAAACAGGTGGAACCACGAAACCCAATGGCAAACTAGGGAGTCAGGAGTAATCTTCTGGGGCTACAGCGTGTGAAGGATGATAAAAAAGGACGGAAGGATGAGACCAGATGGAGAAGGCTTCACGGGTCCTACCTTACAGCTGATTTATGCAGCATTTGCTATGTGCGAGGGACTCTGCCTAAAGCTTTGCACAGTTTACCTCTCTGCGTCTCTCTAATGACTACGAAGCAGGTATTTTCAACATCAGGGCTTTTTTTTTGTCTTTATTAGTAAAGTCGTGGATTTACAGAACAATCATGCATAAAATACAAGATTCCCGTATATCACCCTATTCTTAACACCTCGCAGTGCTGTGGAACTGCACTGAACTGTGTTGACGATAGTATAAGTTTATAACTGCAGTATTAATTACAGTCTATAATTAAACTTGGGGTTCACCATGTAGTATAGTTCCATGGATTTTATTTGTTAATTCTTTATTCTGTTACCACATATAAAATATAAAATTTCCCCTTTTAATCACATTCAGATATATAATTCAGAACTGTTAATTACATTGACAATTTTATGCTACCAGCACCACTATCGCCAAAATATTTCCATCATCCCAAATATGAACCCTGTACATTTTACGCCTGAACTTCCCATTTCCTATCCCCACCCTGTCCCCAGGTAAGCTGTACTCTAGATTCTGACTCTATGAGCTGGCTTACTCTAATTATTCCACATCAGTGAGATCATACAATATTTGTCCTTTTGTGTGTGGTTTATGTCATTCAACATGATGTCTTCTCAGTGCCAGTTTTACAACTGAGGAAACTGAGTTCAGAAAGCCTGTTTGCCTAAAGCCATCTGGGGACAAACAGGTGGTACCATGATCTCAACCGACACCTGCTAGACCCCAAAGTCCATGCTCTATGAATGCACTATAAATAAATGAATTTAGGCTTCTGTTGGTAGTCACCTAGATCCATGAAGGATGTCTGAATAAAGAAATGATAGAATCTGGCTGGTATTTTAGGAGAATTACCAGCACAGGTTGGAAAACAGACTGTAGGTGAGAGAGATGGTAATGGACGCTTGGGAAGCTTTTATAAAAATGTGTCTCCAAAGCAAATTTATCTGATTCCTTATTTGTGTTTCACCTTTTGCTGGCTTTATGACTTTGGCCAAGTACTCAATCTCTCTGAGCCACAATTTTTGCATGGGAATCTTAGTGATACTACTCATCTCAATAGGGTTATTTTGAGATTAAATGAAACAATGTATTTAAAGTATTTAAATCTGTCTGGATAATTGCAGCCACTTAATGTTATTTATTTTATCATAGTTAAAGGAAGATGCACTGAAGAACAATAGAAAAAATGAATCAGCACTTTCAGATGGGTCTTATGCTCTAGACTTTTGGATTTTCTTCTTGTTGTTAACATTCAGACTGCATCCCTCCTTTTTAAAGTTACCATCACCTACACCATAGACCAGAGTTGCTTTCCTTGTAAGTCAGACTGTGACTTGAGAGGGCAGATGCTCTTTGCCTGGGACACAGTGAAAGCCACAACAGGTTAGCATGGGGAAGAGGTAAGGTCCATTTTTCTTCTCTTCACTATTAACAACTTCTTGGTATGCCCTAACTGTGTTTCTATTTGGGCTCATAAGTTCCAAATTACTATGCAGGGTATGCCAGGTCATCCATGGACCAAAACAGATTGTAATTCCAAATTTTCCCATTAACACATAAGAAGAGATGTGGCACTTATAAGTAGGGGATTGTATTTGCATCCAACAAATACATGAACTTACCATGATTGGTTTCATTTCAAAAGCTAACCTTTGGAAACACTCTCTTGAGATGGCTTGTCATTCTCAAACCCTGCTTGGTATATTAACACTAACAGTATTTTTTACTATTTAATGAGTACTCTTGCTAATCCAGAAGAATGGTCTTGGTGAATCACATGCGTGTACAATGTTAACTGAACCCATTAGGATCTGCTTAGCTAAAGGGTAAGTTCAGACACATTACAGCTGCATTCAACTGAATTTGAAAAGGAATCATCAAGCCTTGCCAGCTGTTATACTCTGATTATTCTGGAAACATAAAAACAAAACAAGAATTTGTCAAATAAATTGACAATTGTTTTCTAAATCTTGGGGATACATCCTTTACCTGGGGCACATACTAATGGGAGGCACCTGGGGACCACGAGGAATCTCTGAGGCATGAGTAGCACAGCTGTGGGTACCGTGTGCTGCTAGACAAGGGTGCAGGTCAAGCACCCTGGGTGCTGTAGAATTAGGCTAACAGACCCTACAGTCATTCTCATTTTACAGAGGAGGAAAATGAAGGTTCAGAGAGGTCACATACAGTGTCCAAGGTCACAGTGATGGTGAGGACACCAGTAAGTAGCAGGACTGGGATTTAAGCCACCATCTGACAGCAGCTCCTTGGGTCTCCGCTCTATGCTCTCTTAATGGTCACCCATCTATGGCCTCAGGGGGTTCTATGTGCTACGCAGTGAGCTAGGTATTCTTATAGTATCACCCCCTATAATCATTACGACAAATCAATAGGTGGGCACAGCCGTTAGGTTCCATTTTCCAGATCAGAAAAAATGAGGCTTCCAGGGGAAAGGTCATTTGCCCAAAGCCTCCTGGCTTCTTAGAGGAAGAGCCAGGATTCTGCTTCCAGAGACAAATATTGTCTTCTTTGAATATTCAGCACTGAACTCAGCACAAACTTGGCACCCAACATTTGATGAGCATGTGAGGGCACCAATGGCTGAATTCACAGATGAAAGCTCTGAGCCAGGTACCTTCAGGACTGTACCCATGGCAGCTAGCAAGGTGCCTAGTACACAGGTGGTGCTCAATAAAGGTGCACTGAAAAAGCAGCCGACTGTATGACTGGGTGGATGAAGCTCCTGGGCGCTGATTCCTCTGCAGCTGGGGTGGGGAGGGGGGCGCTGTTTGCTGATTGTGTCCTAAACCTTTTTATTCCATTCCTGCCCTCGATGATAACCGTTCAGAAATGTGTGAATAGAATGGCTGTGTTACATCTGCTGTCCTGTTGGATTAGCTTGTGGCCCAGGGGACATTATCAGCGCCAAGGATCATAATCCTTCACTCCCTATCTCTTTGCAAACAAAACGCTCCCAGGGTTCTCTGAAGTAACCTTCAGCTTTGCGAACAGCCAGCTCTGAAGGTTTTCCTCCTGAGCTGTGCTCTGTCCCCTCTGCATTTCAGGAAAGAGGCCAGCTGCAGGTAAGGGTACCTTTGGCATCTTTCACTGCATCAGCAATTTCACCCCAGTGATCTGACACGTGAGAAATAAGACCGCTTATCAATAAAGCAAGTGCCCAGCAGCTTTTAGGGCTGCGGAAGGGGCCTGCTGGTAGCTGCAAATCTCTCTCCAGTGCATTTGAGTTTGACACTTAATATTCAAACCCAACTACAGGCTATGTACTCAGAGGATAAAAGTCGGTAATAGCACACAGATCCACCAGGCTGATGCGCTGAGCATACAAACCTCTGGTGTAAAGACTCATTTAAGAGCTTTCTGCCACAAATGGCATTGGACTTTAGAGAGGGAGATGGAGAGAGGAATAGAGAAAAAACATGGTAGTGGTGAAAACAAGTTAAGATTATCACATGCTGATTCTGCTTTAAATTCTCAAGGATTGGTGGTAGAGGCAGGGTTTAGGGAACAAACTAACTAAACAGACATGTATCTTGCTTATCAGCTTGTCTCCTTAAATGACAGGGAATAACTAGAAAAATATAACACAATAGCTCATTCCCGCCATTTGAATTAATTGTGTTGATGTTCTTTATTTTCCCCAGCAGGACTCAAAATAAGAGAAACATTTCAGCGATTACACATCATAACAGAGAGATAACCACAGGGACAATCTGCTATTTATGCACCAGTTGCCAAAACATAATTTTGTAAACATGCATTAACCTAAGAGTGTCCCACCTCCACTGGGACACTGCAGAATCTCAGGGTTTCAGCCTCTGCAGAATCTCAGGGTTTCGCACAATGTTGGTACCCAATAACTGCTGAATGAATTAATTAGTCCACAAGCAAGCACAGTCCTAGTTCTGCCTCTTACATAGAAATTCTGCTCTAAGCCTTGGTATAAAATCAACGACAACAAGCCTGACATCATTGAGGGCACATCCATCTAACCCCCGGATGTGATATTTAAACAACTGCTGCTCAAAACACTTTATGAAGGTTACCAACATTTACCAGTCAGCGTTAAATGCTTACAATTCTGACCATGCTCCTTTGGATAAGGACTGGGTTTCCCCCACCCCTACCCACCTCTATTGCCTCCAGGCCACATCACCACAGGACCCCTGTAAGCATTTGAATTTTTTACCTCCTGTTTACATATTTAGAGAGTAAGGCAAATAGAGTGCCATCATTTCACTCACTGAAGTGCTTTTCCTCTATTCTTAGGGTGAACATCCACACAATCCATCTCACCTTCCCGCCCCCCAGAATTCTCAAACAGTACAAACCCAGCCAGGCACGTTGGACACAGAAGATAATAAAAGGTTGATTCAGATGGAATGCTCAGCTTTTAAGGTAATAGTTCCTTTCCTGCTTTCATCATAATTGTAGGAATACTTCCAAGCAGGGAGAAATCTCATCTTGTACAATGAGCTTTGAAAAACATAGCTGTGATGATATCACTTCCTCGCATAAAACAAGTAAAACAAGACCAAAAAAAGAACAACCTTCTATGGCTCCCCACTACCCACAGAATACTGGGTAAACTCAGCACGTGTCTGAAGAAGTCCCATGCTAGTCCTTCCCTGCCCTTCAGATCTTCTTATCCCATGACCATTTCACACCACCCATTACAATCTAGCTGTCCCATCTTCTGAGCATTCCCACAAGCTCGGCTTTCCTCCTCTGGTCTTTAGGCTTTACACATCTGGTTCCTTTTGACTGGAATCCCATTTCCTGACCCTCTGTATAGGAAAAGCACACTCACGCCCAGGTATCCAGCTCAAGAATCTTTTTCCCTGTAGAGTCCTCCCAGGTGGATCTAGGCTTAACTACCCTTTCTTTCCTTGTATTTCTATGATTTGCATGCATCAGTTAAGATACACGAAGATACAATGTATCTCAGCTATCTTCCAGTTCTCTCTCTTTAGTTATTTCCTTGACACTACTTGTCTCTCTCCAATTCCAGACTGTGAGCTCCTTGAAGGAAGTTGCTTATCCAACTTTGCATCCCACCCACTTGTCCAAGGACCTGGTAGATGTGAAAAGGTATTAAATGAAAGGATTTACAGCAAACATTCAAAGCAGAAAGTGATGGGCACACACGAGAGTACCAGAGGAGTTCAGAAAAGGGAGAGTTTCATTCTTGCTGGGGAAGTGTCGTGGAAGACATGAAGTCTTAGAGACAGTCTAGCAGTAGAACTAGGAGTATATACTTTGAAGTCAGAGTGCCTGGGTTTAAATGCCAGATCCAATATCTCCTAGCTGTGTAATTTGGTGCAAGTTATTAAACCCCGTGGGTCTCACTTTCCCAATATGTAAAGTAGTACTATAAATATTACCTACTATAAGGAGTTATATAACAAATTATTTGCATATGTAAAGCATATAGTAAACGTATATAAATGTTAGCAATTCTTATTTAAGCTGGGCTATGAAGGGTGGGTCAGATGTGGACATGGAGGAGTGGGCATTCCAGGTGGTAGGGATGGCATAAATAGAGTCAAAGAGCAGGGAAATTGTACTTGTTCAAAGGCAATGGTGCTGTCACCTATGGTATTTTAATATGCACACTGGAGAACAAGGTTAAAATAAATGGGATCTGGATCCCAAACTACTCTGAATGCAGTCCAGAACTTTTTGAACTGTGTTTTGTAAGACGTAGAGAACTGAAGTGTTGTTCAGGATGTGGCTTTCAGGATGAACTTTAGTTAACAATTTATTTCAGGCAATTTTTTCTCATACCCAAATCTGGAAAACTATAAATTTAGGAACAAGGATATGTAAAGTCCTAAGAAATGGACAATTCAGTAACTTTTCCCACAGCTCGTTCATTTGAAGGGGAAAAAATTTCTGACTAAAGGAATTTTCTGGTTAAAAAGTAATTACTATTTGAGCCCTCCATCCATCCTACCAATCATTTTGATATTTTTCTTTAAATCTTATCTAAAACTCTACAACACAGCAGGATTTGAAGCTAAGAAGAACACAGACATTCATAGGCTGGTTTTAATGTTTTAATACATCTGTCTGATGTATCTGTTTTCCATTGTATTTAAAAAATTTTTTTTAATAGTGAAGTTATAAGTTTACAGAAAAAATATCATACATTAAAGATAGAGATACATATAATCCCCCTCCATTATTAACACTTTGCATTTGTGGTGGTACATTTTTTAGAATTAATGAAAGAATATTATTATAAGTTGACAAAGGACTTTTGAAGAATTTTAATTTCTTAGTAAGACCTCAAAGCTACTTTCCACTAAAGAAGAATTCATATATAATTAGGCTTGCTTTTTAAAAAATCTATAGAACTGTTTCCTACAACCAGAAACCACTGGCGGTGTTTCTACCAGACTGTTCTCTCTGAGACTTCATCAGGAAAATGCCAATGTATTAACAGCACCTCCCTTAGGTTAACTCTTAAGGACAAAAGCACACCAGAATTAACCAGTAATGGCATAAAGAAAAGATATTCTTTATCCTGTAGAGAACAGAAATGAACATATGTACACACTCCAACATGAAGAGCATAAGGAGGGAAGAAACAAAGTGAATAAGGGAAGACTCAGGAAGGGAAACCATCACCTCCTGCAATCCCTAAAGCCCTCTATGGTTTAATCCTGGCAAGATAATATGTGGCCCTCACTCTAGAAGAATTTAATTCCCTGTATCCTAAGGTGGAAAGAACAAAGTCCTTTGTGAAGGAGGCAGGGCAAGATGGTGGTGTAAGGAGGAATGGAATTTAATTCGTTCTCTAGAGAAGCTAGTAAATACCCAGGAACTGTCTGGAAAAAACTGTTTGGGAGACATCCATAACTGGATACACATCGTACACCAGTGTGGAACGAGTAGAAGAGCCAAGAACACACCACAGAACAGAGGATAAAGGCCCCCAAATCCAGAGGCTGGTGCCCTTCCCCCATTGGCATGGCAGGCTCACCTGAAAACACTTCCATGAGAAAGAAACAGTTTCTGCTGGGAGCAAGGAAGGCAGCCCAGCCAAACTCCAAGTGCAGTTTTAATTAACAAATTCGGACTGCTATATCCAAACACAGATAGGCTGAGAGCAAGTAGGAAAGGAATCCTGAGGTTTCTCACAGCAGACAGAAGGAAGGGCTGGCAAAAAATAAAAATAAAGGTTTTTGGAGTCAGGCCAGCTCAGAACTGGAAAAGGGCTGTGGCCCAAGACACACGGAACTAGGTGCCAACTTCAGCTCTTGAATGGTGAACCTTGGGAGTTTGGGAACCAGCTCTGAAAGGGATTAAAAAAAAATTATTTCCATGTAGCTCATTAGAAAAAGACTCAGGTATTTTCAATTGTCAGGACTGATTCAGGAAAGAGTAGAGTTAAGGTAAGTCTGAGATACAAAGAAGCAAGTCAAGGGAAGGAGACAATTCCCTAAAGGGCATATCTTCCTCAAGAAAAGGGGCGTGGGGATTAAGGTCTACTGCATATGGTGGCCCTCAATCAGATAATTCAGTCCCCAGGGGATAAGCCCACCTTCTACCTCAGCCTCTGTCTCAATCATGTGCTTGATAGCTACAGACTCAGCTTAGAATTAAAAGGTTCACACCACTTTATGCCTTGGAGAAGCTGCAGGCTGAAAAGAACCACCTTCTTGGAAAGATAAGAAAAGCACAGAGTCTAGAGGCTTCACAGGAAAGTCTGCCAACCTGCTGGGTCTCATCCTAGAGAAATGTGATACTAATTTCACCCTCTTCTTCAGACATGGGCCTGTTTCACCTGGGAAAATCTGACTCAAGTCAATGATATCTGGGGAGAACACCCTAAAAAAAGGGTTCCATTTATGCAGAGCAAGAACCAGAAAACAAGAGCTGAAAAATTCTGAACAGTTTAATAGAAACTATACTAGAGGTCTAGAATAAGTTGAACAGAACACAAAAACAAAAACACCAAAAAACAAACAAACAAACAAAAACAGAACAAAGCCAACAAACAAGGAAAACCTAGATTAAAGAGGGAAAATGACCTCCAGAATAAACTAATCGAGGAAATCAGATGCCAAGACACCAACAAAATTTATGCAGCAACACCAGGACAAATGAAGATATGGCCCAGTCAAAGGAACAAACTAACATTTCAAATGTGATGCAGGAGTTGAAGCAACTAATTAACATTCAATCAAATATGCTAAATCAAGTCAAAAATCAAATCAATGAGTTGAGGGAAGATATGGCAAAAACAGATGAAGGATAAAAAGGAGACATTGGGTGACCACAAAGAAGAACCTGAAAAATTGAAAAAACAAATGGGAGAACTTATGGGAATGAAAGAAAAGATGAAAAACACAATGGAGACTTACAACAGCAGATTTGAAGAGGCAGAAGAAAGGATTAGTGAACTCAAGGACAAGATATTTGAAATCCTATCCACAAAGAACAGATAGGGAAAAGAATGGGAAAACATGGGCAGGGTTCAGAGAATTAAATGACAACATAAAGTGCATGAAAAACCATGTTATCAGTGTCCCAGCAGGAGAAAAGAAGGGAAAAGGGGCAGAAAGAATAATGGAAGAAATAATCACAGAATGTATCCCGTCTTTTATGAAAGACATAAAATTACAGATCCAAGAAATGCAGCATACCCCAAACAGAACAGACCTGCATAGATGTACTCCAAGATATTTATTAATCAAATGACAAAGACAAAGAAAGAATTTGAAAGCAACAAGAGAAAAGCAATTCATCACATGCAAGGGGAGCTTGATAAGATTATTTGTGGATTTCTCAGCAGAAACCATGGAGTTGAGAAGGCAGTGGTAAGATATATTTAAGATTCTGAAAGGAAAAGACTGCCAACTAAGAATTCTATACCCAGCAAAACTGTCCCTCAAAAATAAGGAAAAGTTTAAAATATTCTCAGATAAACAGACACTGAGAGAGTCTTTCCTGGTTGTTGCTTGCATACAAACCACTTCCTCAGATCATGATGGGTTGCAGTTGAAAATTAATAACAGGCAGAAGCCTGGAAAATTCACAAATACATGGCAGTTAAACCACCCACCCCTAAACAACCAGTGCATCAAAGAAGAAATTAAGAGAAATCAGTAAATATCTCAAGGCAAATGAAAATGCAACATATCAAAACTTATGGGATGCAACAAAGTTAATGCTGAGAAGGAAATTTATTGCCATAAATGCCTATATTAAAAAAAGAAAGAGCAAAAATGGAGGAATTAACTGTTCACGTGGAACAACTAGAGAAAGGACAGAAAACTAACCCCAAAGCAAACAGAAGAAAAGAAATAACTCAGATTAGAGCAGAAATAAATGAAATGGAGAAAGTGAAAACAAGAGAGAGAATATCAATACAACCAGAAGTTAGTGCTGAGAAAATTAATAAATAAATCCTTAGCTAGGCTGCAAAAAAAAAAAAAAAGAGAGAGAGCATGCAAATAAAATCAGAAATGATAGAGGAGACATAACCACTGACCCTGCAGAAAAAAGGAAATAATGAGAGACTACTATGGCAATTACATGTTAATAAACTTCATGGACAAAATGGACAACATCCTAGAAAAGTATGAACAACCAACATTGACTTGAGAAGAAATAGAAAACCTCAACAAACTTAACAAGTTAAGAGATAGAATCAGATATCAAGAAGCTCCCCAAACTAAAAATCTAGGACCAGATAGCATCACATGTGAATTCTACTAGGCATTAAAGGAAGAATTAGTGCTAATCCTGCTCAAACTCTTCAAAAAATTGAAGAGGAGAGAAAGCTATATAACCCATCCTATGAAGCCAACATCAGCCTAATATCAAAACCAGACATAGACAATCCAAGAAAAGAAAACTACAGACCAATCTCTTTAAGGAATATAAATGCAAAACTCCTCAACAAAATACTTGCAAATCAAATCCAACAGCACATTAAAATAATTATATACCATGACCAAGTGGGATTTATTCCAGATATGCAAGGATGGTTCAGCATAAGAGAATTCATTAATGAAATACACTGCATCAATAAATAAAAGCAGAAAAATGACATGATCATGTTGATTGACACAGAAAGGCATTTGACAAAATTCAACAACCTTTCTTGATGAAAACACTTCAAACGATAGGAATAAAAGGGAAATTGCTCAACATGATAAAGGAAATATATGAAAAAACCCACAGCTAACATCTTACTCAATGGGGAAAGCCTGAAAGCATTCCCTCTGAGATCAGGAACAAGAAAATGAGACCCACCATCACCACTGTTATCCACCATTGTGTTGGACATTCTAGCTAGAGCAAATAGACCATTAAAAAAGCCATCCAGATTGGAAAGGAAGAAGTAAAACTTTCACTGTTTGCAGAAGACATGATACTGTATTTCAAAAATCCTGAAAAGTCTATAGCAAAGCTATTAGAGCTAATAAATGAATACAGCAAAGTGGCAGAGTACAAGAGCAATACCCAAAAATCAATAGTGTTTCTATACACACTGATGAGCAATCTGAGGAGGAAATCAAGAAAAAATTCCATTCATAATAGCAAACAAATAATAAAAAATTTAGGAATAAATTTAACCAAAGCCACAAAAGATCTATACACAGAAAACTAAAAGAAATTGCTAAAAGAGATCAAAGAAGACCTAAATAAATGGAAGGGCATACCATGTTCATGGATCAGAAAACTAAATATTTTTAAAATGTCAAGTCTATGCAAACTGATTGATAGATTCAATGGAATACCAATTAATATTCCAATAACTTACTTTGCAGAAATAGAAACACCAATAAAATCAAATCAATTTGGGAGGACAGGGTACTCTGAATAGCTAAAGATATCTTGAGAAAGAAGAAGGAAGTGGGAGTTCTCACATTATCTGACTTTAAGGCATATAACAAAGGTACAGTGGTCAAAATAGCATGATACTGGCATAATGGATAGATATACTGACCAATGGAATCAATTTGAGCATTCAGAAATAGACCCTCTCATCTTGGGACAACTGATCTTTGAGAAACCAATTCAACTGGGACAGAACAGCCTTGTCAATAAAGTGTGTTAGGAGAAGTGCATATCCATATCCAAAAGAATGGAAGAGGACCCATATCTCACACCTTATACAAAAATGAACTCAAAATGGATCAAAGACCTAAACATTAGAGCTAAAACCATCAAACTTTTAGAAGAAAATATAGGGAAATATCTTATAGATCTTGTGATAGGAAGTATAATCCTAGACCTTACACCCAAAGTGTGACCAATGAAAAAGAAATAGATAAATGGGATCTCCTCAAAATTAAACACTTTTGTGCATCAAAGGAATCTGTCAGGAAAGTAAAAATGCAGCCTACATAATGGAAGACAGCATTTGAAAACTATATATCAGATAAGTGTTTAATATCCAGAATATGTATCAAGATTCTACAACTCAAAAACAAAAAAACAAACAACCCAATTTAAAAAATGGGCAAAAGATATGACCAGATACTTTTCAGAAGAGGAAATACAAGTGGCTCAAAAACATTGAAAAGATGCTCAACCTCACTGGCAAATCAAACCACAATGAGATATCTCACATCAAATGCTGTCTCCCATTATGTAGGCTGCATTTTTACTTTCCTGACAGAGTCCTTTGATGCACAAAAGTGTTTAATTTTGAGGGGATCCCATTTATCTATTTCTTTTTCATTGGTCACACTTTGGGTGTAAGATCTAGGATTATACTTCCTATCACAAGATCTATAAGATATTTCCCATTATAAAAAAAAATCTACAAGTGCTGTAGAGGAGGTGGTGAAAGATGCACACTTATTCACTGTCGGTGGGAATGTAAGATGGTGCAACCGCTCTAGAAGGCAGTTTGGTGGTTCCTCAGGAAGCTAAACATAGAATTATTGTTTGATCCAACAATCCCATTACTAGGTATATATTTGGAGGAACTGAAGGCAAGGACACAGACAGATATTTGCACACTGATGTTTACAGTGGCATTTTTCATGATTCCCAAGAGATGGAAACAGACCAAATGTCCATTGATGGACAAGTGGCTAAACAACCTGTGGTATATACATACAATAGAATATTACATAGCTGTAAAGACGGAATAAATTCATGAAGCATGTAACAACGTGGATGAATCTTGAGGACGTTATGGTAAGTGAAACCAAAGAACAAATACTATATGGTCTCGCTAATATGAACTAACATTAATGGGTGATCTTTGAGAGTTAAAGTTAAGAACACAGGCTATCAGGAGATAGAAAGAGGGTAGAGATTAGGCATTTGATGCTGAAGGAACATAGAATGTGCAAAAGGAATAGCACAATGCGATCTAACGGCAGCACAATAATATAAGTACACTGAATGAAGCAAAGTGTGACTATGGTTAAGGGAGGAGGGCTGAAGGCATGTATGACAACAGAATGAAAGACAGAGGATAAGGACTATGACAGTATAACTTAGCAATGCCTAGAATGGATGATTAAATACATAAGAGTGTTCTTACGCGAGAGAGAAGAAATCAATGTCAACATTGCAAGGTGTTGAAAATGAGGCGATATATGGAGTGGAGGGCGCATATAATCAATGTCAACCAGAGTTCGGTAGCTAACAGTAACATTGTAATATACTTCTATTGAATGTGATAAAGGCAATATGCCAAAGCTAATTGTCAGTAAATGGGGGATATAGTGGAGGGGTATGGGATTCTTGGCAGAAGAAATGGAAATGCCCTCATACAGATTGTGGTGGACTATTTGATTATATTGTGAACCATTGATTTTTTTTACTTAATTGAATTGTATGATGTATGAACAAAACTGTTTAAAAATGAACAAAGAGGTACAAGTGTGGGGAAAACGTAGAGAGAGGGATGTACCTATTCACTGATGGCAAGGAAGTAGAGTGGTGCAGTCCCTATAGAGGGCAGTGTGGTGGCTCCACAGGAGGCTAGGGGTGGGGCTGCTGTATGATCCCGCAGCTCCATAAAAAGGAGTATATTTGGAAGAACTGAGAGCAGGGACAGGAACATACATTTGCACACTGGTGTTTATGGCAGCAGTGCTCACATTTTGTAATAGATGGAGGTGGCCTGGGGGTACATCAACTGAGGAATGGAAAGGGAATTGTGGTATATGTATAAAATGGACTACTGAGCAGCTGCAAAAAGGATGACGTTGTCAAGCATGAACCTTAAGGACAGTATGCTGAATAAGCCAGAAATGAAAATACAAATATTATAACGCCTCACTAATAAGGACTAACAATAATGTGCAAACTCAGAAATGAATTACGAGCACAGGTGATCAGGTGAAAGCCTATTATAAAGGTTCCTAGATTGTAAGCTCTTACAGCAGTCACATCTATTCTGGAGTTGCGACTGTTATTTCTAAACTCTGAGATACTGAGTTCTTTGTGTATAACCTGGTCACTCCCTAGAACTTTGGGCATTTGTGTGACACCTTAGATTCAGAGCTAGAGTTCTACAGCTATGAAAGCCAGCATTACACCTACAGCAACTATTAAAAACACTTACTGATCAGATTTCAATTATAGATATGGATGAAGCTGATCTGGGAAGGACTAAGGTAAATCAGACCAAAGGGTAAAAGATGATATTGACTATTAAAACCTCAACTTCTGTGTGAGATCAAATGAAGAAATGTTTACTTGGTGCAAAATTGATATTTTTGGTAGCACACTATAACTTGCATGGTCAGCTTACTCAAACACCATAAAACTACATGGAACCTTGAATAAGGAGTGAGAGCTTGTTCGTTTGTATAGGGTGGTATGATTCCATTATACATCCCAGAGTAATCTGGGCAGAAGATTAAAAAGTATTATCAAAGTCCACTTGAAGGACTGGGGAGAAAGGTGGAAATACTACACTTCCCCACCTGAGGAAGACCTGATATTCACACAGTTGAGGACCACCAATTTGATGGGCCAAGCTCTTGATCCTAGGGCTTGCCCTTATGAAACTTATTCCTGCGAAGGAGAAGCTAAGCCTACTTATGATTATGCCTAAGAGTCACCCCCAGAGAACCTCTTTTGTTGCTCAGATGTGGCCTCTTTCTCTAAGCGAATTTTGCAGTTGCACCCATTGCCCTCCCCCCGTGACTTCTAGGGGTACAAATCTCCCTGGTAATGTGGGGCATAACTCCTGGGGATGAGCTGGGCCCCAGCAACATGGGATGGAGAAATACTTGACCCAAAGAGGGACGAGAAATGAAACAAAGTTTTGGTGATTGAGGTCATTCTGGAAGTTATTCAGTACATGAAAATCCTTTTTCAGCTTTTGGTGTATTGGAGTAGCTAGAGGGAAATACCTGAAACTGTAGAGCTGTAATCCAATAGACTTGATTCTTGAAGATGATTGAATAACTATAGAGCTTTTAAGGTGAGACCGAGTGACTGTGAAAACCTTGTGACTGACACTCCTTTTACCTCGTGTATGAACAGATGAGTAAGGAAAAAAAATAATAAATAAATAAATAATAGGGGGAAGGGGTTATAGGATGTTTTGGGTGTGCTTTTTTACTTTTATTCTTATTATTTTTATTTGGAGTAATGAAAATCTTCAAAACCCGATTGTGATGATGAATACGCAGCTATATGATAATACTGTGAACCACTGTAAATTTGGGATGAGTATATGGTATGTGAATATAGAACTCAATAAAACTGCATTTTAAAAAGGTCTTTGTAATGTACACTTTACAAAATAATAACTACCTCTCCACCACAAACATCCAATATTAACCGAGCACCTAACAGATAATATGTTTTTTGCCCGTGGGGTAAAATGAATTTAAGCCATGATGAGAAGGTTGGCATGTTATTCTTTTCCTTTTCTTTTCATCTTCTGCATGTTGTTCATATTTAAATTATTGCTCTTTATCATTACAATCCATGACACTTATTACACGTGGCTACTTGTAAATTTTAGGCAAAGTGGCAGGCATCATGAAATCTTAGTTTCTCAATGCTATGTTCCAAGCCACATTTACCCCCCTCCCCTCCACCCACATTGTCTGAAAATGCTGTGGCAACCACTCTCCTGCATTTCTAAACCTCTTCCCCTCATTTTGCTTAAAAGCATCAGTTATTTCTTATGAACTTGTTGCCTCTTCTCCCACCCCTTCTCTGAATTCTGCTCATTAAGCTATTATATTTCCATTTCATTCTCAACCATCAGAGTTATTCAGATTTCCCTGTTCTCCCATCTCTATCTACTCTGCTTCATGAAATCATTCTTCTCTTATTGTGGACTGATGCTTCATACTACTCATTCAGTTTTCTCTCCTCTACTGATGCCATTAAATCCTTACTACATTCAGAAGACATCTGCATTTTTTTTCCTTCAGATTGCGTGGGAAGGCATATATCCCCAGGATGCACTCATTTGTACCTTTCCCGTTTTGTATTTCTTACTCATTGAACCTTCTGGTACTGCTAATTTTGAGTCAAAATCAGTCTTCTCCAGCAATTGGACAGATGCTGGACAACAACACAACAGAAAGATGCTCAGTTATAATGGCTTAAGAGAGCAGCATTCCAGTCTTTTCCAAGGAAGAGATATGGTTCTATAACATAAGCATCAGAGGCTTGTGATACTGCTGTGATTTAAATGGGAGCTGATTATAATGGTGCCAGCTAGCATCCAAGTTGGAATGAGTGGCTTCCTCACTTACTATTGATCATGCAAAAGGTACATTGGCAGGGTTTTATTCTTTGCTGAACCAATCAGACATAGAAGGCCAACTTATTCCATCAATCTATATTTACCCTTTCCTACAAATCAATGAAACAATACCACTGTGACATCTGCAAAGAGAAATTCTATTGTTCAGAGACCGCTCGATGGTGTGTTTTGGAGGAAAGATTACTCCCATTACTAAACTGATCCGTGTGTTTTCTTTGTTATTCTAAAAATGGCCAAACAAAAAAGTGACTCTATAACTTGTACATAAATGGAGGGTACAGGTGGTAAAAATGATGACAGCTCGTTGTGTTCAGAGTCTGGACCCATATCCAGTCACTGCTTACCTTCATCACATGGTAGGAACAAAAGAGAGAGGTTTTGTGTTCTCCTGGGGGTGACAGTCTTCATGAGAATACTGTGAAAACCAAGGTCCAGGAAATGCAGGCAGTTTCAGTAGACCTGAAAGCTCCAGGATTCTAATTCTGACATTTGGTAGTTTGGTAGAAACTACCAAAATTTACCCCAGAAGAGAAGCTTAGAGATATTTCAACTCTGAAATTCACCCCAGAAGAGAAGCTTAAAGAGGTATTCAGCCACTATCTAATCATAGGCTTATGACTTTGCCTCAGCTATCAAAACAGTAACAGGCAGTGGACAGAGTGATTACAGCATGAACATGAAGCCAGAATTCTTGTATTCAAATCTCAGCCATGCTGTTTCCTAGTAATACAACCTCAAATAAGTGATTTTACCTCTCTAGTTTACTACTTTTTTTTTTTCTTCATGGGCAGGCACCAGCAATCAAACCCGGGTCTCTGGCATGGCAGGTGAGAATTCTGCCACTGAGCCCTCTAGTTTCATTTTTTCAACCAATTAAATGAAGATAGTAAAAATGAGTCCATGAGTTGCAATGAAGTAATACATGTATGTATATAACAATAAATGTACGTGATATGTATATGTAAGTGATTGTAAACATATAAGTAATACATAAGTACAGGGCATGGCACACACATGCTCAAAACCCTTTCTACTCAAGTGTAGTCCATGGGTTTGTGGCATCCCTCTAGCAAGGGCTTATTAGAAATACAGAAGTTCAGGCTTTAACCTAGACTTACTGCATCAGAAACTGCATTTTCACAAGATCTCCTAGATGATTTGTGTACACAATACAGCTTGAGGAACACTGCTGTAAATAATGTTCTGTACCATTCTGATAAGCATTGTTGACCACAAACATTTCTTTCATAAATTTCAACAACATAGAGATGAAGTTTTAAGGGGGAAATAATTTTCCTATTTGTAAACTGAACCAGAGCACGCATATCTCATCTGGGCACCACATACAACCCAGAACCCCAGCAAGTCAAGGAGTGGAGTGTGTGGACTGCTTGAATGTTTTCAGAAATGTCTTACAGATGCTAGTTTACAGCCACAAAAATATTACAAGTATGCAAACTTTACCAATACCTAATTTTTTTTTAACAATAATCAAAACTTTAAGAATTTTAGGAAAAGAAAGAATGTATAAGCTAGATTGGAATCTGAAGAGTTCAACTTCTACAAATGTTTCCTAAAGATATTTCTAGCCCAGGAACAATAACTTGATAATTTTAGGGTTTTTCCATATTTAAGCAAATGTTCCTAATTAATTTTAGACCTTCAGATGATGAGAAAGGTTTTGCAATCTCATTGTATGTTTGTTTTATGTTTATATATGTAAGTGTATTTATATATGTGTGTGTACTTGGAGCTAGCTATCTGCAAGATTTTCATTCCTGACTTCTTCCTATTAAACATTTAGTCATTCAGCAAATGTTTATTAGAGACTAACCACATGCCAGGCACCACTGCATGAGCAGTGGTGAGACTGCTGTTGGTGGAAATGCATGGGTATGTGAGCATCATGCTATTCAGCGCTGTAGCCTTAACATCCAATATCATGTCTGACACTTAACAGGCACTGAAAATATATCTGTGGGCTAATTTAATTAATAACATGCTGACATGTACCAATTATAATATGGGACTGTTAACATGTTTGTTTTCTACTGAAAACATGACCAGCATGATTTTAAGTCTGAACAGATGGACGAGAAAGAACAAGCAACATCGTGACTATTTTTGGTGGCACTTGGCCATTTTAAATACTGAATAGTCAGTTTGTTCTCTTAACCCTCCATTTCAATTTGAGAACAGTAAATTCTCTTAGTTCACTCTTATTAGCATCTGTATGCTAATATCTTTTCTGTGGCTGCCAGACAACAACCAACTGATACTGAATGCCCTAAATAGGATGTATTCTCTTTGGTTTGTCACAGGTCGTGTCATCCCCTTATCATTTTATACCCAGCTCAACTTAAAACTTGCAGACCTCTGTACATTTTTTAATTTGGGACCACTGACCTAATTCCTTAAATTCATGCTTGATTCATTCTTTCAAACATATTCTGGAAGCTAACTTTGTGCCAGGTACTATACCATGTGCCAGGCAAGTATTGTAAGAAAGACACAATGCTTGTCCTCACAGGGCTTGAACTGTAGCGGAGGGAGATAGAGAATGAACAAATAATATAAATTAGGGTATTCCAGTCGCTCCGAGCCCAGTCCTCTCTGTATCAAGGCCTGTTGGATAAGATGCATTGGGAGATGGCTGGCACCCAAGACACAGGTCCCCAGAGAAAGGCTCTGCTACCCAAAGGGAACTGTGCAGTAGCTGTGGTGTCACTTACTCTTCTTGAGGGAATCCTGAGATGATTTTCCAGTACACTGGGTAAATACAGGGACTCCTTTGGAAATCGCCACCAGCACAATTGTCATTTGCTCAGAGTTGGTGAAGAAGTCAGCTATGACTTATGAAGGAGATAACTGGCATGACTCTTAGAACTTACAAAATGTACGTTTGCATTACTAATGACTATGGTTTAATCATCCTAAATAAAATGTCAGCTATGCAACTATCATGTTCCAATCCTTGCAATAATCTTGCAAGACAGGCAACAGGATTTCCTTTGTACATGAGGAAACAGAGGCTCAGATACTTGAAGTAACTCATCTGAAGCAACCAAGTAGCAGGACCTAGACCTGAGATCCATGCGAAGGTCTGTGATTTCAAAAGTGCTTGCACAGTTTCAGTCAAGCCTTCTGAAATTTTCCCAAGTTGTAGACACGACATTTGTCACTGCGCTGGGAATGTGTGCTTAATAATATATTTAAGATACAAGGAGACATTGTATCCACAGCCTTTGGGAAAAGGGCGGAAACCAGTGGTGGGGGTTAAAAATGGACACCATGACTTTGATGTCAGTCCAGCCCACCTGCAGAAACTCAGCTCTCTTGAATTATTCATAGCACCGCCTGGTAGCATATTTCAACATTTCCCCTGGAAAGAAGACCATACGTGAACATTTATTATCAGTGCCAAGATGATGTATAATTAATATTTTGATGCAGCACGTTTCACCTGTCTTAATGTTTACTCTGACAATATTAGCTTGGTTTGAGATAAATAATGCTTCACCGACTGTATGTTATCCCACTTTTAGACAAGAAGCCTCAATTTATTTAATTAAATTGTGACTGATGATTTATTATTGCCTTTCTCCTTGGGTTACATGTTGTGTTAATGGGCCATCAATGTAAATAAGGTAGTTCTTGGTAAAATGTGATGTCTCCCATGCAACTAGTGCAGTCAGGAGAGAGAAGGGAAAAGAAACCTACCTAGAACCAAAGCCTCCCCTGATGTTGCTGACAAATCCTCCCCTTCTTTCTTGACCGCAGGGAACACAGAAATACTAAGATGAATAGGCTGGTACTCCAGAACCAGATGAGCAGGGAAGAGATTCAAGCCAAAGTGATGGCCGCTCACATAGGAAAATCAAACCTCTCACCAGAAGAGAAAGCAGAAAGTAATATGCGTTTCAGAGAGGGTAAGTAAATGGCACAGCTGTATTTCTTATTGAGCCTAGACTCAGCACTCAGCAATGCCCAAGAGAAGGCTTTGGGGTGAAAGCTTTTAGCCACATATACATATGTGAGATTCCAGGGTGCCTGCCTACCGCAGACTGGGAAATATATTGTCGATATGAACGCTGTACTCACCTGTCCCAAAATAAGCTCTCCCTACCCCTCTGATTCAGCTCTTGTGTTTTCCAAATTCACACTTCTAGAAAGAGTTTTAAACTTTCCATTCTGTGGTCCATTTCATGTAATCAAATGGCTTTGTCATGGTGATTTATTCAGAATTTACTTTCTACTTAGCATAAAATATTTAGTATATGAAATTCCAAGTTTGCAAATTAACAGGACCACCCCCTTCCAGTATTGACACAGAACAATTCCTCAATATTTTAGCTGTTATTTTTTTAAAAACTTTTCCCTGGCTCCTTTTCAGTAAGTAATGAAATGGCCCTACAATGGTAAAATCAAAATATCTGAGGTTTTCTTGTGTTTCTCCATGTGAGCCTATCTAAATTTGAATGTGTCTTTTAAGCCCTTGATTCTGCAAGTCCCCCTATTTGCTGGGATTTTGTGTGTCAGGTAATGCGATAATAAACATGCAAGCCATATGGAAGTGTATTTGTTTTCACCCCATTTCACAAACTGCAGTTAATAAACCTTTAATAAGAACAATGTGTCCTCCACGCACCTGTGAATAATGTGAACGGAGTCCCAATACTTCTAAGACAAGCCAGCATGAATGCCACTTAACTGAATACCAATCACTGATCAGTGAAAATAACTCCCATTCCCACCGGAGCCTCCAAGGTCAGGGCCATTCGGGACTATGATTGAATAGTTGTTCAGCTTTCCAAGGCAGCATAATATAAACCACAAACCTCCCCATCCTTTGGAGTCAAGTCTGACTTGTCCTGACTCAAAGAAAACACTACCAT